>NW_024070205.1:25241005-25345648 GCF_014754425.2 Oryx dammah
TTTCCTCCCTCCAGTCTTCAAGGGCAGAAAGTAAACCACTGTCAGAATTCCAGAGTGAAAGGAGTCTGGGAATGTTTTACTCAATGAAAACATTTATGTCATTCTGTCTCTTGGATCTTCTTTCTGAAAACTGTATATTCAAAACCATCATGGTGCTTAGTATATGTTTACAAGTATATGCTTAGTAAAGCTTTTATCACACATAAAAACATAATATAGTCAGGAGTTTATAAACAATATTGTGTCAGACTATTTTCATTTTTATCCCAAAGTTTGAAATCTTAAAAGGTATGAATTAACAAACCCTCTTAGCGGAGAAAGGAATATGACAGTAGCTGCTGCTGCTGCTGCTAAGTCACTTCAGTCGTGTCCAACTCTGTGTGACCCCATAGGCAGCAGCCCGCGAGGCTCCCCCATCCGTGGGGTTCACCAGGCCAGAATGCTGGAGCTGCTACCCCATAAATAGTCATTAAAAGTATACAATTTCTTACTCATAGGAAAAAGTGATTTGATGCCAAGAGTTATTGTCTCTGGACATTTTTGCTCAGGTGGGTATCATTAATAAAAACGTCTGAGCATAAACTTCCAATATATGTATATTTATTATTTATGTTTATTATTCACAAGTGCTACTGTACTAATAAAAATACTATGAAGCATAGAAACAGACTATGAAAAAGATTTTTTTTAATGAAAAATGTTTGCTTAACAAAAATACTACAAAAATATTATTCAATATAAAATATGGGTAATTTATTTTTTTTATTTTCTGTAATTTTTCTATAAAGATAAACTTTATATGACATAATATTCACCAAAGTGTACAATTCACTGGTTTTTAGTTTATTCACAATGGTGAGAAACTGTCACATCTAATGCCAGAATATTTCCATCATCCCAAAACGGAACCTCAAACTTGTTAGCAGTCACTCCCAATTCCTCCCCTCCTCCATACCCTGACAAACAGTAGTCTATTTTCTTTCTCCATAGACATATCTATTCTGAACATTTCACATGGACAGAATCATACACTATGACTCCTTATCTTTTAATATGTTTGACAAGCAATTTATGAAATGACAGTTGAAAACATTCCCAAATCAGGTTTTTGATTCATGGTTTTAATCATGATCATATCTGGAAAACACTAACACAGAGCAGAGGCGCATTTGTTTCAGTCCCACCCATCAACCATTTTGATGAAATATAGCTAGGCGATTCCTCATTTTCTCAAAGTATTCTTAATAAATCAGAAGGCAGTGAATTTTTATATTTCTAACAATCAGTCTCAAATTTCCTGCAACTACTTGCACAAGATTTAAATGTTCTTGAAATTTATGATTCCAGATTTCAAAGAAAGAAAATGGTAAGAGTTTTTTAATAATACAGACATGCAGTTTTCAATCACAAAAATCACAGTGATGTTCAAACTGCCAAATGTTTCAAACATCCTTTCCTATAACAATTTATTTCCCAAAGTAGTTGCTTTGTCATCCATTATCATAATATTAGTTTTTGACTGAAGGAAAAGAGTAGTGTGTTTCTCTTTTTTAATATCTTGATATGTAGCATCCTGTGACATCAATTTTTGTAAACCATTCATCTAACCTATGAAGATTAAAACTAGATAACCTGTAAATCCACCTAACCTAATGCATGCAAACTGGAAGAAAACTGAATATTCTAAAAGTGAATACATGAGTGTGAGCACCACGGTTATTTCATTCCAAAGTGTGAAAGTCTCTTCTTCCCCCACCTCACTCCTGAACCACAAGGGATAAGTGGCCATTAGCCCCAAGGACTTAGTAAGGTACCACAGCATAGCAAATATGAGCATAGCTTAACATCATTTTGTATCTGCAATTTAAAATTGCAAATGGAACTTTAGATATCTCTGCCCCCAACATCAATGGATTATCCTGCACATTCTACTTCAGAAAATACTAATTACAAATGGTATAAAAAAAATGGTATAAAGGGTTGTTTAATATATTAATTGAGCAGTGACTGAATATACTAGGAACTCAGAAAATATCTGTGGAAGGATTGGAGGCAAAGAGGTAAAGGAGGGGAGAAGGAATTAGAGGGGCTAAAGAATTTTAAACACTGATGTAGCCTGAGGAGTAAAGTCTTACTGAACAAAAAAATTCCTTTATGAATACAGATTTTCTTTAAAAAAAAAGTTATCATTATTTTAAAATCATGATTTAGAGTAGATTAAGAAATTGGGAGGTAAGCCCTAAGAAGAAAGCCTAGGAGCCAGGATTACCCACGTTCTAAAATCAGTTTTTTGGACATAAGCAGAGGAATTTACATTGGAACCAGAGGCTCCTGACAGGATAAGGATCTGGGCAACTATCCATATCATCTATGTGTAAGGTTACATAAGCACAGACAGTCATAATTTCAAGTTAATTTGACTTTAAAATTATACTAGAGTACAATTATACTGTGTACAACTGTATATAAATCTCACACAGTAAGAAAGGTTAATTGAAAGTATTTGAAATATAAGTATATTCCAACATAGTAAATAGTTGTAACAATCACTGAAATGAAAAAAATGAAAGCCAAGGCATTAAGTGTTCATAGATGACTACAGTCCACTGTTTATCACTATTCAACAAGAGTTCAGAACAAAAGGCAGACATAGTCACCAAACAGTGCAGTATAGCTTTTCAAAAAGTTCAAAGCATTTATGACTTATTAGAGCTATGAAAACAGGATTTACTTACTATACTGTCACATGAGAGTAACATGAAAAGAGCTCCTACCTTTGTGATAAGAAGTCGGTACCTATCCAGCATCGCTTGGTTGTCATGGCAGCCTGCTAATAATTGCCATACCTCTGCCCTCAATGCTTCAGGAACACCACTCTTCACCAGAGTGGACAGCCCCTTTGGTCGTGCACCAAGGTTACTGTGCCTGAGAAAACAAGAAAATAAACCATTCATACTCCCTTCACCACTACTGACCTGCTGCTGTTATGGAAAATATATTAGTGAGTTTATATTAAAAAAAAAAAAGTGTAAGACTGAATCAGGAGGAAAATGGCAGGAAGTGGCATGAAATAATATTAGTAGTGTTTAAGTTTAGTAACGTCTTCAACTTTTTTTCTTGATTGCATCTTGCTTATTAGTGAACCACGTTATCCCACCCTCCTTCCTCTCATTTACTTTTTAAACATTCTATGAACTTACTCCTAATAATGAATGTGTTAACTGTATATTCCCAGGCATCATTTCAAGGCATAAAAAGAGCCATTTGAATCCCCTGAGATGAATGTATGGTGTGTGAGGTAAGGGCTGGGGGCTAGGGATGCTGAGAGTGGATCAGAAAAGAGACCTATTACACCTTGACTATACTTCTAAATCCTGATCCAAAGTGCTTGCAAAAGGAAGAACCTAGCCCTTTCCTACAAACCTCATATGACCTATCCAACTCCCTAGCCACATACACTTAGCAGCTTTACCCATTCCCAAGGATGCTTGGAACCTGAACAAAGACAAATACATTGTCATGAAGCCAGTTTTCACATAGCAGGTATGCGACTCTGATAATCTGCCCAACTGAACCAAAACTGAATTGTAGTTCCCAGCCTATGCCTGGAGAAGGCAGTGGCACCCCACTCCAGTACTCTTGCCTGGAAAATCCCATGGACGGAGGAGCCTGGTAGGCTGCAGTCCATGGGGTCGCTGAGAGTTGGACACAACTGAGCAGTTTCACTTTCACTCTTCACTTTCATGCATTGGAGAAGGAAATGGCAACCCACTCCAGTGTTCTTGCCTGGAGAATCCCAGGGACGGGGGAGCCTGGTGGGCTGCCATCTATGGGGTAGCACAGAGTTGGACATGACTGAAGCAACTTAGCAGCAGCAGCCTATGCCTAGCCTGAACCTGGAGCTATGTTCCACACCTTTTTGTTCAGACATTATCTCTACTTTTATTTGCTGCTCATCTTTAATCTCTTAAGAGTTGATCCTAATGTAATCATCCAAACTTTAAAGATGTACTGTGGTTTGGTCTAACATCCCAGGTTTTGGCTTCAGGTTTTGAACCTGTGAAGTCATAGAAACCGTATGTCTATTTTCTAAAATTGGCCTCCTGCCTACTTTACCAAATTCTCCATCTTTACACTCTTCCAAATGCAGCCCAGACCTCAGTTTTGGCATGTCCTTCATTTGAAAATATGTTTCAAGCTTTCCCCATACTCTCATAACCCGACTATCTCGGAAAAATTGTAACAATTTCCGTAACTTGAAAGTTCAAGTAAACTCATTCCATTAATATCTTTAATAAACCATCAAATTTATGACCATTCTGCTTTCTTTCAGCCTTTTAAGGGAAAACTTTTGTATTGCTGAGTTAGAGAACGTAAGCTGACAATACTGACAGGCTTGAAGCAAAACAGAGTAAAAAGAGGTAGAGCTTACACGATTTAACATGCTATGACACCATTAAAGAACCTTAATTATGCTGCTAAGTGAAAAAAGCATGTTTCAAAATAGTATATATGGTATTATTTAAAAAACACATTCTCTCTCTCACACTCTCTCCTTAACACATACTATTTTGAAACCTGCTTTTGACATGCATAGGGAAAAAATATCGAAGAATAAACACCAAAATATTTATGTAATGGATTAAGAAAAAGTATTCCTTTTATTTTTCTGTACTGTTTGAATTATTTATAATGATCTTTAATCCTTTTATAATCATACACACAAAAAAGTCATTTCGAGTCTTTAAATTTCTCCAGTGGACTTCAATTAAAAAATGAATTAATTTGGAAAAACACCATAGCCAAATATGCTCCATAAAATACATCAAATAGAGGCTTCCTTGGTGAGTCAGTGGTAAAAAAAAAAAAAATCTGCCTATCAATGCAGGATACAGGCGTCAGATCCGTGGTCTGGGAAGATCTCATATGCCACTGAGCAACTAAGCTCACGAGCCACAACTATCGAGCCTGTGCTCTAGAGACCGTGCTCCATAACACAAGAGGCTATGACAATGAGAATCCTGCACACAATAACTAGAGAGCAGCTCCCGCTCACCACAACTAGAGAAAAGCCCTTACAGCAACGAGACTGAGCACAGACCCTACAAACAATCAAAGAATTTAAAAATAAGAGTTGATTTTTATAAAAATGTGTCAGGTAGAAAGATTATTAACTATTCCTGATGAGACTTACACCTGAGTAAACTATATGACACATGGTTTCCTTCCAGCTGCCCATTCTTCACTCTCCAACTGCATTTAAAATTAGCAAAGGAATGGTGCACCAAAGAGAGCCGGGAACAGGTTCATAAAAGGATCGTTTTTGTAATTTTATTATTTGAGTCTCATCACTGATGCAATGGACATGAACTTGGGCAAACTTCAGGAGATGGTGAGGGACAGGGAGGCCTTGCATGCTGCGGTCCATGGGGTTGCGAAGAGTCGGACACAACTGGGTGACTAAACAACAACAGCAACAACATACTTTTGAATAGGAAAAACACATGATTTGAGGGCTAGGTGAGTTTCTGAACTCTTAGTATAAAGTAAAACTAACTAAAAACAACAGTGTGCCAAGGGCTAAGCTCATTTCTCATGAAATTAAATCCTGAATTATGAGTCCCATAATGAATAATAAGAATAATTCAAAGTAATTAAATGTACATGTACTACACGGTTATACGTGAACCGTGAACTTCCAGAAGTTCAAGCTAGTTTTTGAAAAGGCAGAGGAACCAGAGATCAAATTGCCAACATGCACTGGATCATCAAAAAAGCAAGAGAGTTCCAGAAAAACATCTATTTCTGCTTTGTTGACTATGCCAAAGCCTCTGACTGTGTGGATCACAATAAACTGTGGAACATTCTGAAAGAGATGGGAATACCAGACCACCTAACCTGCCTCTTGAGAAACCTGTATGCATGTCAGGAAGCAACAGTTAGAACTGGACATGGAACAACAGACTGGTTCCAAATAGGAAAAGGAGTACATCAAGGCTGTATATTGTCACCCTGCTTATTTAATTTATATGCAGAGTACATCATGAGAAATGCTGGGCTGGAGGAAGCACAAGGTGGAATCAAGACTGCTGGGAGAAATATCAATAACCTCAGATATGCATATGACACCACCCTTATGGCAGAAAGTGAAGAAGAACTAAAGAGCCCCTTGATGAAAGTGAAAGAGAAGAGTGAAAAAGTTGGCTTAAAGCTCAACATTCAGAAAATGAAGATCATGGCATCTGGTCCCATCACTTCATGGCAAATAGATGGGGAAACGGTGGAAACAGTGTCAGACTTTATTTTTCTGGGCTCCAAGATCACTGCAGATGGTGACTGCAGCCATGAAATTTAAAGATGCTTACTCCTTGGAAGAAAAGTTATGACCAACCTAGACAGCATATTAAAAAGCAGAGACACTACTTTGCTGACTAAGGTCTGTCTAGTCAAGGCTACGGTTTTTCCAGTGGTCATGCATGGATGTGAGAGTTGGACTATAAAAAAGCCTGAGAAACAAAATAAAAAAATAAAAAAAAAATTAAAAAAAAAACAAATAAAAAAAATAAAAAATAAAAAAGCCTGAGCACCGAAGAATTGATGCTTTTGAACTGTTGTGTTGGAGAAGACTCTTGAGAGTCCCTTGGACTGCAAGGAGATCCATCCAGTCCATCCTAAAGATCAGTCCTGGGTGTTCATTGGAAGGACTGATGTTGAAGCTGAAACTCCAATACTTTGGCCACCTCATGCGAAGAGTTGACTCATTGGAAAAGACTCTGATGCTGGGAGGGATTGGGGGCAGGAGGAGAAGGGGACAACAGAGGATGAGATGATTGGATAGCATCACCAACTCAATGGACATGAGTTTGGGTTAACTCCAGGAGTTGATGATCGACAGGGAGGCCTGTGCTACGGTTCATAGGGTTACAAAGAACTGGACACAACTGAGTGACCGAACTGAACTGAACATGTTATACAAAGCTCAATGTCAGCACTGTGTATCTACAACTATTAAAACTCCAATAAATATCTCCCATATAAAAGAAACCTTTTTATTCAACTCCACATAACACTCCAGATGTCATATTGTCTTCCCACTTTGCACATCAAATTTCCCTAACAGATGACTGTACATTATCTCAACTTCTTCCCTCACACTCATTCCTCAGCTCAGTTCAGCATGGCTTCTCTCTTTTATGTAAGTAATACATGACGTCTCTCCATGCCACTAATTTCCAGAGACATTTTTCAGTCCTTCCACTGTTGACCATTTTGTTTCCTTGGCATCAGTGACAAAGCACTCTCTTTTCCCTCCTCACAACCCAACTGCTGATTGCTTCTCCTCTATTAAAGTGTTTCAAGCTATCAATCTCTCCACTCTCCCTCAATGATCTAATTCTCTCCACTCTCTCATCTCTAGGCATTATTACCCATCCTCACAAATTCTGAGCTCCAGAAATCAATATATTCAAATTTGAATTCATATTCTTTCTCCCTAAACCTGATCATTTTCCAGGGTGCCCTACCTCAGTGACTGTCACCACAATTCAACCAAATTAGAAACCTAGATGTTACTGTTCACATTACTCTCTATCCCATAATTTATTACTAATTTATCAAGAAATCTAATGCATTTTATTTTCCCAACCTCTCCAAAATCCTTGCACTCCGACCTCCACTGCCACCAATTCTACTCATTCTACAACCTCTGTAATGACCTCCTAACTTCCACTCATCCTATTACCATGTATTTCCAATACAGCAGGCAAAATGAAGAGGAAAACAGCTTGATTAAATATCATATTGGCTCAAATTACTCTGCATAATCAATTATATAAGATTCTGAATCTGAACTATCTCTTCTTACACAGGCATACACACACACATACAAACACACACCTTAAGGTTAACAGTCAACAGTCCCTAGTATACCTTTTACTGTAATATGATTCAACTCAACCAATACTCTAGCTTCTAGCTCGCCCTCGTCTATTTGGCCAGGCATAACAAAAAAGTCTTTTCTCCTCTCTTAAAAACCCAGGCACTATTTATCTTCATAGTGAAGTGAAAGTGGCTCACTTGTATCCAGCTCTTTGCAACACCATGGACTGTAGCCTGCCAGGCTCCTCTGTCCATGGAATTATCCAGGCAAGAATACTGGAGTGGACAGCCATTCCTTTCTCCAGGGGATGTTCCCAACCCACAGATCAAATCCAGGTATCCCACATTGCAGACGGAGTCTTTACCATCCCAGCCAACAGGGAAGCCCTAGAATACTGGAGTGGGTCGTGTCATGTCGTGTTGTGTCGTGTCATGAAGTTGCTCAGTCGTGTCCGACTCTTTGCGACCCCATGGACTGTAGCCCACCAGCCTCTTCCCTCCCTGGGATTCTCCAGGCAAGAGTACTAGAGTGGGTTGCCATTTCCTTCTCCAGGGAATCTTCCCAACCCAGGGATTGAACCCGGGTCTCCTGCATTCCAGGCAGATGCTTTAACCTCTGAGCCAACAGGGTAGCCTATCCCTCCTCCAGGGAATCGTCCCCACCCAGGAATTGAACCAGGGTATTCTGCATTGCAGGTTGGCTCTTCATCAGTTGAGCTAACTTACAGACTGACATTTAAAAAGAACTGGGTCGTTCCATAATACAACATGATTAACAGCTTTAAATTACTGATTATTCTGGTAATGATACAGTAATTAATTATAGTGTATTCAGCACCCTGTATTTAAGAGATACTGACATCAATGGATACTAAGCCAAAAGCTATAGTATACATCTATGACCAGAGAAGATCCAAACAAAAGGATAATTTATAAAAATAGTCATTGTTTCAGTATTTCTAATAAAAATATAATTACATATAGTCATTGCTTTAATACAACATTAACTATACCTATCAGGAGACTTAGAAGCAGGCATCTAATTAGGACAAGTGTTGAACTCAGCACTAGAAGCAATGTAAGTATCAAATGATTCCAAAAGTCACATATAAACCAGATGTGCTAAACAAATAGTAACTGGGAAGTTTGTAATGCATGAATGTAAGTTCCACAAGGGAAGGAATCTCTGTCTTCTTTACTTATATATCCCAAGCACCTAGAGCAGTGCCTGTTATATACAAGGAATTCAATAATTTTAGATAAAAGAATAGATTTATGAGACTAAATTAACATGAACAACTAATATGGCTAAGCTAAAGAATGCTTTTTTTTAAAGGCAAACAGTCTCACTGATTTAACAGCATCATAAAGCAGTTGTATATTCATCTAGTTACCTTCGAAGAGGGATCTTTTCTTGAAACTGTTTGGGCATATAGGAACTTTCTCTATTTTTAAGGTTGTCTAAGAAAGAATTTCAAAGAGGAGCTATAATTTCTAGCAAAAACAGCAGAGAAATCAAGAAGTGAGAAGAAAAGGCACTGAGTGATACTCAGTGGTCACTTATGGAACTGGGGCAATTTGCCCCAACTGATAAAGAAGTGGAAGTAGGTGGTTAGAAGATATGAGAATGTGAGGGCAGCAGCTTGACCCACCTCAAAAGGTCTTCTCAGAAAAAGGAATAGTTAGAACTGAAACTAAAAGATGGGAAACATCAAGTAAAGTTGGGGATTTGTCCTTCCCTCATTAATGGTAAGACCTATATGTCAACCAAGGTCTCACTTTAAGTTAATCAAGATGCATGAAGAAGTTTCAAGAAAAGAGATAGATTAAAGATCACTAGGAAAAGCAAGAGCACATATTTTGTTCTGATTTGTATATGCTTTCACTGGGTTTTTTCATTAGTGGAAAAAGTTGAACATTATATTGACATGAAAAGGAAAGAAGCTATTTATGTTCATGCTTAGTGATTTGAATTCTTCATGTTTTCCGAGTTTAGATATTTTGGGGGGTCATTTTGCTGATGTTCAGCTAGGTTGAGAGATCATGGATTAAGAACATGTTTTCCTACCTTGATAATAAGGATAGTCATGAAGAATACAACCAAAGTGCCTATTAAATCTGTACCAATTTTCTGAAAGCCTAATAGTCTAAAGGTAGTTTTATTTATATATAGTAAACCAATATTCAATTTTTATCTCAAAGTTCCCTTAGTGTTTTGGTTAGAAAATCTTCCTGTCATAAAAGTTGACTTACATCTAACTGTTCAGGGTCAGCACAGTGTTCTCCTAGTCTTTAAGAATCTCAACAACTTTTATACAATTCAAAACCAGAAACAGTTTTCCAGAAATAATTCTGCCCGAATTCCTCAAATTCCTTAAATTATTTAACATGCAAGACATCAGCATTACCATTCTGAATATATTCAACACATTAAAAAAAAAATCTTGCTACCACTTTCAGTTTGGTGTTTTCAAGTCTTTCTATCACAAGTGTGTTAGTTGCCCAGTCATGTCCGATTCTGTGACCCCATGGACTGCAGCCTGTCAGGCTTCCCTGTCCATGGAATACTCCAAGAAAGAATACTGGAGTGGGTAGTCATTCCCTTCTCCAGGGGATCTCTTCCCAAATTTTTATCACAAACATTTCCTCAATTCCTCTCTCCCTGGCCCTCTTTCTCTCCTTTTCTCTCAATCTTTGTTTGCTCACTTTTTAATGTAGTATTTCAAAACACCTTAACTCTAATCTCATATGAAGACCTCCATCACTGAATTTTTAGTCTGTTTTCCATTATCTTTTCCATAGTATCTTCATTTTTTTCTGATAATTTAAAATTAGTATTACTCTTCTTTTATATCTTTCTAATAACACATTTCATTATCTGAGTTCTGATTTTATCCATAAAAGTTTCACTTTATTTTAATATAGTGATCTCATTATTTCACAGTAAGTTCAAAATACTTTCAACTATATTTTATTTAAAAGCCCCTTGATAATATAGGCTGTCTCCTCATAAAAAAATATTTTCCCCCAAAGCACCAAATGAAGCACAATAGGTGCTCTACCTAACTGAACCACAGAAATATCTTCTAAGTCCCTAGCTAATATTCCTAAGACTCACTCAAATGCTTTAAACCCACAAAAACATTAATGTTAAAAAAGATATGCCAAGACCAATTCTAAAACTTTGTCAATTCTTGTGTAATAGAAATAAACTTCTCTCAATTAGGCAAATGTCATCATTTTCACATAAACTGTCATGACACAACTACAATGAAGACAAGTAAAAACAAAAATACCTCAACTGTAGAAGATTCAGCAAGTTTTCTACAGGTCTAAAAACCAGTTATCTGAGTTCTTTAAAACAGTTCCCTAAGATTCTATAAACGAGGTGGTTGAAGTCCACTATAAAAAATATAATGTAGAAAGATTGTATTTCCGAAAAAGTGTACACTGAATGGTAGCTAAGGAATCCCATCAACTCTACTTTAGAATTCTTACTCCATTTGGAACTCCACTTTATACATAAGGCCCATGAGTTTGGTAAAGACCTCATCAACCCATGCAGTTACATCCTAACTAGCTACTCTATTAACAATTTCTTCTGACTCCAAAATTACCTTCTAAATACTAAGAAGCATCATAAAAGCAATTTCTTTTTTTAAAAGTTATTTTCCAAGAAAAATTTTTATTAGTATTTACTTTCATGTATTTGTTTGGCTGTGCCTGGTCTTTGTTGAGGCACTGAGAATCTCTGGTTGTGGCATGCGAACTCTTAGTTGCAGCATGTGGGATGAAGTTCCCTCACCAGGGACTGAATCTGAGCCCCCAGATTACCAACTGGACTATCAGGCAAGTCCCCATAATAGCAACTTCACCTTTAAAATATTTGTTGGGAATTGTCCTTATTATGTTTATTGTATTTTTTTTTCTACTTCTGTGTTCATTCCAAAGTTTCCACTGGGTGCTAACAGAAACATTTATTCATTATGTCACAATTCTGTTTTAATGTCTTTGGAGGGACTGATGTTGAAGCTGAAACTCCAATACTTTGGCCACCTGATGCAGAGAGCTGACTCATTTGAAAAGACCCTGATGCTGGGAAAAATTGAGGGCAGGAGGAGAAGGGGACGACACAGGATGAGATGGTTGGATGGCATCACCAACTCGATGGACATGAGTTTTGGTAAACTCTGGGAATTGGTGATGGACAGGGAGGCCTGACGTGCTGCAGCTCATGGGGTCGCAAAGAGTAGGACACCACTGAGCGACTGAACTGACCTGAGAAGACTGGAAAGAGTATCAATTTTCTGAGTCTATTGTCTCTCTTACTAAACCTTCTACATGCATCCATAATAACGAATCCAGAAATCTATGTACATTATAGAAATGGCAGTCTGTCCAACTGGTTAAAAAGTCCTGCCTTTGGAGCCAGACTGCCTAGATTCAAACCCTGGCTCTGTCATTGACTTGCAGCATGATCACGCTCCTAACTGTAACTCCATCACTCAACAAGTCCCATCTCTTCCTGCCTATTCATCAACTTCCCTTGCAATTGTGTCCTCAATTCATCAAATTTTCTCTCTCTGCAAGTCACGTCCAGCAACACACAATGTACATGCTATACTGACCATCCTAATTTCTGGAATTTCTCAAACTACCTCTCAACCCACATTCACTTACTAATATGTCCTTATTTCTTATCACCCCTTTATAGCAAAACTTCTCTGAAGAGTTATCTATCCATACCTGATGATCACCTTTCCTCCTAGATATAGCCTGACCAGGCTTTCATTCCTCCCTCTTTATAGAGAGTGTCTTGTGTGAGTCACCAGTGATATTTAAACTGCTGGACCCAATGAAATTCTCAGGCTTCCTCCAACCTGACCTGTCAGCAGCTGAGCACTTCCTTCTTGACAGACTTATTCACTTGTGTTTACCTTGACTCTCCTCCTACCGTACTACGTGTGCTTTCTGGGACTCCTTTGCCGTATCTTTCCTCCTCATCTTTCCAACTGCTGAACACTGAAGTGGTTGAGGGCTCAGCACCTAGATGACTATCTATATTTACTCCTTAAGTTATCTCAATATAAAGATACATAAACACACAGTTTTTTAATTAATACAACAGATTTACAATCATATAAACATAAAATTTTCAGTAAGAGAAATAAATTTTTACCATCTTCCTAGCAATTCTCCCCAAGAATATAGGATCTTCTCAGGACAATCCTTAGACACATCACCTGTTCCGCTTGAGAGTTCATTATCACTCTCTGCAGAAGAAACACAAAAACAACAAACATTATATTATATAATACATTCTATATTTATGTGTTATAAAACAAGAAGCATGACTGTTTCTAATGAAACAAATACTTCTGCTTATATTACACCACTGCAAAAATAACAGTATAAACTTCAATAATATATTTTATTTCAGTGCCAAAATAAATATTTTCAAAGCACAAACTTTTTATTAAAATTCTTGTCCACAGTTTACAAGGTATGAAACTGAAGATACCTATAAACAAATATCTTTACCCAAAGAAAGTAAAATTTAAAAACTAATGGTAACATGGTTAGAAATTCCTATTTAGTGTTCTATTCAACAGTTTAGTATTCTCAAATATTGTGTGTGTGTATTCAGTCGCTCAGTTGTGTCCTACTCTTTGAGACCCTGTGGACTGAGGGCCACCAGGCTCCGCTGTCTGAGGGATTCTACAGACAAGCATACTAGAGTGGGTTGCCATTTCCTGCTCCAGGGGATCTTTCTCAACCCAGGGATCAAATCCATGTCTCCGGTGTCTCCTGCATTGCAGGCAGATTCTTGACCACTGCATCACCTGGGAAGCCTTTATACTTTATTAAAATCATTTACACATTTTATATTATAGTTATTAATATTAATATTTGATGCAAAATAAATACTAAAGAATCAGACATATATATCAATATATAACACTGAGAAACATTTATATTATGATACAAAGAGACAACCTGAAATCTAAAAAAAAAAATTTTTAAGATATATTGAAAAGTACAAGATATTTTTGACTGTCCGTGGGATTCTACAGACAAGCATACTAGAGTGGGTTGCCATTTCCTGCTCCAGGGGATCTTTCTCAACCCAGGGATCGAATCCATGTCTCCAGTGTCTCCTGGAGATGAAACTTTCATCTTTTAAAATGGCAACTTCATAAAACATAGCAAAATGTAAAGTAATAGTTTTAGAAAGAATAAAACAGCTTGAGTTATAGTTTACAGTCAGTAGTGAAAATAAGTTAACTCTAAATTCTATAAATCTTTTGAATGGTAACAGACTTGGTGGAGACAGGAAATGTAATGGGCACAATTCACCTACATTATAACAAAGCTTTTGACACAGTGCTACCTAAGAAAAGGCTGGAGAAGTACTGATTGAATGATAAAATAAGCTAGATAAAAATCTGTCCAGCTGATAGCAAGTACCAAGGTTTCACCAATGCTCTTACAGTAATAATAGAGATTGGCATTAAGTAAATCTCACAGGGATCTGTGCTAAAAACAATATTGCTTAGCATGTGACAAATCCAGTGATCCAAGCAGAAACTCACTCATACCAGTGGATATATTCAACACCAAAAATTAATGTGATAAATAAAAGATTTATTTGGTGAGGTTTAAAAGATGTGCTTATATGCACCTGAAAAGATTTTATCACATATCCAGCAAAATATAAACAAACTATATACACACACACAAACAAATGCTTCATCATCTTTAGGACAACATCAGATAAACAAGAACGATGATGGACACTTTATTCTAGAAGCAAGTATTATTCTGGACATTGGGAATGAAGGTTAAGAGGCTATATGCTAACATCACTGCTCTAGGAAATACCTCACATATAAGTGAGAGGTTCTGTTTCTTTTAAAGCTAAAGCAAATGAAGTATTACTAAGTATTGGAGGAATAAAGTAAACAGAAACAACTGAAGCCTTAATATTAAAATAGCCTAACATGAAAAACTATGCCTTATAGTCCTTATAATTTTTTAACTAAAATGAGGCACTTCTGAGAGTAATATGAAAATGAATAAAGGAAATCTCATTTAAAATGAAGTCAGGAAGCCCTGAAGGGGCAATTCTCACACATGTATCATTCGTGGCAGCTTAAAGGCACTAACAGGAAGGAAGATTTCCTCCCAACCCAGCAAGGACAAGCTGCTAGCCACCTGCAGTCAGTAAAGAACCCCTATAGCCCTCCCCAATTTCCTCCTTTTCTCTATAAAAGCAAGCCCCTCTCCTCCATTCTCCAGATATGCTATCATTTACTGTTGTTTGCTTGTTCCAAATTGCAATTCTCTCCTATTACAAAATAAACTTATTCTGCTGGTAAAATACCTGGCTGGTTTTGTTTAACATCAGCAGTGAAAAGGGACACTATTAAAAATTACACTAGAAAACAGGTTAAACTTACACTATCTCAGGCAAACAGACTTCTGGTTATCCTTCTTATTAATTAGTACCAAACATAAGTATTCATAAGTTGGTATTCAATTAAGCAGGGTCCAAGATGATCCCACATTATACTCTAAGTTGCCATACAATAAATAATAATACACCAAAGTACCAAATTATTTGATGAAGTTGTACATGCTAAGTTGGGAGATCAAAATCTAAGAACACAATAAAACAAACAAAGAAACAAACACCAATAGACATCACTAATCTCGAATATGAAAAAACTCAAAAGGTACTACTGATATTGAGAATCTTTTGGACTCATTATTCTTGCTGTGAAAGGAATCCCTAAGCATGAAACAAAACCAAGATGCTTTAAGAGAGAATAAGAAATATGACTACCTATAAACTTAAAACTTCTATTAAGGTGCAGTATATATTTTTTAAAAACTATATTTACAGTACATATTTAGCAAAAAAATTCTAACATATGATAGGACTATTTTGTGTAACATATCAAAATGAAGAGCAGTCCAGCAGAAAATTGGGCCAAGGACATGAACATAGTACAGGGCAAAATACATAAAATACAACTAGCGAAAAAAAAAGCCCTATCTCATTAATAATTTTTCATTGCAAATTAAAACAATGAGACATATTCATCAATTAGACTGGCAGACAGTATAAAGAGTAATACTATCTGGTGTTGAGAAAACAGGAGACAGGAAGGTTGATACTTAAACAAGCAATCTTTAACTTCTTAAGATTCTAAGATGAATATATCATTTGATCTAGCAACTTCACTTATTGAAATTAATGATCCAGAAACAGATATGCAAAAAAATATGTAAAAGGATTTTAATTGTATCATTGTTTGTGAAAATAAGAAACTGAAAGCTATCAGGAATCTATCAATAAGAGTTTTATTAACTAAATTATGGTCTATCCAGTTTAAAAGAATGGTCTAGCAGTTTAAAAGAATTGGTGAAAGAATTGGTGAATCTTTATAGGCTAACATGAAAATCATCCAAAATATACTGTGATGAAAAGAAACAAAGAGTAATTTAAAGTATGGTTTTATTTTAGTAAATATCTGGACCTAACAGAAGCAGAAGACATTAAGAAGAGGTGGCAAGAATACACAGAAGAACTGCACAAAAAAGATTTTCACGACCCAGATAATCATGACGATGTGATCACTAATCTGGAGCCAGACATCCTGGAATGGGAAGTCAAGTGGGCCTTAGAAAGCATCACTACGAACAAAGCTAGTGGAGGTGATGGAATTCCAGTGGAGCTGTTTCAAATCCTGAAAGATGATGCTGTGAAAGTGCTGCACTCAATATGCCAGTCAATTTGGAAAACTCAGCAGTGGCCACAGGACTGGAAAAGGTTAGTTTTCATTCCAATTCCAAAGAAAGACAATGCAAAAGAATGCTCAAACTACCGCACAATTGCACTCATCTCACATGCTAGTAAGGTAATGCTCAAAATTATCCAAGCCAGGCTTCAGCAATACGTGAACCGTGAACTCCCTGACGTTCAAGCTGGTTTTAGAAAAGGTAGAGGAACCAAAGATCAAATTGCCAACATCCGCTGGATCATGGAAAAAGCAAGAGAGTTCCAGAAAAACATCTACTTCTGCTTTATTGACTATGCCAAAGCCTTTGACTGTGTGGATCACAATAAACGGTGGACAATTCTGAAAGAGATAGGAATACCAGAGCACCTGACCTGCCTCTTGAGAAATCTGTATGCAGGTCAGGAAGCAACAGTTAGAACTGGACATGGAACAACAGACTGGTTCCAAATAGGAAAAGGAGTATGTCAAGGCTATATATTGTCACCCTGCTTATTTAACTTATATGCAGAGTACATCATGAGAAACAATGGACTGGAAGAAACACAAGCTGGAATCAAGATTGCTGGGAGAAATATCAATAACCTCAGATATGCAGATGACACCACCCTTATGGCAGAAAGTGAAGAGGAGCTAAAAAGCCTCTTGATGAAAGTGAAAGAGGAGAGCAAAAAAGTTGGCTTAAAGCTCAACATTCAGAAAACAAAGATCATGGCATCTGGTCCCATCACCCCATGGCAAATAGATGGGGAAACAGTGGAAAGAGTGTCAGACTTTATTTTGGGGGGCTCCAAAATGACTGCAGATGGTGAGTGCAGCCATGAAATTAAAAGACACTTACTCCTTGGAAGGAAAGTTATGACCAACCTAAATAGCATATTCAAAAGCAGAGACATTCAAAAGAAGAGACATTACTTTGCCGACTAAGGTCCATCTAGTCAAGGCTATGGTTTTTCCTGTGGTCATGTATGGATGTGAGAGTTGGACTGTGAAGAAGGCTGAGCGCTGAAGAATTGATGCGTTTGAATTTTGGTGTTGGAGAAGACTCTTGAGAGTCCCTTGGGCAGCAAGGAGATCCAACCAGTCCATTCTGAAGGAGATCAACCCTGGGATTCCTTTGGAAGGAATGATGCTAAAGCTGAAGCTCCAGTACTTTGGCCACCTCATGCGAAGAGCTGACTCACTGGAAAAGACTCTGATGCTGGGAGCGGTTGGGGGCAGGAGGAGGAGGGGATGACCGAGGATGAGATGGCTGGATGGCATCCCGGACTTGATGGACGTGAGTCTGAGTGAACTCCGGGAGATGGTGATGGACAGGGAGGCCTGGCGTGCTGCAATTCATGGGGTCACAAAGAGTCAGACACGACTGAGCGACTGAACTGAACTGAACTGATTCCTTACATGATTACAAAGATCTTTAAAAATACCTGTAAGAATAGACACCAAACTATTAACAGCAATTACGTTTCAATAACTAACCATATCTTATCACATAGTAGGCAGTCAATAAATATTCAGGGAATGCATCTTTCAGTTCTAAGTTTTATATTTCTGGTAATACTTTTATCCTTAAAAGTTATGTATAACTATAAAAAGCACAGGGAAATGATTTTAATTTTTTAAATGACCCCCGTGCTATATGAAACAAAAACCTATTTTATTATTACAAACCCCTACTGCTATGTCATAAAACCATGAATGATAACAACAATGTCTTGTCTTCTTGACACTCTCCCAAGTTACTGTCCACCAAAAAAGGATATCAGAACTGTAAGCAACTAGATTAGCAATGGAGAACTCCAAGGAGAAGGAAAGAAAATGGGCACACTGAAGTAAAACCAGACCCGATGAACAATTAAGGCAGAAACAACAGAAGGCCGGGAGCCAAATATTTGGATGAAAAGTAGGATTTAGCCAAGTAAGTTAGTGGATCAGTGGGTAAAGAATCCACATGCAATGCAAGAGACCCAGGAGATGGGGGTTTGATCTCTGGGTTGGGAAGATCCCCTGGAGAAGGAAATGGCAATCCGCTCCAGTATTCTTGTCTGGGCAGTCTCATGGACAGAGGAGCCTGGTTGGCTATCGTCCAAAGGGTCACAAAGAGTCGGACATGACTGAGTGCCTGAATAAACAAACAAACAAAATAGACTCCTACAATAATATCTTTAAGACTTCCGTTAAAACATGCCTGTTGGACTCCCTGATGGTTCAGTGGTTTAGGAATTTGCCTGCTAATGCAAGGAACATGAGTTCAATCCCTTCTCAAGATTCCACATGCGGTGGGGCAATTAACCCTGCCTGCCCTGGAACCCAACAAGAGCAGCCACCACAATGAGGAGCCCGTGCACTGCAACGAGAAAGTAACCCTTACTCACTGTGACTAGTGAAAGCCTATGTGCAGTGACTTAGCAGCAGCAGCAGTCAAAAATAATAAATTTTTAAAAAAAACCATGCCTGTTTACATTATTTAGTCATATATTTAATGTCTGTAACATTCATGTTCTTCTCTTGAAGTCCAAGCTCTGCCAGGGCTGGGATTGTATCTTATTTGCCTTTATATAATAAACTTCAGCACATAACACTGGACTGTGGAATGAATGGAAGGATTACTTTGTTGCTGCTTTATTTTGAGAATATGTTCATACATATAAAGCAACTGGGAAGGAAAACCCTGGAGCAAGAAAGATAAGAAATCAGGCAAATTTTCTGTAAAGACAATAAACTGCCCAGGTTTCAGCGTACTGACTGAAAAGGAGGACAATTCCTATTCTGACTGCCTGGGAGGCTTTGAAGAAATATGACAATGTTAAGAGAGTTAGTTGAGGGAATTTGTAGGTAATAGTTTCATCTTCCTCTATAAAACGTAACTTTAGGAGAGGTCTCTGATAAACTATGCTTAATTTGCACAGCAGGATTTGGTAGAGACCCTTCTTAATATGCATAATTTCACTTCCTTATCATGAACATTTTCCTCATCGATTTCAATTTCCCTGCAGTTACTGGTGTCCTTTAGAAAGCAGGACCATGAAGAGCATTTCAGATGTCACTGGATTTATACTGTAGGACTACTACTTTCTTTAATCTACACATCAGTGAAATGGAAATCATATCAATCAGGTAGTGTTGTAAAAATTAAATGAAAATGTATTTGAAGTACTACACAGGGTGCCTGGCACATAATAGCACTCAAGTGTTAGCTATCGTTTTTATTCTTATTGTTATTGAGCCCTTAGTTGCCTAACTTCAAAGCACTTAAAAGTAACTTAAAAAGGATTCCAGGTTTGTTCTGTCTTATCCACGGATTTCTAGTATGCAGAGAGCAGAAACCAACTGTACAATGCCAAAAGAAGTTATAATCGATGTAAATTTTTAGATCAAACAAAATAAATATGTATGATGCTGCAATCAAAATAATTTAGTTTCTTAACTTTGGCACCACTCCCTGCTTTGAAAAAGAATTGTGTTTCTATTAGTGATGTTTTTCATCCTAATCATAAAAGGAAATTTTCAGAACTAGTATCAACAAACTACAGATACAGATATACAAAAGGAAAGGAAAAAAAGTACAAATACAGATATACAAAATACTTTTTTTCAAATAAAGTTAAAAATAAATAACAAAATTAGGGACAAATAAGCACAAAAATCTCATTTTCTTTTCTTTTCTGTTAAAGAATTACTCATAAAATACAAAGCTGAAAATTAAGCACAGATAAAATGTTACTAATGGTTTTCAGATATTTTTCCTCTTAATTTTAGTCTTTCTTAGTAAGTAATATATATTTGTTGAAAGAAATACAGGCAATCACAGGTTGCTAAAAACTTTTTTCTAAACACACTGGGAAGAAAAAAACCAAAAACTTTACTAACTGTGCAAAATGGGTAGAAACGGGTCTGTAAAATGACACCTGACAACCTGAAGTAGTAAAAACGTGACTCATTTTGATTGCCTGCTGCCTGCTAAGTCACTTTGGTCATGTCCGACTCTTTGAGACCCTATGGACGGTATTCCATCAGGCTCTTCTGTCCATGGAATTCTCCAGGCAAGACTATTGGAGTGGGTCGCCATTTCCTCCTCCAAGGGATATTCCCAACCCAAGAATCAAACCCATGTCTCTTTTGTCTTCTGCATTGGCATGTGGATTCTTTACCCCTAGTGCCACACTGATTAATTAGTTGTAAAGAATGTCATTTTGATGGCCAAACCCTATAGCCACATTTTAATGACTTTAAATACAATATAATCTCTCACTTTTCACATCACAGAGTCTGAATATACTTGTTTTACATAGAAGCTTATATGCAACTGTAAATCATTAATGTAGAACAAACTATATTCCTTAGTTTCTGAAATGTTCTAACATTTCCCACTGTCCAAAGTAAGTTGATTTACAATAGAGAAAAGATTCAAGGTAGAGACCACAAATTGCTTGTTTCTTTCCAACTTAATTACCATGACTGTCATTCTGAATCTAATTACAAGTTTAAAATTAATAATCCCTGTAGTTTTTAAGCGTAAGTGATTAATAAAAATGTATCATTATTTGCTGAAACCTGTCAACCACACTCAAGAGAACTAGGGCAACCAATATACCTGACATGAAGGACAATTAACAATGTTAAGCAAACTGTTACATTTTACATTTTTCTTGGATATTAATGACTTAGAATTTATTTAGTTACGTATTTACACTTTGAATTTCAGTTCTTTGGAAATGCATTTCAATTTTACTTCCATTTTCCTATTTTTAAAATTGTATGTATGTATGTATGTATGTATGTATGTATGTATGTATGAGTAACATACAAAAAACTGTAGATATTTAGTGTATAAAACTTAATGAATTTGTAGAAGTTAGCATAGTCCTAGAATAAGAAATTTGAGTAATGTCTATCTGAATGTATTACCTATGACCCTTTGCAAAATAAACTGAGGTGGTAAAAGAGGAAAATAGCATCTGGCAGACTTTTTAAAAAGAACATATGATTTAATAAAAAATTGTTTTAAAACACATTCAAAGAATGACTTTTTTAAGGCAGCCATTCAATTAGAGGGGAAAATTAAGCAAGAGTTGGAGATAATCAGAAACAAAAGGTAGCAAGAGAAGAAAGAATTCATCAGACTAGGTCAAATCTAACTTGTGGTAGAAAGAGAACTCACTGACATCTACCATGTAGTATACAACATACTCAAGAGTCCTCTGAGCAGACGACCCTCTTCAACCAGGAGTGTAACTGAAAGGGAAAATACTCACAAATAAATAAGAAAGGAAGGGGAAATGCCCACAAAACTAGCCAAAGAAGCCATATGAAATCAGGCAGTCGAAGTAACAGTGAAATCAGGTTCATGTCTGCAGTTGGGTTTATATATTCCACTGAGAGACTGTAATTCAGAATATAAATATACTGAGAAAATTAGATAACTAGACATGATGAAGACTGAATAACTATCCATCCATCCATTTGTATATATATATATGTGTGTGTGTGTATACCATATATATGTGCACACTTATGAACACATACATGAGTGTGTACATATATACACACGTGTCTCTCTGTGTGTATGTATGAGGAGAGGAAGAGAAGGACGGAGGGAGAAAGAGAAATGGATAAGTGTAACCAAAATAAGGAGGGGTGACATAATCTGGAGGAAATGTTTCTCTTTAAGAGAAAGCATATTAAGTATATGAAGAGATTGCCAAGTGTAGAACACAATAGGGGGAAAAGCAGAAATTGACAAAAATAGACTTGGGTTAGCTTTTAATATGGGCTTTCCTGGTGGCTCAGATGGTAAAGAATCTGCCTGCAAAGCAGGAAACCTGGGTTCGATCCCTGGGTTGGGAAGATTCCCCTGGAGGAGGGCACGGCAACCCACTCCAGTATAGATGATCTCATACACACAATTTTAAAATTCAAAAGTTGGAAAAAAAATATTTGTGAAAACAATAAAAAATAATGGATTTTTGAGAAAAACTCAAATTTTGGGAATATAAGTTCCATGTGTTGGGCCTGCTAACATTCTCTGTGTAGCCCATGATCACACATCTTCCTGTGATGTCCTGAATACTTGTCTGCTTTCCTTTCCAGACTAACTTACTTACTTTTGTCAGAAACTGTGTTCTAGTCATCACTGTATTCCTCCCTAATAAAGTACTGGGCGATTTGGCTGGCAACATTTCTACAGAGACACAAAAGACCACAAACAATCAAAGCAATCTTAAAAAAGAAAATCAGACCTAGAAGAATCAGGCTCTTTGACTTCAGACTATACTACAAAGCTACAGTCATCAAAACATTATGGTGCTGGCACAAAAACAGAAATACAAATCAATGGGACAGGATATAAAGCCCAGAAATAAACCTACACACCCATGTTCAATTAATTCATGACAAAGGAGGCAAAGACTGTACAATGGAGGAAAGAAAGTCTCTTTAATAAATGGTGCTGGGAAAACTGGACATCTATATATTTAACAAATGAAGTTAGAACATTCTTTAACATCATACACAAAAATAAACTCAAAATAGATATGAAACATAAACATAAGACCAGATACTATAAAATTCTTAGAGGAAAACATAGGCAGAACACTCTTTGACATCATAAATTGCAGCAATATCTTTTCTGAGCCATCTCCTAGAGTAGTGGAAACCAAAACAAAAATAAACAAATAAGAACTAGTTAAAAGAGTTTGCACATCAAAGGAAACCATAGACAGAATGAAAAGACAACTGACAGAATGGGAGAAAATATTTGCAAATGATGCAACCAAGAGACTAGTCTCCAGAATTTACAACAGATCATGCTGCTCAGCAGCAAAAAAAAAAAAAACGCAATCAAAAAATGGACAGAAGACTTAAGTATACATTTCTCCAAAGACAACAAATACTTTTATTTGCCTGATTTCCTATCCCTCTTCAGCTCAGTTCAGTCGCTCAGTCATGTCCAACTCTTTGCAACCTCATGGACTGCAGCTTTCCAGGCCTCCCTGTCCATCGCCAACTCCCAGAGTTTACTCAAACTCATGTCCATTGAGTCAGTGATGCCATCCAACCATCTCATCCTCTGCCATCCCTTTCTCCTCCTGCCTTCAATCTTTCCCAGCATCAGGGTCTTTTCAAATCAGTCAGTTCTTTGCATCAGGTGGCCAAAGTATTAAGAGTTTCAGCTTCAGCATCAGTCCTTCCAATGAACACCCAGGATTGATCTCCTTTAGGATGGACTGGCTGGTTCTCCTCTTTGGTGTTTTCATAAATGATATCACTATCTACCCAGTTGCTCAAACTGCAAATCTACAAGTTGTTCTTTTACACTGATCACCTACATTTAATTACCCAACCCTGTGCACACCACCTCCAAAATGTTATCTCAAATCTATCTACTTTTCTCCCTTTCCAAATACAACTCTAACTAACCTCTAGCATTTAGACAGATCTTACTATGAGCGTCTCACAAATGATCTTCCTGATTCTATCCATGCTCTACTGAATTCCATTCTACATGTATCCAGCTGCTGTGGCATTTTGAAATCATGAACCAAATCTTCGTCTCTCCAGCTTAGAACCCTTGAAAGTCTTCAAAAAAGAGAAAGCCCTAACTGTGGCTTACAGGAAGTAACATGATGTCCCCCTGGCTACCCGCCCACATCTGTTGTACTGCTAAGTTGCTTGTCCCCCGCCCTTTGGTCATCTGTCCTCCCTTTCACTTCTTCAAAATCATCAGGCATACTTTCACATCTGAGACTCCGTACCACCTGCCTCCCTCCTGAAATGCCCCTTCCACATCCTCCAATGACTGACTTTCTCTTGTCATTTGGATCTCAATTTAAATGTCACCTCCTCAGAGAAATTTTTGCTGACCACCTAATCTAAAGCAGCTACTCAAACCTATCAAACATCATTCGTTCTTTACATTTTTCTTATTTATCATCTACTATCTTCTTCCCAATTAGAAGTAGAAAAAATTTATCTATCCTATTATTTCAGAGGTTTTCAAGATCAACTCCAGGTTCAATGATTTCCTACGAGGACTCACAGAAATCAGCTTATAGTTACTTGTAACACGTGATTTACTAGTGACAGTGAAAGGATACAAAGAAAAATCAGCAAAGGGAAAAGGCACACTGGGTGAAGTCTAGCAGAAAGAAAGCAGAAACTTCCAGGAGTCCTCTCCCAGTGGAATCCTCTCCAGGTGCTCAGTGCTTAGTCATTCAGCCGTGTCCAATTCTTTTCAACACCATGAACTGTAGCCTGCCAGGCTCCTCTGTCCATGGGGATTCTCCATGCAAGAATACTGGAGTGGGTTGCCAAGCCCTGCTCCAGGGAATCTTTCCAACCCAGGGACTGAACCCAGGTCTCCCGCATCACAGGCAGATTCTTTACCATCTGAGACACCAGGGAAGCACACTCAATCCCTCCAGTAATGAGCTGTGACACCATGTGTGAAACACTATCTACCAGGAAAGCTCATCAGAGACTCTGTGCCTGAAGTTTTTTCTGAGGCTGGTCATAAGTACCCTATGCTGAGCATGTACCAACATTTCAGAAGCCAGAAGAAAAGCACATGTTCAGGATAAACCATACTGTAGTACAAACAATTCAGGCACAGTTAGTCATTATTCTCAGTTAGGGAATGTGGCAACCCTCCTAAAATCTAAGTTTACCAATACCAGCCAAAGGCCAACCCTGCAAACAGGCTCTTCTAAGGACAGAAGTCTGAAGTTTGTTATGTTAACTCTTTCTTGCACATTTATCGACCCCTATATCACCAATTATAACTTCCATTAACAGATTTTAAAAACAAGAATAAGTTTTTTGTCTCTGAATTGAATATTTCTAAGAAATTCCCACTCATTAAACAAATATTTACATAACACTTGATACATGGTAGGCATTGGGAGCTCCAAAAATAATAAAACACCATCTGCCCCTTAGGAACTCACACTCTAGAAGGTGACAGAAACTAAAAGACCATATTTATAAGAAAACATTTTAAAAATTACTAATAGTGGTGCGTACGAAGTGCCATTAGAGCATGATGATGGAAAGACTAACACGACCTCAATATATAACAAAATCACATTCAGGAAAAATTAAGAGAGAGAGGAAAGGGCCTACTTCAGCTATAAGATTATCTGAAGGAGTAATACTTGAGCCTGAGCTGAGATCTAAATGATAGGGAAAATGCAGCCAGCAGAAGTTTTGATCAAAGTACCTTTCAAACAAAGAATAACATACACAATAACACTAAGAAAGGTCGATTAGAGGGAAAGCTTTAAATACTTAGAATACTGTAAACATTCAATTAATGGTAGCTATTAGCATACCGTGTCCTCTTCATGCATTAAGAAACTGATGATTTTAGAGATGAGATACATGAAGCCCATACCTCTAGTACATTTGTATACCATTCATATCTACTCATCTACCAAAAAAAAAATAATTTTAGACAGAAGTTAAAAATAGTGTAAGTAAAATGAAGCAAAAATTGATTAGCTCTTCATTCATTCAAATATTTACTAAGTACTCACTACATGACCGAACTTAAGATGAAAGAGACATGCCTCCTAACTTTGAGGAATTTATGTTCTAGGAGAAAATAAGTACTTGGACACAGACACATGAGAGGAAAGCAGAATATGGGCTATAACAGAAACAGGAACAGAAAAGTCAGTGGTTGGAGTAGGGTAATAAACATGCCTTAGATCAGAACACTTAAGCTAAAGCAATAGGTAAATGAAAAACTAAGCCTTACCCAATAAAGGGCGAGGTAGGGGGCAGCACAAATATGGAAAAAAAATTAAGGGTTACATGATTAATAGACATACATTTTCCTAAGCTGTGTAAGCAATTTATCTCCTAAATCTTTTATACAAAAATATCCTGAATAAAATAAATCATTTCCAAGAAGACATTTTTAACACAACTGTAAAATATCTCTTACACCAACCTTTGATTAAATCAGAAAATACAAAATTGGCATGACGTAAAAGACCCTCCATTATTCAACCTCTGTATTCTCTCTAATCTCATTTCCCACCCTTACCGATGAACAATGTATATTTTATTCCACATATAATGTGATTTCCCATCACCTGAAGTTTCCCTCTGCTTGGAAGGGCTCCTTTATGGTAGTGTCCAAACATTTACAGCTAAATAATAGCATTAATCAAGAATGAACTCAGAGGCATAATTTTCAAAATGTCTTCCCTGAATTTTCAGGCCAAACCAAGTTCCTTTTAGTCAGCTCACATTATGCCTGTTCTCATCTTACTAAAGTTGGCCCACTGATCCATAGGATCTGCATCCACAGATTCAAACAATCATGGACCATCTTTAAGGGTACCTGAGCATCTAATGATTTTGGTATCAACAGGGAATCCTGTAACCAATCCCTCCCAAACACCCAGGGATGACTGTACTGCATTTACAGCATTTTACTAAAATTATCTATTTATGGGTCTTTTTCTTCAACCAGACTATAAGCTACTCAATGGTAACAGTCACATCTTATTTTTGTGTCCACAGCAATGAGCAGAGCAGTGGGTGCCCACTAAAAGTTTATTAAACTTTTACAACTTTTATAAAAATTACCAATAACAAATCTGAGTTATTGATGGCTTTCTAACCATTGCAACTGATCCAGGAATCACACTTGAAAAAACTTAAAAAAATAAATCATTAGTTTTCTTTAGCAGGAACATCCTGAATATCAATTATCTACATTTTTCAGTCTATAGTACAGACTCTTCAAAACAGAGATCATCAACAAGTGCCAAATGTACCTGTGGTTTGCATTGTGAATGAGAGAAGATCCAGCTGCTCTGTATACTTTATAGGTGAATGAGCAGGAAAATGAAACTGCACTGCAGAAGTCAGAGTCTTCCATGTATTGCCACTTGGATTGAGGGCCACTGAATCTCAGAACAGCTGATTTTCCATGATCAATGGTTCTCAATTCTTTCTACCTCTGTATCATTCACATATGTAGCCCATTCTCATGAATTCTTTTTTTCAACACAGTGAATTCTCAACTTAGAACATATACTTCTAAAGTAACAAGGTACTTCCATATATTGAGAATTACTGATCTACATATATTAATTGAATTTGAAAGCATCACATTGGAACTGACAAGTTAATTCCTTTATAAGTATATTTATGTATGTATTTATACTTATATTTATTTCTTTTTCTAAAAAAAAATGTGATAAAGGCCAACATACAAAATGTGACTCACGTGAAGGTCAGTCACTTCATTAAAGTCAAACTACAAAGTCTCTGCACCTCTGCCCTTAAAATCCAGTTGATAATCCTAGTGAAAGAAATGGAAATTTCTTGCATCATTCTATGATTAAGGCATATTATTCTACTTACGCAAAACAGCATACTATTTTCAAAAAAAGTAGTAAGAATGAAGCTCAAGATTTCTTAAAATATGAAGTTTTAATCTCTTAACCATAACATGACATAAATACTCAACAGAAATCTTACTTTGGAAAAGATCATAGGTACAAAGCCTTCAAGAAGTATCCAAATTCTCTTAGAATTCAACTAACTCGTCTTTATCTGAGTGTCTATACCTTTAATATCTTGCATTTATTTTACACATCTCTTTCCATCTCTAGACTGTAAGCTCCAGGAAGACAGGAACAGATCTTAAGCATCTGACACAGCACGTAATATATGCCTAGATTATAGCAGGCTCTAAATATAACTGAATATGAGAAGGATCAATAGGGCATTGGGAGTTGAGTGACTCAGATCTCTTATAATGCCTGAAGGAAAGCTGAGCTTTCTGAAAAAGTGAAAGGGCAAGTCACTCACCCGTGTCCGACTGTTTGTGACCCCATGGACTATACAGTCCATGGAATTCTCCAGGCCAGAACACTGGAGTGGGTAGCCTTTCCCTTTTCCAGGGGATCTTCCCAACCTACGGATCAAAACCAGGTCTACTGCACTGCAGGCAAATTCTTTACCAACTGGAGCTTTCTGAAAACTTACTGCTAAAAATATCACACTGGGCTTCCCAGGTGGCACTAGTGGTCAAGAATCCACCTGCCAGTGCAGAAAACAAAAGAGATGCGGGTTCAGTCCCTGAGTTGGGAACATTCCCTGGAGAAGGAAATGACAACCCACTCCAGTATTCCTACCTGGAGAATCCCATAGACAGAGAAGTCTGGTCCATAGGGTCCCAAAGAGTCAGATACAACTGAAGCGACTTAGGATGCAAGAAGGATGAAAGAATAGAAACTGAAAAGGAAAGATAAGTAGGAAAGAGCAAAGACTGAGAATGATAGGAGCAAGGGAGGGAAAACTAACACTGGAGAGTCATAAAGGTATGAGACAAGAGATGATTAGGAAGACTATTAAGCAGGTTATAGCTGGGCAATTCTGAAGAGACATAAAAAATCTAATACTCTTATTTCTCTGATGTAAAATTTGTTTGTGGTTTTTGTACACAGAGAAAGGACAAATTAAAGCTCTAATTATCTAAAGCCAAACTTCTGTTTTATTATTTAAATATTACTCAAAAACTTTTAATGTGTTCAAATGGGTATCACTTAGAATTTTTATTGAATAATTTGCCTATCTCTATTTACAGTGTAATGAAAACACTAATAGTACTGTATTATGTAGACCTTCTGGTGACATACACTTTACAAATATTTACTCGAGTCCAAATATTCAAGTCAGGGTGAAATTTTTAACACTAAGTTTTCAGAAAGCTCAGTTTTCCTCCTGTCATTAAAAGAGATCTGACTCACTCAACTCCCAGTGCCATATTCAAAGCATTAGAACACCACACCCCCTGGTGTAACAAAAGCCATAATTTCTCCAACTTAAAAATTAAGTCCTTTCTTTTCAGATACTAACTGCTGCTAAAGAGAATGGCATGTGAATTAGTTCCATAAGCTTTCTGCAAACAGTTAATAAACTCTCAGTCTTGTTTCACTTAAAGGAGTTAACTGTTTACAAATGCAATTATAAAGTAATCAGGAGATTATATTCTGGTCCAGTCACTGTCAATCTCAGGGTCTCAGTTTCCAAACCATAAACGAGATGGTTCAGTATAAATTCAAATAATATTTACTGAGTACATTCTGTGTACAAATAAACAATGCCTAAATTGTTGCAAGGTTCAAACACTGAAATCTGTTAATGACTTGAGGTTATCAAAATTGTTGTGATTGAAACAGACTGTATAAAGAGAACCCAACAACTGGCAGCCTCCTCCTCGGAGCTTTTCCTCAGACACCTACTTTCGCCCTGCCCTTGGGAGCCACAGATGCTCATAGTAATTTCTGGCTTCAACCCAAAGCCTAGCATGAGGCTGATAAAGAATGGCAGTCTGCCATATTCAGCTCCCACCTGAAAAGAAGGTAAGGCCTAAGGAGGAAAAGGGAGATTCAAGCAAGGTGTTAGCCTGAAAAACAAATGAAAGGTTTTAGCATGAAAACTGCTCATAAACTGTGATTTTGAACGAGCTGCTTAACCTCACTATGCTTCATTATATTTATACTTATTAAAAAATGATAAAATACCACCTCATAGGATTGGTATGAGAATTAAATAGATAATTCCTTTACTTTCCAAATATATGTTTCATTATTATTTAGTTCAGTTCAGTTCAGCCACTCAGTCGTGTCTGATTCTTTGCAATGGACTGCAGCACGCCAGGCATCCCTGCCCATCACCAACTCCCGGAGTTTACCCAAACTATGTCCATTGAGTCAGTAATGCCATCCAACTATCTCATCCTCTGTCATCCCCTTCTCATTGTGCCCTCAATCTTTCCCAGCATCAGGGTCTTTTGAAATGAGTAAGTCAGCTCTTCGCATCAGGTGGCCGAAGTATTGGAGTTTCAGCTTCAACATCAGTCCTTCCAATGAACACCGAGGACTGATCTTTAGGATGGACTGCTTGGATCTCCTTACAGTCCAAGGGACTCTCAAGAGTCTTCTCCAACACCACAGTTCAAAAGCATCAATTCTTCAGCACTCAGCTTTATAGTCCAACTCTCACATCCATACATGACCACTGGAAAAACCATAGCCTTGACTAGACGGACCTCTGTTGACAAAGTAATGTCTCTGCTTTTTAATATGCTGTCTAGGTTGGTCATCACTTTTCTTCCAAGGAGCAAGTGTCTTTTAATTTCATGGCTGTAATCACCATCTGCAGTGATTTTGGAGCCCAGAAAAATAAAGTCAGGCACTGTTTCCACTGTTTCCCCATCTATTTGCCATGAAATGATGGGACTGGGTGCCATGATCTTAGTTTTCTGAATGTTGAGCTTTAAGCCAACTTTTTCACTCTCCTCTGTCACTTTCATCAAGAGGCTCTCTAGTTTTTCACTTTCTGCCAAAAGGGTGGTGCCATCTGCATATCTGAGGTTATTGATATTTCTCCCGGCAATCCTGATTCCAGCTTATGCTTCTTCCAGCCCAGCGTTTCTCATGATGTACTCTGCATATAAGTTAAATAAGCAGGGTGACAATATACAGCCTTGACGTACTCCTTTTCCTATTTGGAACCAGTCTGTTGTTCCATGTCCAGTTCTAACTGTTGTTTCCTGACCTGCATACAGATTTCTCAAGAGGCTGGTCAGGTGATCTAGTATTCCCATCTCTTTCAGAATTTTCCACAGTTTATTGTGATCCACACAGTCAAAGGCTTTGGCATAGTCAATAAAGCAGAAATAGATGTTTTTCTCGAACTCTCTTGCTTTTTCGATGATCCAGCAGTTGTTGGCAATTTGATCTCTGGTTCCTCTGTCTTTTCAAAAATTAGCTTGAACATCTGGAAGTTCATGGTTCACGTATTGCTGAAGCCTGGCTTGGAGAATTTTGAGCATTACTTTACTAGTGTGTGAGATGAGTGCAATTGTGTGGTAGTTTGAGCATTCTTTGGCATTGCCTTTCTTTGGGATTGGAATGAAAACTAACCTTTTCCAGTCCTGTGGCCACTGCTGAGTTTTCCAAACTTGCTGGCATATTGAGTACAGCACTTTCACAGCATCATCTTTCAGGATTTGAAATAGCTCAACTGGAATTCCATCACCTCCACTAGCTTTGTTTGTAGTGATGCTTCCTAAAGCCCACTTGACTTCCCATTCCAGGATGTCTGGCTCTAGGTGAGTGATCACATCATCGTGATTATCTGGGTTGTGAAGATCTTTTTTGTACAGTTCTTCTGTATATTCTTGCCACCTCTTCTTAAAGTATCTTCTGCTTCTGTTAGGTCCATACCATTTCTGTCCTTTATTGAGCCCATCTTTACCTGAAGTGTTCCCCTGGTATCTCTAATTTTCTTGAAGAGATCTCTAGTCTTTCCCATTCTATTGTTTTCCTTTGTTCCTTTGCATTGATCGCTCATTATTATTAGTAACTAGAAAATAGAATTAACTGCCTTGTGAATCGGTTATTCAACCTGTTTCCAGAGACCAGTCTACCTACCAAGTGTTAAGGACATTCTACTTTGCCTACAAAGGTCTGTATAGTCAAAGTTATGGTTTTCCCAGCAGCTGTGTATGGATGTGAGAGTTGGTTCATAAAGAAGGCTGAGTACCAAATAACTGATGCTTTCAAACTATGGTGCTGGAGAAGACTGTTAAGAGTCCCTTGGACAGCAAGGGGGTAAAAGCACTTGCTTTACCTGCTGTGGTGGTAACAGACCATATCAAAATGTATTTGTGTTAGATGAAGACATCTTCATCGTGCTTCAACTGACTGAAGAAATTTAAACATTCTGGAGAATTATCTCTAGTGTAATCTGGAGACACATCAGTTTGTCAAAAGTATTAAGATATAAAGATGACGTCAGCTTAAGTGACCACAGTCCCGACAGAGTATAAACACTCAATAAACATCTGGGAGGGACAGAATCCAAAAGGAAAGCAAAAATTCTTTCCCTTCAAATAGAATGGATTATTGTTTCTGGGTTCCTAGTGGGTTTGACCTGTATATCCATGGTTTGATGGGATCCCAAAACAATATACACCTCTTAACAGATAAAAATGCAAAAGAAGTGGGTGTGAAAGAAGCAATAGTTTTCCATGACTTTCCCTTGACACTACCACAATAGTAATGATTACTTTCTTTCCCATTTCCCTTTAGACAAATATGCAGGCACATAAACCAAACAAGATTTTTAGAATTTGACTATAGGTACCAAGAAATACTAAATCTGACAGGAAAAGCAGTTTATATTAGATTTAACAATCACATAGGTGCTAACAAAATTCAAATCTATTAGCCTAACAAGCATATAAGACATGCTCAACTTCATTTATAATCAGGGAAATGTAAACAAAATGAGATGCCAGTAAAAATGGTAAATATTTTAAGACTGATAATATCTCCCGTTGGTGAAGGGAAGAGGTGAAGAGTGCTCAGATACACTATTGGAAGGGGAAAACATTTGCAGTCTTTCTAGAAAACAATTTAGCATTACCTATCAAAAACCAGATTGTGCTTCAGAGTATATATACAAAGAAGACTATTCTTTATAACAGCTGTAATAGCAAAAATTAAAAACGGTAATTGCTTTTAAAATCTTCAAAAGAGAAATGGAAAAGTAAGTTATGCTATACCCATGCCACAAAATACTATGGAACTTTAAATAGTGAAACACGGTTTAATGAAGTGTTCATAAGAGATTGTTTAATGAGAAAATAGAGTTGCCAAACATGATATACACAATGTTCCTTTTGGAAACGAATACATAAACTCCTTAAATGATTTCTCTTGAGAATTAGTATTGGTGGGCAATAGGAGTCCGTTTTACATTTATTTAAAATTTTCAAATATGAAAGAGAGAAAATTTCGTGCATTTTTGTGTTTGTTTTTTAAGTAATACAAAGATGATTATCTTTCCAAATCATAAATCAATGATTACCTTTACACAGAAAATTTTTCAGTCACACTGTTAATTTATTTAAATGTCTTAAAGATTTGATTAAGTAAATGATTATCTCAGTCAAAACCCATTTTAGTTGATTCATGTGCATGGTTAAATTGAAATGACAAACATATCAATAATATTTGCAAGGGAAAATAAAACATGCTATTATAAGTTTATCTCAAATTCACTTCGGGGTTTTTCTATTACATTTGATTCATCATTTGTCAACAAAAGTAATTATTTTAAAAATTATAGCCTGTTTCTAACCAATCTCCTCTTTATCACACTATCATTTAAAATGTTACTGGTATCATATTAAGCTGAAGCCACCAGGAATAAATCCTCTTATCTCCCTTAGTATGCTGGATCAAAACAACCTTTTCAAACACATGCTTGCCTGAACCACTTTGGAAAATATAATTACACCAAAAATGTTACTAGAAAGATAAAGTCAGATTTCTACAAAAACTGTGCTGAATTTAGCCAGTTGCACTGACCCAGTAGTCATGTATGGATGTGAGAGTTAAACTGTGAAGAAGGCTGAGCACCAAAGAATTGATGCTTTTGAACTGTGGTGTTGGAGAAGACTCTTGAGAGTCCCTTGGGCTGCAAGGAGATCCAACCAGTCCATTCTGAAGGAGATCAGCCCTGGGATTTCTTTGGAAGGAATGATGCTAAAGCTGAAACTCCAGGACTTTGGCCACCTCATGCGAAGAGCTGACTCATTGGAAAAGACTCTGATGCTGGGAGGGATTGGGGGCAGGAGGAGAAGGGGATGACAGAGGATGAGATGGCTGGCTGGCATCACGGACTCGACGGACGTTAGTCTGAGTGAACTCCGGGAGATGGTGATGGACAGGGAGGCCTGGCGTGCTGCGATTCATGGGGTCACAAAGATTCAGACACGACTGAGCGACTGAACTGAACTGAACTGACCCTTCAAGTACAAAGTTTATTTATCCACTCTATAAAGGTCAGCCCTCCTATCAACAATGACATTTACAGGAACAAATTAGGGCTTCCAATTTTTAAAAAAGTACCAGTATAAACTCTATTTAGTATATGATTGCTGTGCACATAAATACGTGAGATTTATTTTATTAAAACAAAAAATCTTCAGGTCATGAGATAATTACATACCCTGAAAAAGAAACAACAAGAAAGAAATTTTGTATTAATTTAAAATTTTATTTTTTTAATTAATTAATTAATTTATTTTTAATTTTTTACTTTACAATTCTGTATTGGTTTTGACATAGATTGACATGAATAGATATCAAAGATTTTCCCTCAGTTCTCAATTATTCTATGAATTAAATTAAGTATGAAAAGGAAGTCTTAATGAAGGCAGGGAATCCCATTTCAGTTAAACTTCTGCGATTTCAAAGAAAAACATCTTTCTATGTCACGTGAACTCTGAATAATATGATAAGAAACATGAGTAAGTGCTCAAATTTTCATCCAAACTTGATGCAGCACTAGCCTTGGTGCTATATCGAGCAATTTGCATAATCAGATTTTATAGAACTCAATCTCCCTCTTATTTTCTAATACTTTTTCATCTCCATTTTCATCCTATTCTGTAATATTTGTAGAAAGTGTTGACAGGGAAATTGCAAAAGTAGCATTTAGACAATCTCTCTAAGCATTATAAATTAGTTTTAACATTCACCCTTCAAGAAGTTTGAGACATGAAAGCAGGCAATGAAGTAACACATTAGTTGGCATTCAGCAGAATTTACAGGGGGTTGGGAAAAATGAATTTATCACACTGAAGTTAAAAAATGATAAAGGATAGTTGCATGCTCATCTGACTGACATGATAATAGCACTAGTGGCTCAGAGGTTAAAGTGTCTGCCCGCAATGCGGGAGACCCAGGTTCGATCCCTGGGTTGGGAAGATCCCCTGGAGAAGGAAATGGTAACCCACTCCAGTACTCTTGCCTAGAAAATTCCATGGATGGAGGAGCCTGGTGGGCTACAGTTCATGGGGTCGCAAAGAGTCAGACACGACTGAGCGACTTCACTTCACTAAGGATAAGTTTCTATGGGAATACTAGTTAATTCAAAATTAATTTTCTAACTTGTGAAATATTTTAAATAAGTTAAAGGCTTCTCTGGTCGCTCAGATGGTAAAGAATCTGCCTGCAATGCAGGACACCCAGGTTTGATGTCTGGATTGGGAAGATCCCCTGGAAAATACTTCAGTATTATTACCTGGAGAATTCCATGGACGGAGGAGCCTGATGGACTACAGCCCAAATAAGTTAGAAAGAAAGAAAAGTGACCATGTTCACTTAATGCTTGACTGCATATTTTTACATTAAAAATGTTTCAGATAATATAAACAGTGTATCTACAAAGTACTAAATGAACCAAATTTGACACCAGCATAAAAACAGAACACCAAAAGAATAAAAAAGGGACACCAAGAAAAACCAAATCAAAAATGTTAGAAGTTTAGTTAGAAGATTTAGTTAGAAGTTTAATAACTAAATCACAGCATTTAAAAATAAATATTTATATAATTAACACTTTTGTAGAAGCACACAACACAAAAAGAAAAAAAATTAACAAAAACATACCATATAAAAATTTACAACTCATATTTACTATATTCACAATCTTATATTTTCTATAAGGTTAAAAAAGTTCCAATCAATAGATTTATATACTTTTGAATAAAATGTCTAAGAGTCTGATTTTCTTATCAGAGATTCTGCACTGTATTAACCTTGAAGAATAATCCTCCCTGGATCGATATAAAAAGATTTTTATGACCTTAAGATGTATTTTTTTCTATTAGATTACCCATTTATCACAGTTTGAATTAAATATACATTTCAGACATGCCAAAACAACCACAAGTACAACTGTACCTTGAATATTAACAAACTGTGTAGGCACACTTAAGTTACTAAATGAGAGGATAGGTGCTTGCCATCACACCTATATGATGAAAACACTAACTCTAGCAATATTGCTTTTCTTTTTTTTCTTGCATTTTATATTTCCTTTCAAATATATTTTGTATTAGGAACGAAGTTAAATCATGAAATTTGTTTCGCTCTCTTCTTAATTTCATTCAAGAAGTTAAATCATGAAATTTCAAAATGCAAAAAGAAAAAAAATAATTTATTTTTTAGATACTTTCCACTAAAAATGCAATAAAACTTTACTATAATATACTGTACATAGCAAAAGTCCTATAACAACAGCTTATTTTGGAACACTAATAAAAAGGGCATTTATTATGTAATAAAATGTAACTAACGAAAAGGAACATCAGCTATACTGTGGCCCCATTTTTGTACACAAAAGACATTACACAATACCAAAACATTCCACAGAGTTTCAGAAATTACATAAAGTATACTTAAAACTCTTCACAAATATGCTTTGACTGTTTGGATTGGCCAATTTTTCTGTAAAGAGCCAAACAGTATTTTTAACTCTCACATGTTGTTACTGTTTCCTTTTACTTTTGTGGGGGGTTGGGGGTGGGAGGGAGCACTGGGGTAAATTGTTATTACAATCCTTTAAAAATATAAGAACTATTCTTTGCCCAGAAGCCATATAAGAAAAAATAAGTTGTGGACCAGATTTGCCAGTAGGCTATAGATCGCCCTTTCAGAATAACTATTCATTCTTATTTGCTTCAAAATCTTAAAAATGAAAGAATCTTTTAAATGCCAAATACTACATTTTCCAAAGACATTAATTTCATTCAAGAGTAAGGGTATACTTACAGTAATATAAAAGACTATATATTTTATAATTTAAATATAATAAAAATCATTCCCATACACATTGAACATGTTAGAATCAGATTTTGAACTGCCATTTCCAAGAATCTTATCACTTAAAACAAATTGAAACACTAGATTCCAGTGAAAACCCACAAGTTAAAGATAGAATAATAAACTTTCCAGGCACAATAACATTGCAGGAAGTGAATTAAAACATATTCTTTGTTAACTGAAAGGTCAATTACTGTTTAAAACTGCATAAAAACTTTTTTTGTGGGGAGGGAGTAAAAAGACACGCAGCTTAGATACATGACAATACAGTTTACTTATACTGAATGGTACAGATTTTCACTCTTTGGAGGTATTTTAAAATATAAAGATTGCTATATGATTGAGGTGAAATAAGATTAGACCTTGACAGATCTTACTCATGAATCAAACACTGTAAGTTTGTATTTTAGATTCCTAAATGAAATACAAACCACAGGGGAGGAAATTAAATGCTTGAGTTCAGTTGATATGGAACCCAATCACATTCAGTCATCCCATGGTTAGATCTCAGTATTCTCTGACACACCACCAGTTATTTGTAAAGGAAAAGGTCAGAAACCCAAACAATACTAATAATCTTATATGAGTATCGTACTCTTGATTATATTTAGGTAAATGCAATACACACAGTGATGTGTCATAGTATTACTTAATTCCCACAATGATTCAAAATGTTTCAGTTCAGTTCAGTTGCTCAGTCTTGTCTGACTCTTTGTGACCTATTCCCACCTAAAACATAAGTAACCTTAAAGGAATTTCTGTCACTCTCAGAACAAAGCTTATTGCTAAAATATCTAGGTACACACACACACACACACACACAAACTCATACGAAAGATGGGTTTTTCATCATAGGGAATAGATTGCAAAAGCAGGAAGTCCAAGAGGTACCTAGAGTACCAGGCAAGTTTGAACTTAAAGAGTACAAAGTGAAGCAGGGCAAAGGCTAACAGTTTTGCCAAGAGAATGCACTGGTCATAGCAAACATCCTCTTCCAACAACACAAAAGAAGACTCTACACATAGACATTACCAGATGGTCAATACTGAAATCAGACTGATTATTTTCTTTGCAGCCAAACATGGCGACGCTACATACAGTCAGCAAAAACAAGACTGTGGGCTGACTGTGGCTCAGTTCAACTCCTTATTGCCAAATTCAGACTTAAATTGAAAAAAGTAGGAAAAACCACTAGACCATTCAGGTATGACTTAAATCATATCCCTTACAATTATGCATTGGAAGTGACAAATAAATTCAAGGGATTAGATCTGATAGACAAGGTGACTGAAGAACTATGGGCAGAGGTTCATGATCAAGACCATCCCCAAGAAAAAGAAATGGTCTGAGGAGGCCTTACAAACAGCTGACAAAAGAAGAGGAGCAAAAGGAAAGGGAGAAAAGGAAAGATATAAGCATCTGAATTCAGGGTTCCAAAGAATAGCAAGGAGATAAGAAAGCCTTCCTCAGTGATTAATGCAAAGAAATAGAGAAAAATAATAGAATGGGAAAGACCAGAGATCTCTTCAAGTAAATTAGAGATACCAAGGGAACGTTTCATGCAAAGATGGGCACAATAACAGACAGAAATTATATGAACCTAACAGAAGCAGAAGATATTAAGACGAGGTGGCAAGAATAAACAGAAGAACTATATAAAAAAAGACCTTCATGATAACCATGATGGTGTGATCACTCACCTAGAGCCAGACATCCTGGAATGTGAAGTCAAGCGGGCCTTAGAAGTATCGCTACAAGCAAAGCTACTGGAGGAGATGGAATTCCAGCTGAGCTATTTCAAATCCTAAAAGATGATGCTATAGAAGTGCTGCACTCAATAGGCCAGCAAAGTTAGAAAACTCAGAAGTGGCCACAGAATTGGAAAAGGTCAGTTTTCATTGCAATCCCAAAGAAAGGCAATGCCAAAGAATGTCAGACTACCACACAACTGCACTATGCATGCTAGCAAAGTAATGCTCAAAATTCTCCAAGCCAGGCTTCAACAGTACATGAACCATGAACTTTAAGTTTCAAGCTGGATTTAGAAAATGCAGATGAACCAGAGATCAAATTGCCAACATTCGTTGGATCACAGAAAAAGCAAGAGTTACAGAAAAACATCTATTTCTGCTTTATTGACTATGCCAAAGCCTTTGACTGTGTGGATCACAAAAAACTGTGGAAAATTCTTCAAGAGATAGGAATACCAGACCACCTGACTTGTCTCCTGAGAAATGTGTGTGCAGGTCAAGAAGCAACAGTTAGAACTGGACATGGAACAACAGACTGGTTCCAAACTGGGAAAGGAATACGTGAAGGCTGTATATTGTCACCCTGCTTATCTAACATATGCAGAATACATCATGCTACATGCTGGGCTGGATGAAGCACAAGCTGGGATAAAGATTGCTGGGAGAAATATCAATAACCTCAGATATGCAGATGACACCACCCTTATGTCATAAAGTGAAGAGTAACTAAGGAGCCTCTTGACAAAAGTGAAAGAGGAGAGTGAAAAGCTGGCTTAAAACTCAACATTCAAAAAACTAAGATCATGGCATCTGGTCACATCACTTCATGGCAAATCGATGGGGAAACAATGGAAACAGTGACAGACTTTATTTTGTTGGCCTCCAAAATCATTGCAGATGGCGACTACAGCCATGAAATTAAAAGATGCTTGCTCCTTGGAAAAAAGCTATGACTAACCTAGACAGTATATTCAAAAGCAGAGACATCACTTGCCAGCAAAGGTCCATCTAGTCAAAGCTATGGTTTTTCCAGTAGTCATGTATGGATGTGAGAGTTGGACTATAAAGAAAGCTGAGCGCTGAAGAAGTGACTCTTCTGAACTGTGGTGTTGGAGAAGACTCTTGAGAGTCCCTTGGACTGCAAGGAGATCAAACCAGTAATCCTCAAGGAAATTAGTCCTGATTATTCATTGCAAGGACTGATACTGCAGTTGAAACTGCAATATTTTGGCCACCTGATGCCAAGAACAGACTCATTGGAAAAGACTCTGATGCTGGGAATATTGAAGGCAGGAGGAGAAGGGGATGACAGAGGATAAGATGGCTGGATGGCATCACCAACTCAATGGATATGAGTTTGAGAAAGCTCCAGGAGTTGGTGATGGACAGGGAAGCATGGTGTGCTGCAGTCTATGCGGCACAGATAGTCAGACATGACTGAGCAACAGAACTGAACAAAATGTCAGACCACCTTACCTGTCTCCTGAAAAACCTGAATGCAGGTCAAAAAGCAACAGCTAGAACCACACATGGAACAGTGGACTAGTTCCACATTGGAAAAGGAGTATGTCAAGGCTGAATATTGTCACCTTGCTTATTTAACTTATATGCAGAGTGCATCATTCGAAATCCCAGGCTGGTTGACTCACAAGTTGGAATCAAGATTTCTGGGAGAAATATCAACAACCTCAGATATGCAGATGATCTTCTGCATATTTAATATCTAATGATACCACTCGAAGACAGAAAGCAAAGAGAAACTAAAGAGCCTCTTGATGAGAGTGAAAAAGCCGGCTTAAAATGCAACACTCAAAAAAATAAGATCATGGCATCCAGTCCCATCTCTTCATGGCAAATAGATGGGGACAGAGTGGAAACAGTGACAGATTTTATTTTCTTGGACTCCAAAATCAGCAAATGGTGACTGCATATGTGAAATTAAAAGACGCTTGTTCCTTGGAAGAAAACCCATGACAAACTAGACAGAGTATTAAAAAGCAGAGACATCACTTTGCCACCAAACGCCTGTGTAGTCAAAGCTATGGTTTTGCCAGTAGTCATGTAAGGATGTGAGAGTTGGACCATAAATAAGTCTGAGTACCAAAGAATTAATGCTTTCAAACTGTGATGCTGGAGAAAACTCTTGAGAGTCCCTTGGACTGCAAGGAGATCAAACCAGTCAATTCTAAAGGAAATCAATCCTGAACATTCACTGAAAGGGCTGATGCTGAAGCTGAAGCTCTAATACTTCAGCTACCTGATGTAAAGAGCTGACTCACTGAAAAAGACCCTGATGTTGGGAAACACTGAAGGCAGGAGGAGAAGCAGGCAACAGAGGATCAGAAGGTTGGATGGCATAATTGACTCAATGGACATGAGTCTGAACATCCTCCAGGAGATAGTGAAGCACAGATGCCTAGCATGCTGCAGTCCATGGGGTTTCAGAGTTGGACACAACTTGGCAACTGAACAAAAACACAAATACTTCTTACATTAATTAATGGGTGAAATTAATTAATATAAAAATATGCTCTCTTCCAGGGTGAACTAACTAGCACTGAGACTTTGAATATGGCAATTAAAGACAGGTATGATGCAGTCACATTTCCCTGCCAATTATTTCTCTAAAATTGGTCATTTTCTATTTACAGGACCAGCATCCTAGTTCAGGCTTTATGTCCTTGAATTAGACATATATATCATAGATTCTTCACTATTTTTTTAACTGCATTTTACATAATATACTGCCAGCTTAATCTACCTAACTCAAACCTTCACTCACGCCATGACCAAGCTCAAAATCCTTCTAAGACTCTCCACTACTTTATACAAAGGCTATGCTGTTCAATGTTTCTAGTCACTTTCTCCAAGGAAGGCCTGCTCTCAATCTCTCTCTGACCTCACACTCGCTGTCTCCTGGGCATACTGAAGATTCTGCTCATGTCTGTACTTTCCGCTTGCACCTGTGTCAGAATGCTATGCTTCTTCCTTCCTTCCACTAACTCTTTCAGACTTTCCCAGGTATGGTCATTTGAAAATGAATTAAAACTAGTGTTTACTGGAGACCCATCTGAGCTTCTCACTGGAATTTACGGTCACAAGGGGGAGAGAAGACACATGGAACTATAATTTAATATGGAATACCATAAATGACACTAAAGATATGTAAATATAGTGGAATTCTGCAGTCAGGGAACAGGAGATCACTTCTGACTGGGGACAAATAGAGCAATCATGAGAAAAACATTTAACTTGATAGCTGAACCCTGGTTTCAAAATGCAGAAATAGTGAGGATGCCACATGTAATGGAAATTGCTCAATAAAAGACACTAGAGACCTACAGCAATCAATACTCTTATAATTCACTTGGAAATTCATCACATACTGTTTTGAAGTTGTCTGGATAATTTTTTGTTTACCTAATACTGCACGTATGTATACCCTTAACAGGACCTCCTCTAACAGGAGAAATAAGATACAAACTTGTAAAATAATAGAAGTAACAGTAATTATCTTGCATGGTTATGGTAATAAGTGAGGTAATGTGTATGCAAAAGTGGTGGTTATCAATATACAACAGATGCTTGAAAAAGGATAGTTTCCTTCATTTCTGGTACATAACTCTTTGTTACAGCCAGTTCTATAATGACCACTAAGATTCCTGCCTCCTGGTATAAACACCCTATATAATCCCTACCCTTGAGTGTGAGTGGGACATATGAATAAGATGGATGTCACGGCTGTGACAACGTTGTGTTACATGGCAAAGCTGAAAGGATTCTGCAGATATAAAGTCCCTAACCACTTTGGCTTTAAGTTAATCAAAGGCAGGCTACCCTAGAAGGGCCTAACCTAATCAGGTAAACTCTTAAAAGAGAGTTTGGAGGACCTCCCTGCCAGTCCAGTGGTTAGGACTCCATGCTTTTCACTGCCAAGGGTGTGGGTTCAATCCATGGTCAGGGAAGTAAGATCCTACAAGCTGCACCAAAAAAAAAAAAATTAAAACAAAACCAAGAACTATCATAAAAAAAAGGGGGGGGGGGGGGGGGCCTGGGCCTTCTCCTGCTGGCCTTGAACCGAGCCCCTATGAGTACTATAATAACAATGAAATGAATTCTGCGAGCTCTGAAGAGAACCCCAAGTTTCAGATAAGACTGAAGCCCCAGCCAAAACTCTCGGCTGCAGCCTCAGGAGACCATGAACAGAGGACCTAGCTAATCCAGAGCCACACGTGTGATCCATGTGAGATAATAAAAGGGTGTTACTTTAAGACACTATATTTTTTAAATAACTTATTATGGAGCAATATAAAACTAACTAATATACTCTACTTTCTCTCAAATACCTTCCCTTATCAAATGCATTTTTTGATAACTTTCATTTGTTTAAACAAATTCAAGAATCAGACAACATGATGAAGCCCTTTCTTCCCTCTCTCACATATACACAGAAGTGCACACACACATCAATTTTATAAACATAAAAAGCACCTGAGTGGAAAATAAATAGTATCTAGCACGCCAGTATTATTTTGTTGAAACATATTTTCTCATCTATAAAATGAATATAATAATAGTATTGACCTTATGGGGTTGATATGAGGAATAAACTAATTAATATGTATAGTATGACGAGGAGCAATGGCATCTGATAGTGTTTTTTTAAGTAAGACCTCATTTGAACAAGATCTCCAGGTAATACACACACACACTTAAAACCTGAGAAGCATTTCTTACAATCAGCACCTACCACAAATAAGTGCAATATGATCATTGAAACTGAAAGTCACTCAGTCATGTCCGACTTTGTGACACCAGTCCATGGAATTCTCCAGTATAGTCCCCAACTATACAGTCCATGGAATGTTCCAGGCCAAAATACTGGAGTGGGTACCCTTTCCCTTCTCCAGGTGATCTTCCCAACCCAGGGATCAAACCCAGGTCTCCCACAACGCGGACAGATTCTTTACCAGTTGAGTCACAAAGGAAGCCCAAGAATACTGGAGGGGTTAGCCTATCCCTTCTCCAGCAGATCTTCCCGATCCAGGAAGTGAACCAGGGTCTCCTGCATTGCAAGTAGATTCTTTACCAACTGAGCTATCAGGGAAACCCTAGTATGATCATTGTATTAAAAAAAAACTCATTTCTTTTCTATATTCTCCATTGTATTTTCATTAGAATATAAAGAAATCTCATTTGCAAACTGATTTCTACAGTAAAAGCTGCCTGTGATTATCTTTAATCAGACTATAAATTAAGAAATTAAAAGAAAATAAACTTCTGGTTGAGTTTGAGATGGTTTTGCTCTGCAACCAAAATGAATTAGAAGTCAAATTAGCTACCAGTCATTCAGATCAAAGGGAATATTTTTAGTCTAGATAGCATTTAACCACTCTAAATACAAAACAAAAAATGTAAATTAAAGTTTAGTTTACAAGTAAGTGTGAAGTTTGCCGCATATTACTGTGAATCTGGTATTTTACAATTACTTGGGCATGTGTCTTAAAGGAAATCACCCTTTATTTGCCATCTACTGTCTTCTTATAATTTACCATCCATGTTATAAATAACTAAATACAAGTCTGAGGTCGACAAACAGAAAGTCAGCTTGAAAACCAAATGAAGCAGTATCAAGTGTACCTCAAGTTTCAAAAGCAGGAGCAATTCAGAACATGAAGGAGCATACAAAGGTGACAAGGCTGTTTAAAAATAATCTCTATGGCAATTGCATTGATGGACCTAACTTTCTGCAAAGATTCCTTGCATTCAAATTAATTCCCTTTAACACACTTCATTTTGGGAACAGCATTTGAAAAATATGCAAAGATACTTTAATTCATTTTACTGTAGATCTTCCCCAGGAAATTAAGAGCAATTTTAGTCCTTTAAAGTCTGCATCCCTTTTTAGTTAAATTACAGGCTAAGGTAAGACAATTTAGTGACTTGAACTTCCACTTTTGCTTTGACAGGCAAATTGCTGAAAATAATTAAATAAAAGAATACTCCAAATCCCCCCAGCAGGAAAACATTTCTATGCCACCTCCAGCTCTAACTTTTGATATCTGCGTTGACAGAAATGTCAATTATAGAACTAATAATAAAGTGTATTGAAAATGTATGAAATGTCTCATCTATAAAAGAAACCATTACTTCCTACTCTGTGATTCTGTAGCTTTTTTAATAGGGGTGATGGCTAATAGATTTTCAAAAGACAAGCTGACATCTCAAACAGTGAAAACTTGTTAAGAACAGAAGTAAAAAATTTTAGGGAAAAATAGAATTCTGATGACTTGTTCTTATTCAAATCATATATAAGAATGAGAACTTGAAAATTTTACTTATGTTTTCATATTTTCAAGTACAATTTCAGAACTGTTACTTCCATTTTTCTAGTCTTTCTCAGTATGAAATCATCTTGAAGCAATGTAAAAGAAAACATATTATTTATTCTGTAATTTTTGTGATAAATATATTTACTTTTATTTATTCCTTCACTTATTATTATTCATGCTGTTTACTCAGAAGGCAAAAATTTCACTGAGAAGGTGATACTTATTAAAGAGGAGAGAGAGACTCATTTGGCAATCCAAGAAACAAGGTGTCCTTCCAGGGGAACAGCAAGTGCAACAGCCCAGAGGCAGATTATAGCAGTGTCTGTGAAGGACACAGAAAGTGAAGAAGAACTAAAGAGCCTCTTGATGAAAGTGAAAGAGGAGAGTGAAAAAGTTGGCTTAAACCTCAACATTCAGAAAACTAAGTTAATGGTATCCCATCCCATCACCTCATGGAAAATAGATGGGGAAACAGCGGAAACAGTGTCAGACTTTATTTTTCTGGGCTCCAAAATCACTGCAGATGGTGTTTGCAGCCATGAAATGAAAAGACGCTTACTCCTTGGAAGGAAAGTTATGACCAACCTAGACATCATATTAAAAAGCAGAGACATTACTTTGTCAACAAAGGTCCATCTAGTAAAGACTATGGTTTTTCCAGTAGTCATGTATGGATGTGAGAGCTGGATTATAAAGAAAGCTGAGCACCGAAGAACTGATGCCTTTGAACTGTGGTGTTGGAGAAGACTCTTGAGAGTCCCTTAGACTGCAAGGAGATCCAACCACTCCATCCTAAAAGAGATCAGTCCTGGGTGTTCATTGGAAGGACTGATGTTGAAGCTGAAACTGCAATACTTTGGCCACCTGATGCAAAGAGCTGACTCATTTGAAAAGACCCTGATGCTAGAAAAGATGAGGGCAGGTGAAGGGGACGACAGACGATGAGATGGTTGGATGGCATCACCAACTCAACGGACATAAGTTTGGGTAGGCTCCCGGAGTTGGTGGTGGACAGGGAGGCCTGGCGTGCTGCAGTTCACAGGGTCGCAAAGATTCGGACACGACTGAGCAACTGAACTGAACTGAACTGTGAAGGAGAGCAAACGACAAGGGTGGAATTTGTGGGGCAGAAAGTGACAGCAAATGAGGTCAGAAAGGTTAAAATCAGAAAGCAAAGTCACATACGGCCTTGTAAACCATGGTAAAGAACTTCGGCAAGCAAAATGAAAAGCCAACGGAGGATTTTTAGAAGAGAAGAAATGTAATCTGACAAATTTCAAAAGGGTGACTATGGCTAGTGCAGAACCACAGACAAAGGGAGAGTGAACAAGGGTGGAATGCAGGAGACCCGTTAGGAGGTACTGCAATAATCCAGTCCAAGAAATGATAGCACCAGAAAGAGGGTAGATTCTGGATTCTGAGATCCAGAGCCCAGGAACTGCCACTTGCTCACAGGGGAAGCCTACAGGGAAGATGAGCCTTCGGCCATTTACTCCACCTGGAACACATTATTTTCATAGAACAGAAAAGAAGCAAAACCACTGTACACATGCAAGGCCTCATGTCCAGCATATATCTGTGAATAGCTAGGACCCTCTCTAATCTGCCTGAGTGTGTTTGCAGCCTTGCATGTATACACAGCCTCCCAGACCACCAGTGATATGCAGAACTAATGAGGCCCAGTCATTCCTTAAATCTCCTTTGGAAGGAGATTTTCTTCTTTCCCAACCAGAATTACATCATTCTACATAAAACACTGGTCTTCACATTCATCTGCCATTAAAAAAAAAATCGCTATTGTTTCCAATAATGTTCCAGAGATATGTGCTTTTTCTACATTTGCTCCAAATCGAGTAAATCCCCCCAGGGGTGAAAGCAAAGCTACCAGTTTTTACAGCTCGCCCCATCCTAGCAAAACCACCATGATAATAAGCCAGTGGTGGGAATGAGCAGAACGGGAGATGCCTCAAGTACTAAAACACCATTCACAGTTCTCACTCAAGGCTCAGTGGTTTTTCTTGAATAAATGCTTTCTCCATATTTTTATATAATTTGATCACCTTCTCAAGTCCTTCACTGCCTGTTTTTTGACAATTTTATTGACATTTATGATTGCTTTTTCATAAACAGATTTGCCAGGCTTCTCACTCAAGCCATTCCTGCATTGAATACATTCTAAACATAATTTGCCTGAGCAACCTACTAAAAAATATCATAGAAAATATTTTTAAACATTGCTAAGTATGGAAACTGCCTGTATACTAAAATAACTATTTTCTTTTGACTGTTAACATGTCTTTGTTGAAGAGCTTACTCAGGTGGCCTTAAGTAGAAAAAGTCTCTAAGCAAAGTAAACAGCATTTGTAAAGACACAGGAAGCCTGCTAGGAAACTGCACCCTTAAGTGTTGGGTGGGTAACTATTTTTAGCTCTCCCTTCCCTACTACATATGAGCTCAAATCTCTTACAACCTAAAAATGCCCTTTTGTGGCCACATGCAACTCAATGTTTTAAAGTCCAGGCTCTTTCCTCTTCTTCTCCACTGACTTTCTTGAAAAAATAGTCTGAAAAGTATTTAAAACATCCCTTTCTCACCTCTAGTCATTCCTCAGTCCAGTATAAGAAGGCTTCTTTTCCAACTTTATTAAAATGGCCCACAGAGGTACCCAGTAGCCTCTCAGATTTACCCAATCCAATGAACAATCTTGTTCCTTATTATACTGAATCTCCTTGCTCCGTTTGTCAATACCACAACATCATTTTCTCCTTTTGACTCTCCACTCCTTGATCCATTACTACCTTGTTTTAGTTCTCCTCCTACTGTTCTGATCATTTCTTCTGCAGATCTTTTAGTTGGACTTTCTCTTCCTGCATCGACTCTTAAATGTTAGTGATCTCTCAAAACTCTACTGTTAACCCACCCCTCCCACATTTTCTCTCAAAGAAATTTCAGCCAGTTATCATTGCTTCACATTGATGACCCTCAAACCTTTATCTCCAGTTGTTAAAACTTCTCTCACAATATAAGACCATTTCTAATCACTGAAAAATAGCTGTACTTCAATGTTCCACAGTGAGTTCAAATCCATCACTATCTGAAACTGAATGTATCATACCCCCAGCCCACACCCACTCTTCCCAGGTATTCCTATGTTGTTTGCTGGCATCAACAACATCCAGTCACCTAACCTAGAAACCTAGATTTAATCTATGATTCTTTCTCTTCCCTTCTCTTCTTTTTGCTGCCCCTGACATCCAATTCAGCTATAAGCCTTGTTGCTTTTACCACAAGAATATTCTCACATCTCTTCTGCCCCTCGTTCCCTATATGCTGAGACAGCCATTTTGACACACCTGCAACGTACGAACTTTGTCAAAAGGGCTGCATCAAAAATGAAGTTGGAGCCCAAGTCAGCTCTCTTGCTAAGACTAGAAAATGATGGACTTCTAATACTTCGTACAGGACTTTCAGATCCTGGCAGTGAATGTCTCCAAACATTCTGCTGATTAATAACAAGTCAAAATTGGGATCATTTAGTTTGCCATTTACTTCTAAATGTATCAGTTGTCTAATTATGTTATTTTCTATAAGTAAATGGTTCTTCCCTTACATTGCACATATGCACAACTTTCAAACCTCAGGAGCCCTAAATTTTCACTGGATCAAAAAATACCTTTCCAAGATTTGAATGGCATGGAGTAATAATATGTCAGACAAAATGCATGGTAAGTCTATTAAATAGCAACGACATTGTATACCACAAAGCAGATTAATACTATGGAAATAATATTCTGTGACTCCAAGGCTAAAATATAAAAGGCATTGCAACTTCCACCTGAGTTCCCTGGACTGATGTCTGGGGAGAGCCCACCACTGTACCACACGGACACCCAAGCAGCACTAGTGGGAGGCCTATGCGGAGAGAAAGTGAAGTATCTTGACCAACTGCCGGCATCATTTTGGCAGCTATTATGAATCAGCCCCTTGGAAGCTTCCTCAAGCTTTCAGCCCCATCAATGTCATCTTCAAATAACTAAATCCCCCAAATAATATCTGACTCTCCATAACAAACATGAAGCCTCAACTAACCATACAAGCCTAATTCATGACCCACAGAAACCATGAGATAATAAACGTTTTCTGAGTGGAAAAAAAAAAAAAAAAAAGAACTCTACTTCCAACTACATGTAAAAATTTAAATGGTTCAAAGACACATCATTAATGGGGAAAAAAAAAACAAAACCTGACAGGGAATTCCCTGGCAGTTCAGTGGTTAGGACTCTGAACTTCTACTGCAGGCAGTCCAGGTTCAATCCCTAGTCAGAGAACTAAGGTCCCACAAGACACAGGGCACAGCAAAAAAAAAAGAAGAAGAAGAAGAAAGAAATTGACAAATTCGACTTCACAAAAATTAATCTTTCGTTTCTCAAAAGACATTGTTCAGAAAATGAAAAGGCAAACTACAGAGTGGGAGAAAATATCTGTAAAACACATCAACAAAGGACCTTTGTGTGTGTTAAGTCGCTTCAGTCGTGTCCAATTCTTGGCGACCCAATGGACTATACAGCCTGTCAGGCTCTCTGTCCATGGGGATTTTCCAGTCAAAAATACTGGAGTAGGTTGGCATTTCCTCCTCCAGGTAAAGGACCTTTAACAGTGTATTTAAAGAAAGCTTAAAAATCAACAAGATGACAAATAACCCAATGTTAGAAAGGGCAACAGATTTGAATAGAGTCTTGACAAGAAGGATAAACAGATGGCAAAGATGATATAAAGAAACTTTCTTTTAATAAACCCTATCACTTTCACTTTCCTATAAGCAGATAATATAAAGGTTAAAAGTAAAGATCCATCATTTAGCTCTAGTTTCTATAAAAAGTACTGAGTACAGAGCCAAATGAAGTATGACTCTCATAAGGTTGGTTAGCAACTTTCAGCAGGATTCATGCAGTAAACAAAACAAGTAACTGCTAGTGTTTCAAAAAAGTGAATGGTAAGTGATAAGGCAACAACAATAAACAAACCAAAACTGAATCATGTCAAATGAGGAGTAGGACATGACATTAACCACTGAAATTCTAAAAATGCTTAGGAGAATTTGAAACTTCTCATTAAACACTTCAAACGTGCAAGACAGCAAACTTAAGCTGTCAAATTTAAATAATTGTTTAAGTTGCACTTAGGAGTACACAACCAAGGAACCAAATGGACCAAATTCTCTTCTGCATCTAGTCTAAAAGTAGCAGAGACTACAAAGAAACACCACTCCTCCCCCTACCGCTTAGAGAGATGCGCACGCGCGCGCGCGCGTGCACACACACACACTCACACATCTGTGAGGATACAAGTAAAGCAGCTATGTAAAGAGAAGAAACTGAGTAAGTTTCACTTCTTACCCTCTTCTGCTTCATCCTCCTGGGGTGACAAAGGGCCCCCTCCACTAGTAGGAGTGACAGGATCCTCCTTCTCAGACTCTCGCTGTAGACTCACCACCTCATATATTGCATCCCCAGCATTGGTATGGCCTTTTCCCTCAGACTGAGAAAGATATAAAAATGTGTTTAAACATTAGAAATTTGAAGGAAACACTGAAAGATGGTATATTTCAATGGTCATTAAAAAGAGCTAAAATGAAGAAGAGCAGCAGGTCATATTTGATCTACAGCATGTCTGAAGTTGAGAAAAATCTTTCAAGTGCAATGTTGACATTACATTCTAAATGTATGGTTCTTTTAGTATTATTTTAACCAATACAATAAAACCTATGAACCATCTGAAAAAAAATCTCAATTTCTTTTATCAGAAAAACCTAAGACACCAGAGATTCCAGGGCAGACAGATAAGCAAGTGATGCTGGATTCTTAGGGTTGACTACCTTGCTCTGAGATAAAGAGATACCAGCTATATCCATCAACTAATTCATGGAAGTAGGTAGTTTTCACCTTACAAATGGCTTACATTCTAAATGGCCTTTTTTTAAGGAGGAAAATTTCCAAGGCAATCATTAATTAACCAACTTAGCATGGCCTACAAAGTCCTAGATAAACTGAACCTTGCCTCTCTCATGAGCCTCATCTCATATTCAAAGACTGTTACAACACTATTCTTCAGCCACTCTGGCCTTGTTTCAGTTCTGAGAACTTTGTCTTTTTTCACCCGCCCAAGGCCTTGGGATATCTTTTTCTCTCTGACAATACAGCTTTTCCTCCTACTCTTTGCTAACTACCATCAATACTGGATCCTTATTTCTTAACGTTACTTCTGTTGTTCACTGGCTTTGTCGAGTCCACTATTTGAGACCCCATGCACTGCTGCCTGCCAGGCTTCCCTGTCCTTCACTATCTCCCAAGTTTTGTCAAACTCATGTCCATTGAGTTAGTGATGCCATCCAACAGTCTCATCCTCTGTCACCTCCTTCTCCTCCTGCCCTCAATGTTACTTCTATAAAGAATCTAAATTCCCATTTTCGGTTCTCATCATAACTTTTCCTTCTCCCTCAGTGCATTTACTATAATATAACTACACATTATATTTTTATTATATTTGTTTAATGGCTATCTCATCCACAACAGAAGAAGTATCATATGGGCAGAGATCATGTTGACTTTCAATCAGAAACAATATGGTACCTGACATATAGTAAGTATTCAAAAATATCTGTGGAATCAATGATTAGACTAATGGTAAAACATGAATTTTAAAGTCAAATAGACCTGAGTCTGAATTCAAATTTCACTACAAGTTAAGAGTGTGGTCTTGGACAAAATACTTTGCTGAGGCACAGTACCTCTTATCAATAAAAACAAAATAAACCATCTCATTTATTATGGAGATTAAATATAATAATACTTAGAACATAAAATTAGAGTGACTGAAACACATTTTTATTACTATTGTTATCTCAGTTTTTACACCATTTTACTACACTCTAAAGAACACAAAATAAGAATAGTACAGGCATATAGAGAGGTATAATCATCTCAAATACCTACCTGTACTGTAATTCACTTAAATTACAAAAACATAACTACTTTAATTATTCATTCTTTTCAAGAATTTCTTCTGAACAATAAATCAAATTTCAGGCCCATTTTCAAGCCATTTAGCAAATAATAAAAGGTAAAAATGTTCACTGCATTAAACATGGAAAAAAAAGAAGACAGCCATGAAAAATTATGTGGTTAGGTTTAAATCGAACATTTTTTTTTGTAATTCTACTATATTCAGGAAACAAAGATCTCAATCCCTAAAGCAACAACTCAAGTAATTATATAAAGAAATACAATAAAAATGAAATACTAGAAAACAAGATGGCAAAGGAGTAGGTAGACATGGAGTATATCCCTCTCCATGGATACATCAGGAATACACCTTCAGACACAGAAGTGCATGGAGAACACCAGCTGAGAGCGGACAGGAGTAGATGAGCAGCGGAGAAGAAGATATAGAATCACGCAAAACTCGGGAGGATGGAGGAACTAGAAGGAAAAACAGGAGTGTTACAAGGACTGGACCTGCCCTTGGTAGGTGGGGGAAGTGAAGCAGGGGTCCAATCCCCACATCAAGGTAGTTGTCTGAGTCAGAGGAGAAACATTTAAGGCTGAGAGTGAAACAGCTGATCTGTGGCAGCCTAAATGGAATGAGAATCAGACAGTCCTTGCTGCCATATATACCCCAGACAGGGATGCAGGTCCCCTAGAAGGGGCAGCAGCTGGGAGCTGGAGCTTAGGGATTGTGGAGCAATCACAGGGCGAGGGCTCATCTTGACCGTGGAGAGATGGACCAAGGGGATGTGAGGGAGGAGACTGTGGTGGGAAATGCCTGTGGAGGAAAGCCAGGCAGCCATGGAAGCAAGGCCATACTGCTGAGTCAAGCATAGGGCATGGAGTCATCACCATAGCCTCTCTCCCCATAGGCCAGCATCATCAGCAGAACAATACAGAGCCTGGCCCATCAAGTGCCTGACGCACCAAACTACAGGGTAGGACCCCAGCCGGGAGGGATCTCTCTATACGCCTGACACACTGAACAACAGAAAAGGACCCCAGGCTCAGGAGCCCTCTAAGTGCCTGAATGGGTGGAGCTACGGAGAAAGACTAGCTAAAGAGGCCTTCTGATCGTCAGCTACCAGAGGCTCCAAAAAAACTCTGATAGGGCCAAAACTCCTGCAGCTGAGGCAGTCCGTGTCCCTGCCCACTTAGCGCCACCAGGGTCCCCATGACCCAAACAGCTGCACCACCTTCACACGCAACCCTCAACGGGGCACAGCTGCCACAGGCAAAAAAAAAAGTCTTGCCTCTATGCATGTGGGGTGTCTTCTGATGTGTCCGACTTTTTGCGACCCTGTAGACTGTGGCCTCCCAGGCTTCTCTGTCAGGGGGGTTCTCCAGGCAAGAATACTGTAGTGTATTGGTCAATACTGATAGCCATACCTTTCTAGAGAACTATATTTCCTGCTGCCCTAGCCGTCAACTACCCTGATTCTGATCCTAAACAATGAAGCTGGAGAAATCAACCTTCTTGTTGTCATATTACACTACAAAGCTACACTCATCAAGACAGTATGGTACTGGCACAAAAACAGAAATACAGACAAATGGAACAAGATAGAAAGCCCAGAAATAAACCCAAGCACCTATGGGTACCTTATTTTTGACAAAGGAGGCAAGAATATACAATGGGGCAAAGACAGCCTCTTCAATAAGTGGTGCTGGGAAAACTGGACAGCTACATGTAAAAGAATGAAATTAGACCACTTCCTAACACTATACACAAAGATAAACTAGAAATGGATTAAAGACCTAAATGCGAGTCAAGAAACTATAAAACTCTTAGAGGAAAACATAGGTAGAATACTCAGTGACATAAATCAAGCAAGATCCTCTATGACCCACCTCCTAGAGAAATGGAAATAAAAACAAAAGTAAACAAGTAGGACCTGATTAAACTTAAAAGCTTATACACAGCAAAGGAAATTATAAGCAAGGTGAAAAGACAACACTCAGAATAGAAGAAAATAATAGCAAATAAAACAATGACAGGGGATTAATTTTCAAAATATACAAGCAGTTAATACACCTCAATACCAGAAAAACAAACAACCCAATCAAAAAGTGGGGAAAAGACGTAAACAGACATTTCTCTAAAGAAGAAATGTGACCTTTGTTAGCCATTTGCCAACAAACGCATGAAAAGATGCTCAACATTGCTCATTATTAGAGAAATGCAAATCAAAACTACAATGAGGTATCACCTCACACAGGTCAGAATGGCCATCATCAAAGAGTGTACAAACAGTAAATGCTGGAGAGTGTGTGGAGAAAAGGGAATGCTCTTGCACTGCTGGTGGGAATGTAAATTGATATAGCCACTATGGAAGACTGTATAGAGATTCCTTAAAAAACTAGGACTAAAACCACCATATGACCCAGCAATCCCACTCCTTGGCATATACCCTGAGGAAATCCAAATTGAAAATGGCACATGTATCTCATTGTTCATTGCAGCACTATTTACAACAGCTAGAACATGGAAGCAACCTAGATGTCCATCGACAGATGAATAGATAAAGGAGTACTGGTTCACTTACACAATGGAATACTATCCAGCCATAAAAAAGGAACTCGTGTGAGTCAGTTCTAATAGGTGGATGAACCTAGAGCCTATTATAGAGTGATGTGAGTCAGAAAGAGAAAGAGAAATATCATTTACTAACACATATATATACAGAAACTAGAAAACTGGTACGAAAAAATTTATTTGCAGGGCAGCAATGGAGAAACCAGAGAAGGCAATGGCACCCCACTCCAGTACTTTTCCCTGGAAAGTCCCATGGACGGAGGAGCCTGGTAGGCTGCAGTCCATGGGGTCGCTAAGAATCAGCACGACTGAGCGACTTCACTTTCGCTTTTCACTTTCATGCACTGGAGAAGGCAATGGCACCCCACTCCAGTACTCTTGCCTGGAGAATCCCAGAGACAGAGGAGCCTAGTGGGCTGCCGTCTATGGGGTCGCACAGAGTCGGACACGACTGAAGCGACTTAGCAGTAGCAGTAGCAATGGAGAAACAGATATAGAGAACAGATTTATGGACATGGGGAGAGGGGAGGAAAGGGTGAGATGCTGGGAGAGAGTAACATAGAAGCTTACATTACTATATATAAAATAGATAGCCAAGGGGAATTTTCTGTATGTTTCAGGAAACTCAAGGGGCTCTGTATCAACCTAGAGGGGTGGGATGGGGAGGAAGATGGGAGGGAGGTTGAAAAGGGAGAGGATATATGTATACCTATAGCTGATTTATGTTGAGCTTTGACAGAAAACAACAAAATTCTGTAAAGGAATTATCGTTCAGTTTAAAAATAAATTAATTAAAAGAAAAAGAAAATACTAATCAAACATTCAAATAATCCAAAAGATGGCAGCAAAGGAGAAACAAAGAAATGTATAAAAAGAAACAAGCAGAGAATAAATAATAAAATGGTAAACTTATATGTTATGCCAAACATAAACTGCCTAAATGTAACAATTTAAAAACATAATTCTCAGGTTATGTTGAAAACAAGACACAATTATAATCTGTCTACCAAAAAAGTCACTTTAAGTACAGTGACATAGGAAAGTTGAAAGTATAATGAGGTTAGAAGACATATCATGAAAACACCTATCAAAAGAAAGCAGAAGAGACTATATTAATAAAAGACAAAGTTGAATACCGAGTAAGAAAAAAAAATAACTAAGTATAAAGAACACTGTTATGGCTGTGGCTAAGTCGCTTCAGTTGTGTCCAACTCTGTGTGACCCCATAGACAGCAGGCCACCAGGCTCCCCTGTCCCTCGGATTCTCCAGGCAAGAACACTGGAGTGGGTTGCCATTTCCTTGTCCAATGCATGAAAGTGAAAAGTGAAAGTGAAATCGCTCAGTCTTGTCCGACTCTTCGCAACCCGATGGACTGCAGCCTACTAAACTCCTCCATCCATGGGATTTTCCAGGCAAGAGTACTGGAGTGGGGAGCCATTGCCTTCTCCGATAAAGGACACTACACTATGTTAAAAAGACCTAGTTAACAAGAATGTATAAGAATCTCATAAACATATGTAGCTAACAACAGGCTCTCAAATATATGAAGCAAAAAATTCACAGAAGTGAAAAGAGATGGACAAATCCACATTTACAATGGGAAACATCAACACTCCTCTCACAGAAATGAAAAGAAGTATATGAAAATTTAGCAATGTTTAGAAGAACTGTACATCACCAACAATAGGATCTGATATTGTACATCACTCCATTCAACAGCAGAATACACATTCTTTTCAAATGTATATGGAACATTCACCAAAACAAACCATGTCCTCGGTTATAAAACAAACTTTAAGAAATTTTTTTAGACTTAACTAAATAATGTTTAGTGACCGTAATATAATTAAACTGAAAATCAACACCAGAAATATGACTGAAAAATCCCCAGATACTTAGAAATAACACACTTCTAAACACTCAATGAGTCAAAGAGGAAAACTCAAAGAAGAAAATATTTTGAACTGAACAAAAATGAAAATACAACAAGTGAAAATTAGTGGGATACATCTACAATTTAGAGATATAAATATATCTATTTCAAATGAGCCATCCAAAAATCAATAATCTAAATGTGCACCTTAAGAAATGAGGGGGAAAAGTGCAGAATAAAGCAAAGAGAAGTAAAATAATAATAATAAAGATAACAGCACAAATCAATAAAACTGGGGACATAAAAAAATTTAAAATCAATGAAATCAAAAGGTAGTTTCTTTACAAAGATCAATAAATTGATAAACCTCTAGCTAAATTCATAAAACAAAAAAGAAAGAAGATACAAATTATCAATACCAGGAACAAAAGCATGGGTATCACTATCTACTTCATGAAATCAAATGGATAATAAATAAATACAGCAAAGAGTCCTATGCATACTAACTATACAACATAGAAAAAAATGCACCAAATTTAAGATTTACACCATAATAAATCACTGCAGATGGTTACTGCAGCCATGAAGTTAAAAGACAGTTTCCTTAGAAGGAAAGTTATGACCAACCTAGATAGCATATTCAAAAGCAGAGACATTACTTTGCCAACAAAGGTCCATCTGGTCAAGGCTATGGTTTTTCCAGTGGTCATGTATGGATGTGAGAGTTGGACTGTGAAGAAAGCTGAGCGCCAAAGAATTGATGCTTTTGAACTGTGGTGTTGGAGAAGACTCTTGAGAGTCCCTTGGACTGCAAGGAGATCCAACCAGTCCATTCTAAAGGAGATCCGTCCTGGGTGTTCTTTGGAATGAATGATGCTAAAGCTGAAATTCCTATACTTTGGCCACCTCATGCGAAGACTTGACTCATTAGAAAACACTCTGATGCTGGGAGGGATTGGGGGCAGGAGGAGAAAGGGACGACAGAGGATGAGATGGCTGAACAGCATCACCGACTCGATGGACACTGAGTTTGAGTGAACTCCGGGAGTTGGTGATAGACAGGGAGGCCTGGCGTGCTGCAGTTCATGGGGTTGAAAAGGATCGGATACGACTGAGCGACTGAACTGGACTGAACTGATATACTGCAAAATAGCTACCACAATAACAACCTTCACATGACATAGTTAGTCTTGGTAATTTACTAACAGATTGTATTCTTTCAGTAGAAGTATAGTTGATTTATATGTTTCACATATACAGTAAAGTGATTCAGTTTTATGCATATACATGAGTGCATATATATATACATGTGATATATACATGTATATATATTCTTTTTCAGATTCTTTTCCATTATAGCTTATTACAAAATATTGAATATAGTTCCCCGTGCTATACAGTGAACTGAAGTGAAAATCACTCAGTTGTGGCCGATTCTTTGCAACCCCATGGACTATACAGTCCATGGAATTCTCCAGGCCAGAATACTGGAGTGGGGTAGTGTTTCCCTTCTCCAGGGGATCTTCCCAACCCCAGGATCAAAGCCAGGTCTCTTGCATTGTAGGCGGATTCTTTACCAGCTGAGCCACAAGGGAAGCGTGTGCTATACAGTAGTTCTTTGCTTTTTATCTAATTTATATGTAGTAGCATCAGCCAATCACAAATTCCCAACTGATCTCTCCCCTAACTGATCATACTTTCAATTCAGTTCAGTTGCTCAGTTGTGTCCGACTCTTTGATACCCCAAGAACTGCAGCATACCAGCCCACCCTGTCCATCACCAACTCCCGGAATTCACTCAGACTGACGTCCATCGAGTCGGTGATGCCATCCAGCCATTTCACCCTCTGTCGTCTGCTTCTCCTCCTGCCCCCAATCCCTCCCAGCATCAGAGTCTTTTCCAATGAGTCAGCTCTTCACATGAGGTGGCCAGAGTACTGGAGATTCAGCTTTAGCATCATTCATTCCAAGGAACACCCAGGACCGATCTCCTTTAGAACAGACTGGCTGGATCTCCTTCCACTCCAAGGACTCTCAAGAGTATTCTCCAACACCACAGTTCAAAAGCATCAATTCTTCAGCACTCAGCTTTCTTCAAAGTCCAACTCTCACATCCATACATGACTACTGGAAAAACTATAGCCTTGACTAGATGGACCTTTGTTGACAAAGTAATGTCTCTGCTTTTGAGTATGCTACCTAGGTTGGTCATAACTTTCCTTCCAAGGAGTAAGCGTCTTTTAATTTCATGGCTGCAATCACCATCTATAGTGATTTTGGAGCCCAAAAAATTAAAGTCTGACACCATTTGCACTGTTTTCCCATCTACTTGCCATGAAGTAATGAGACCAGATGCCATGATCTTTGTTTTCTGAATGTTGAGCTTTAAGCTAACTTTTTCACTCTTCTCTGTCACTTTCATCAAGAGGCTCTTTAGTTCTTCTTCACTTTCTGCCATAAGGGTGGTGTCATCTACATATCTGAGGTTACTGATATTTCTCCTGGCAACTTTGATTCCAGCTTGTGCTTCCTCCAGTTCAGCATTTCTCATGATGTATTCTGCATATAAGTTAAATAAGCAGGATGACAATATACAGCCTTGACATACTCCTTTTCCTATTTGGAATCAGTCTGTTGTTCCATGTCCAGTTCTAACTGTTGCTTCCTGACCTGCATATAGGTTTCTCAAGAGGCTGGTCAGCTGGTCTGGTATTCCCATCTCTTTCAGAATTGTCCACAGTTTATTGTAATCCACACAGTCAAAGGCTTTGGCATAGTCAATAAAGCAGAAATAGATGTTTTTCTGGAACTCTCTTCCTTTTTCCATGATCCAGTGGATGTTGGCAATTTGATCTCTGGTTCCTCTGCCTTTTCTAAAACCAGCTTAAACATCTGGAAGATAACGGTTCACATATTGCTGATGCCTGGCTTGGAGAATTTTGAGCATTTTACTAGCATGTGAGATGAGTGCAATTGTGCGGTAGTTTGAGCATTCTTTGGCATTGCCTTTCTTTGGGATTGGAATGAAAACTGACCTTTTCCAGTCCTGTGGCCACTGCTGAGTTTTCCAAATTTGCTGGCATATTGAGTGCAGCACTTTCACAGCATCATCTTTCAGAATTTGAAATAGCTCAATTGGAATTCCATCATCTCCACTATCTTTGTTCGTAGTGATGCTTTCTAAGGCCCACTTGACTTCACATTCCAGGGTGTCTGGCTCTAGGTGAGTGATCACACCATCGTGATTATCTGGGTTGTGAAGATCTTTTTTGCACAGTTCTTCTGTGTATTCTTGCCACCTCTTCTTAAAGTATCTTCTGCTTCTGTTAGGTGCATACCATTTCTGGTATGGGTTGCTCCTCTCGGCCATGGGGCAGCAGCCGAGAGGAGCAAACCCACGTCCAAGGAGCAGTGGCTGCATGAGTGCAAGAGGGCCGAGAGGAGCTACTCCACATTCAAGGTCAGGAGGGGCGGTGGTGAGGAGATACCCCTTGTCCAAGGTAAGGAGCAGTGGCTGCACTTTGCTGGAGCAGCCGTGAAGAGATACCCCACATCCAAGGTAAGAGAAACCCAAGTAAGATGGTAAGTGTTGCAAGAGGGCATCTGAGGGAAGACACACTGAAACCATAATCACAGAAAACTAGTCAATCTAATCACACGGACCACAGCCTAGTCTAACTCAATGAAATTAAGCCATGCCGTGTGGGGCCACCCAAGACGGGAGGGTCATGGTGGAGAGGTCTGACAGAATGTGGTCCACTGGAGAAGGGAATGGCAAACCACTTCAGTATTCTTGCCTTGAGAACCCCATGAACAGTATGAAAAGGCAAAATGATACGATACTGAAAGAGGAACTCCCCAGGTCAGTAGGTGCCCAATATGCTACTGGAGATCAGTGGAGAAATAACTCCAGAAAGAATGAAGGGACGGAGCCAAAGCAAAAACAATACCCAGCTGTGGATGTGACTGGTGAATGAAGCAGGGTTCAATGCTGTAAAGAGCAATACTGCATAGGAACCTGGAATGTCAGGTCCATGAATCAAGGCAAATTAGAAGTGGTCAAATAGGAGATGGCAAGAGTGAACGTTGACATTCTAGGAATCAGAGAACTAAAATGGACTGGAATGGGTGAATTTAACTCAGATGACCATTATATCTACTACTGCAGACAGGAATCCCTTAAAAGAAATGGAGTAGCCATCACGGTCAACAAAAGAGTCCGAAATGCAGTACTTGGATGCAATCTCAAAAACGACAGAATGACCTCTGTTCGTTTCCAAGGCAAACCATTCAATACCACAGTTATCCAAGTCTATGCCCCAACCAGTAATGCTGAAGAAGCTGAAGTTGAACGGTTCTATGAAGACCTACAAGACCTTCTAGAACTAACACCCAAAAAAGATGTCCTTTTCATTATAGGGGACTGGCATGCAAAAGTAAGAATTCAAGAAATACCTTGGATAACAGGAAAATTTGGCCTTGGAATACAGAATGAAGCAGGGCACAGACTAATAGAGTTTTGCCAAGAGTTTTGCTTGCTGGTCATAGTAAACACCCTCTTCCAACAGCACAAGACTCTACACATGGACATCACCAGATGGTCAACACTGAAATATTGATTATATTCTTTGCAGCCAAAGATGGAGACACTCTATACAGTCAGCAAAAACAAGACCAGGAGCTGACTGTGGCTCAGATCATGAACTCCTTATTGCCAAATTCAGACTTAAATTGAAGAAAGTAGGGAAAACCACTAGACCATTCAGGTATGACCTAAATCAAATTCCTTATGATTATACAGTGGAAGTGAGAAATAGATTTAAGGGCCTAGATCTGATAGATAGAGTGCCTGATGAACTATGGACTGAGGTTCCTGACATTGTACAGGAGATAGGGATCAAGACCATCCCCATGGAAAAGAAATGCAAAAAAGCAAAATGGTTGTCTAGGGAGGCCTTACAAATAGCTGTGAAAAGAAGAGAAGGGAAAAGCAAAGGAAGGGAAAAGGAAAGATATAAGCATCTGAATGCAGAGTTCCAAAGAATAGCAAGAAGAGATAAGAAAGCCTTCCTCAGGGATCAATGCAAAGAAATAAAGGAAAAGAACAGAATGGGAAAGACTAGAGATCTCTTCAAGAAAATTAGAGATACCAAGGGAACATTTCATGCTCGATTATACTTTAAATAGGTTTAAATCAACATGCATCTTCAAAAGGGAAACTTCCTCTTATGCTTTTTAACTGATAAAAAAGGCTTTGCCTCCAAGTGAAAAGAATGTTAAGGTACCTGAAAGCAAAGAAGAGATTTGGGAGGAGGGCAAAAAGTAGTTATTTTAACATTAAACCATAAAACATTTAGCCCAGAGCCCAAAACAAGCCTAAAGGAGGCCTGAGCTAGGAAAAGATTTAAGAAAGTGCAGCTACTTCCACCTCCAGCCTGGATCACACTCTCCTAGAGAATAAAGAAGAGATGGCTCCCTTCCTTTTAATAAGGGTCAAGCCACAGGAACTTCTGAGAGCTATGATGAACTCTTGTTATGCCCTAAAATCTACCCTTTTCTTCAGGCAAGCCTCCACTAAAAACACAAAACAGAATGGTGGCCTCTGGAGAATAGCTTATCAAGAGAAAAGCTTTTCCTCTCTCCTTAACAGTGATCTCCAGTCTTATCTCTTGGACATTATGACTCTGCTTCTCATTTCTCTATAACTTCCCCTTGTAGGCCAGCAAAATTTACCACCCCAAAATGTCTCTTTGGAATTTAGATTATTTAGAGTTGGAAGCAATCAAGGCCCAAAAGACTCAGGAAAAAGCTTTGACCTTCTCCCTCACCGTCTAAATTTAGAGAGCAGGCCTGTTCCTGGAACAGAGCTACAACAACCTGCAAAGGATATGGGCTAGGTGTGATGGGGAAACTCAGTAGGGCCTAGAGATCAGAGTCCCCTCTGTCCCATTGTCACTGCGTAGGCCAGCAAACATCTGTTTACCAAACATTTGCTTTCCCAGCTCCATATGAACTACCTTTTTTTCCAGAAACATTCTGCCCAACATGCTCTTTTGTCTTCAACTGAAGATGGTGTTTAAGTTGAGGGATTCGGCTATTTTGGTGAATTACTCAGTTTTCCTGGATCTCTTGTACTTGCTGTGCTAAGTTGCTTAGTCGTGTCCGACTCTTTGCAACCCTATAGACTGTAGCCCACCAGGCTCCTCTGTCGATGGGATTCTCCAAGCAAGAATACTGAGGTGGGTTGCAATGCCATCCTCCAGAGGATCTTTACAGTACAGGGATCAAACCCATATCTTTTATGTCTCCTGCACTGGCAGGCAAGTTCTTTACCACTAACAACACCTGGGAAGCCCTGATGTACATGTGCTATTAAACTTTTTATTTTCTTCCTTTAATCTATCTCATGTCACTTTAATTCTTATTAAGAATTACCATCTAGTCAAAAATATGGTTTTTCCAGTAGTCAAGTATGGATATGAGAGTTGGACTATAAAGAAAGCTGAGCGCTGAAGAATTGATGCTTTTGAACTGTGATATTGGAAAAGATTCTTGAGAGTCCCTTAGACTGCAAGGAGCTCAAACCAGTCAATCCTAAAGGAAATCAGACCAGAATATTCATTGAAAAGAATGATGCTGAAGCTGAAGCTCCAATACTTTGGCCACCTGATTCAAAGAGTTGACTCACTGGAAAAGACCCTGACGCTGGGAAAGACTGAAGCAGGAGGAGAAGAGGGCAACAGAGTGTGAGATGGTTGGATGGCATCACCCACTCGATGGACATAAGTGTGAGCAAACTTCAGGAGATGGCAAAGGACAGGGAAGACTGGAGTGGCTTCAGTCCATGGGGTCTCAAAGAGTCGAACATGAGCAACAACAAAGCAGAATCACAGGAGATGGTTCTTGGACATGAGTCCGTCTTCTCCCCAGTTGCTAGTCCTCTTATTAAAGCAATCTTTCCTTTCCCAACAATGAGTACTGGCTATTGAGAGGCAAGCAGCTAAACATGAGTTCAGTAACAAACGTAAGGATTACTATTTTGAGCTAAGGGCAAGCAAAACTCAGCAGATTCTTGAAAGCTCTTCTATCTCTCCCTCAATTGCCTAAATTTACATAAGAAAGGGAGAAAGCTACTAAGAGAGATATCCTTTTACCTAAGAAACTTATCTGCATAACAGGACTACCTGTTATTTTTTTTTAATTCCACAAATATCTCCTCCCACTTCCTGTGAATGACCTTCCTCCTCTTTGCATTCCCAGATCCCTCCCCTTCCCCTGGCTCAGGATTCAATATAAGCTTCAATTACCTTTTGAGTCTTCATATCTTTCTGGGGCTCCCACAAGCACATAGTTAAATTTTCCTCCTATTAATCTGTCTTATATTTATTTGCGCATTAGGCCAGCCAAAGAATATAAAAGGGAAGAAGAGAAATTTTGTCCACCCTTAAAATATTCCTTCTCTGCTGTGATCACAGAATGTGACTCACATAGATACTCAAAGGGGCTTCTTTTAACCAGCACTTTCATTCTACTGCTATGGTCCCTCCCTTTTCTAAACCCCACAGAATTCTGTACATTATTTTTATCTAGTTTTTATCACAACCCTCCAAGTAAAATGGCAATTTTTATATATTTCCTTATTAATAGGGGGTGACACAAATTTCCTTTGGGGATAAGGTTGTTATTTGAAATATCTTATTCTCACTGTGCCACTAGAATAGATATTATAAATCAACTTTGAATTAACTTGACTACAACAGCCATGGAATTATTTGTACTAAAAACCGTTTATATTCACTAATCCAAATGTCACAGAATTTTAGAAAAAAAAATTCACTAATACTACTAACCCACATTATTAGTTTATAATAAGAAAGCCAAGGCTTCCAGACATAAAGAGACTCCCAATAGGTTTTGGGTTTTGTTTTTTTTTAAACTATTTACTGAGGAAAAGGATTATCTGTCACACTTATTTCATATAAAAATTCAAAGCATTTCATGTACTAAATCCAAAATATATGATATACCTACATCTCTATACCAGAATAAGTGACCCCTTCTCAATCAAATGTAAATTTCACTATGTCATTTAAGGCCAGGTGCTCCAAAAACTAAACATAACTTAATTTGTTATTATTATTAGAGTTTAAAAATCTCTATAATAATCAGCAACCCATCTTTTTCCAGAAAATTTGTTCATCATAATAAACAGATGTGCTTACAGAAATCTCAGTTTAAATTATTTAAACCTGACTAATTCTACAACATATCTTTTGTATTTCAAGAAATGTCAAGCTACATTAAAATATGTTGTACTGGCCTCAAAATGTTCTGCATTTCCTGAATCAACCTAATGTAAATAACATTTCTTAAGATTACCTTTAAAATGACTATAAATATTTCTTTCTTCATAACATTATTTTTTCTCTATAATTGCCTCCAATTGCTCTTTATAGTTTATCATAAATCTACAAATGAAGAAGGACTTAAGAACCACTCCCTACACATTTTCAGTGCTGCTGACTCAGCTGACCCCTTGAGAACTGAGGTCTATTTTACAATAACTCCACCTAATCAGCTATTTTTCTTGAAACTATCTTATTTATAAATATTCCTAACTTATGAAATAAAAGATTACTGAATTCACTGAAGTGCTGCTTTTTCCAAGCTCTTATCTCCATATGCTTCCACACTTTTATCACTAATATAACTTTACTGTTATCAATTTTTACTGAATTTTGATACCAGTGCAAAGTAGAAAATATTTTTATGAAGGACAACACAGCTAAGAATGTTCCACACCACGACTGGCAACAAAATCAATTATCTCAGTCCATAGAAAATAATTTCATTTCAACATTTCAAACAACTATTATTTTAAGAGCAATGCCATAGTCTTAAGTGCAAGAATATTATCTATACCTTAAGAAAGTATATTTGACTATGAAATAAGCAAAATTTCCTTATTTAAATATCAATTAGGTTGCCAGTTCACCATCATACCCTTGTCACATTATTCTCAAGTGAGAAGCCTTTTGTTTTTATCTATTAAATTTTCAACACACTAAAAGAATTTAAATCTTTAGATAAGAGGATCATTTACTCCTCACTAATAGGCCACTTGGTAACATGGCCTTGGTAATGTGTGATTTCTTAAACTCCACACAAATGAAAGACAAGGGAGAGGTGCTAGTACTTAATGAAAAGAACCCAAGTCACAGTGCTTACCACTTTGCTTTGTTTCACAACTGACTTATTACTTTTTAAATGCATTGCAAAAGAGCACATACATAGTTAAGGAGTCTCTCCTCTCTGGCTTATAATATCAAAACTTAAAATACTAATTTTTCATACCTGAAAACACTTAATTTTTCAGACCTTAAAAACACTAATTTTTAAGACCTTGATAATGGGAAAGATTGAAGGCAGGAGGAGAAGGAGACAAGAGGATGAGATGGTGGGATGGCATCACCAAATGAATGGACTGGAGTTTGAGCAAACTCCAGGAAATAGTGAAGGACAGGGAAATCTGATATGCTGCAGTTCATGGGGTCACAAAGAGTCAGACATGACTTAGTGACTGAACAACAACAACAACAAATTTTCAGAATAAATCCTTTAAACTCAACTAATAATTCAAATTTTCGATGAAGGCCTATAATAAACAATCTATTCTCATTCAGTACCCAGAATGAAAACCTGCTTTATTCAAATTTACTTTCTTTGATGTAGTCTCATAGTAAGATACACTCTATAGCACAATGCAAACCAAACCTGAAAGTAAATGGTAACAGCTGAATGTCTTATAGTTCTTTAGGCAAAATAGGACCAGCAGAACATAAAATTATTCAATGATTTTAACAAGTATAAAACAAAACAAAAACAGTACTACAAAGGTTATATTCTGATAACCTTCTTATGAAAGAATCCTGCCAAAAAACATTTTATGGATGATGGAATGCACAGCATTTATTTTTAGTAATAAGAATAAGAAAAAATAATTCATCAAATTACTTCTTAAGCAATTCATTAATGTAGCAGTAGGAAATGCTGGACTGGAAGAAACACAAGCTGGAATCAAGATTGCCAGGAGAAATATCAATAACCTCAGATATGCAGATGACACCACTCTTATGGCAGAAAGTGAAGAGGAACTTAAAAGCATCTTGATCAAAGTGAAAGTGGAGAGTGAAAAAGTTGGCTTAAAGCTCAACATTCAGAAAATGAAGATCATGGCATCTGGTCCCATCACTTCATGGGAAATAGATGGGGAAATAGTGGAAACAGTGTCAGACTTTATTGTTTTGGGCTCCAAAATCACTGCAGATGGTGATTGCAGCTATGAAATTAAAAGACGCTTACTCCTTGGAGGAAAAGTTATGACCAACCTAGATAGCATATTCAAAAGCAGAGACATTACTTTGCCAACTAAGGTCTGTCTAGTCAAGGCTATGGTTTTTCCTGTGGTCATGTATGGATGTGAGAGTTGGACTGTGAAGAAAGCTGAGTCCCGAAGAATTGATGCTTTTGAACTGTGGTGTTGGAGAAGACTCTTGAGAGTCCCTTGGACTGCAAGGAGATCCAACCAGTCCATTCTGAAGGAGATCCACCCTGGGATTTCTTTGGAAGGAATGATGCTAAAGCTGAAACTCCAGGACTTTGGCCACCTCATGTGAAGAGCTGACTCATTGGAAAAAGACTCTGATGCTGGGAGGGATTGGGGGCAGGAGGAGAAGGGTACAACAGAGGATGAGATGGCTGGATGGCATCACCAACTCGATGGACAAGAATCTGGGTGAACTCTGGGAGTTGGGGATGGACAGGGAGGCCTGGTGTGCTGCAATTCATGGGGTTGCAAAGAGTCGGACACGACTAAGTGACTGAACTGAACTGAACTGAGGTGATGTCACCATAGTTTAAAGACATGAGTATCTTCAATTTATTATGAATTCTATTTTGGGGTATTTCAAAACTGTCATTTAAGGGAATTCCCTGGTGGCCCAGTGGTTGGGACCCCAACACTCTCACTGTTGAGGGCCTGGGTTCAATCCCTGGTTAGGGAACTAAATCCCACAGGCTGCATGGTACAGCCAAAAAAAAAAAAAAAACACAAAAACAAAAGCAAACCAAAAAAAAAAAAACCTGTCATTAAAAAATCACTCTGAAATCACACAGTAATAAGCAGATAATATTTTAAGCATTCAGTTCAGTTCAGTCACTCAGTTGTGTCCGACTCTTTGCAACCCCATGAATCACAGCACGCCAGGCCTCCCTGTCCATCACCAACTCCCAGAGTTCACTCAGACTCACGTCCATTGAGTCAGTGATGCCATCCAGCCATCTCATCCTCTGTCGTACCCTTCTCCTCCTGCCCCATTAGAACCTCCCAAAATTCTCATTTTGCTTCCAGCTGTTTTGGAAGTCCTCCCATAAATTAGTAATTATTTTTTTAAAAAAGAAAATACCAAGTGATGCATAATCTCTATTTTAATAAGATATAATTGATATATAACATTGTGTAATCTGTATAATGTCTTGACTTGATATATTTATATACTGCAATAGAATTACCACTATAGCATTAGCTAACACCTCACATTGGTATCATTTCTTTCCTGTGGTGAGAATAATTATGATCTAACCCCTTAACAACTTTTAAAATTTATAGTACAGTACAGCCAACCCTTAGTATCTATGTAAAGACTGGATTCAGGACCTCACTGTGGATACCGAAATCTACAGATGCTCACGTACCTCAAATAAAATGATATGGTACCGCTGGCCCTGCGTACCTGAAAGTTCTGCATCTACAGATTCAAGCAACCAGGAACTGAACCATAGACTAATCCAAACACCAACTAAACACTGGTTGAATCCACCCTTGAGGAACCCATGGAAAAAGGGCCCACTAGATTGTTGACTACAATCACTAAGTTTTGTATCAGACCTCCAGAAGTTTTTTATCTACTAATTTACAGTTCCTACATAATTTCTTAACTATAGCATTTCAGCAGAAAGAAATGAGTTCACTTTTACAGTATCTGCTATGTCATTCCTCTAAATGTTGGCAACAAAAGGTTTTTGGCACTTGCATCCATATTTTGATGAGGTATTCACTCAGCAAAATCACTAGCAAAGGGATAGAATTCAAAATCCAGAAAAAAAACAGAAAAAAAGACTGAATTTTCAAATTGCCAACATCCACTGGATCATCAAAAAAGCAAGAGAGTGCCAGAAAAACATCTATTTCTGCTTTATTGACTATGCCAAAGCCTTTGACTGTGTGGATCACAATAAACTGTGGAAAATTTTTCAAGAGATGGGAATACCAGACCAGCTGACCTGCCTCTTGAGAAATCTGTATGCAGGTCAGGAAGCAACAGTTAGAACTGGACATGGAACAACAGACTGGTTCCAAATAGGAAAAGGAGTACGTCAAGGCTGTATACTGTCACTCTGCTTATTAACTTACATGCAGAGTAATCATGAGAAACGTTGGGCTGGAGGAAGCACTAGATGGAATCAAGATTGCCAGGAGAAATATCAATAACCTCAGATATGCAGACGACACCACCCTTATGGGAGAAAAGTGAAGAAGAACTAAAGAGCCTCTTTATGAAAGTGAAAAAGGAGAGTGAAAAAGTTGGCTTAAAGCTCAACATTCAGAAAACTCAGATCACAGCATCCAATCCCATCACTTTATGGCAAATAAGATGGGGAAACAGTGGAAACAGTGGCTGACTTTATTTTTCTGGGCTCCAAAAGCACTGCAGATGGTGACTGCAGTCATGAAATTAAAAGACACTTGCTCCTTGGAAGGAAAGTGATGACCCACCTAGACAGCATATTCAAAAGCAGAGACATTACTTTGCCAAAAAAAGTCTGTCTAGTCAAAGCTATGGTTTTTCCAGTAGTCATGTATGGATGTGAGAGTTGGACTGTGAAGAAGGCTGAGCACTGAAGAATTGATGCTTTTGAACTGTGGTGTTGGAGAAGACTCTTGAGAGTCCCTTGGACTGCAAGGAGATCCAACCAGTCAATCCTAAAGATCAGTCCTGGATGTACATTGGAAGGACTGATGTTGAAGCTGAAATTCCAATACTTTGGCCACCTGATGTGAAGAGCTGACTCATTGGAAAAGACCCTGATGCTGGGAAAGATTGAGGGCAGGAGGAGAAGGGGATGACAGAGGATGAGATGGTTGCATGGCATCAGTGGGAGTTGGTGATGGAAAGGGAGGCCCAGCGTGCTGCAGTTCATGGGGTCGCAAAGAGTCAGACAGGAGGACCGAACTGAACTGAATTTTCTAAAAATTTTAACTTTGTATTTAAAGTAAAGTAAAATGTATCATAATACTTTGGATTTTTACCCAGCCTCTCTCTGTCCCCAGTTAAGGGGGTGAATTATGAAAACATCTTGTCTCCCACTCACTCCTCAATCAACTGCAGTCTGACTTCTGCCCCAGTACTCCTCTCAAGTTTTTCAGGTTTTATAGTCTAAGATCTTTATCTCTTATCTACCAATCATATCCCAATCTAACCCCCCTGCAGTACCTAACGCTGGAGGCCTTCTCTCCTGCTGGAAACCATCTTCCCCCTTGCTTTTCCTGGACTCACACTCTGTGATTTTACCCCAAGGTCTGTGCTTATCCTTCTACATTCACTTTGTTTAATCCTCTTCCTATACCAATCTTTTAAATGTCTCCTCTTTCAACATTTGGTCTCGGGGTAATGTCACCTACTCCTATTCACAATTCTCAAGCATTAACCACTTGTAAAATCTTTATTTCCCAAGTGTAGGATACAAATATCTGACTGCTTACTAAACCTAAATGTCCCTTTGAAATGTGAAATTCAGCATGTCTAAACCTCCGCTAGCTTTCCTCATGAGCCTGGAAACACTTCTCCTTGAAAGTCTATCTCAATCAAAATGATCAACAACCACCCAGTCACATGGAAGTAATCCTAGGTTTGCTTTCCCTCAACCTCGCATCAAATCAAACACCAGATCTTGATTCTTACTTCCCTAAAGTTTCTCAAATTCATCTTTTCCACTACCCCACTGCAAAATACCAGGCCAGAGGAATCACAAGCTGGAATCAAGATTGCCAGGAGAAATATCAACATGTCAAATATGCAGATGATACCACCTGAATGGCAGAAAGCAAAGAAGAACTAAAGAGCCTCTTGATGAAGGTGAAAGACAAAAGTGGAAAAGCTGGCTTAAAACTCAACATTTAAAAAACTAAGATCGTGGCATCCAGTCCCATCATTTCATGGCAAAGAGATGGGGGGAAATGGAAACAATGGCAGATTTTATTTTCCTAGGCTCCAAAATCACTGTGGACAGTGATTGCAGCCATGAAAAAGATACTTGCTCCTTGGAAGGTAAGTGACAACAAACCCAGACAGTGTATTAAAAAACAGAGACATCACTTTGCTGACAATGGTCTATATAGCCAAAGCTATGGTTTTTCCAGTAGTCATATATGGATGTGAGAGACGGACCATAAAGAAGATTGAGCACTGAAGAACTAATGCTTTTGAACTGTGGTGCTAGAGAAGACTCTTCAAGAGTCCCTTGGACAACAAGGAGCTCAAACTAGTCAATCCTAAAGGAAATCAACCTTGAATATTCACTGGAAGGACTGATACTGAAGCTGAAGCTCCAGTACTTTAGTCTCCTGATGCAAAGAGCCAACTCACTGGAAAAGACCCTGATGCTGGGAAAGACTGAGGGCAGGAGGAGAAGGGGGCAACAGAGGATAGGTTGAATGGCATCACCGACTCAACGGACATGAACCTGAGCAAACTCCAGGAGATAGTGAGGGACAGGAAGGCCTGGCGTGCTGCAGTCCTGCTGCTGCTAAGTCGCTTCAGTCGTGTCCGACTCTGTGCAACCCCACAGACAGCAGCCCACCAGGCTCCCCCATCCCTGGTATTCTCCAGGCAAGAACACTGGAGTGGGTTGCCATTTCCTTCTCCAATGCATTAAAGTGAAAAGTGAAAGTGAAGTCGCTCAGTTGTGTCCGACTCTTAGCAACCCCATGGACTGCAGCCCACCAGGCTCCTCCACCCATGGGATTTTCCAGGCAAGAGTACTGGAGTGGGTTGCCACTGCCTTCTCCAGTGCTGCAGTCCATGGGGTCGCAAAAAGGCAGACGTGACTTAGTGACTGAACAACAATTATCCCCACTGCCATCGCCTTTCTTCATGCATTCATCATTTCGTATCTTGGCCACAACAGCCTTCCTACTTCATATTCATTGCCTCCAGTGTCAATATCCTTTTCACTGCTGTCAGACTGAACTTTGCCAATTATAAACATATTGTCATTCAGAGCTTAAAATTCTCCCAACCTGAGGATAAAGTACTAAGCATAGCAATGACCTACCTATTCAGAATAATTACCCACCATGCCCACTGATGTGTCAGCAATATAGCAATATCTAATCTCCTAAAGATCTTCAACATATCATGTTGCATCAGAGCTGTATGAACTGACTCGACTATTGTCTCTGACTAAAATGCCTTTCTCTGTCTTACCACAATTCAAAATCCTGACCTTTCTACAAGAGTTAGTTATTCATTTATTGGTTAATTTATTCATTCATTTATTTTAGGCTTAAGATACAAAAGAGTCTGTCCAAAGAGAATACAGACTAGATAGAAGACAAGAAATATTAATTAATATTAATAACAATAATAGCTAACACTTATTAAGCATGTAACAGATGATAAGCACTGTCCTAATGGGCCTTACATGAATTCATATTTAATCACCATGAGAGCTATGATATTGTATATAATAAGAAATACATATTTTGGTCTTCATCCTGGCTCCTAAAACAGTGCCATAGCAATAAAGATGAAAGAAATGACTTTTGTTACAATATTTGATTTTTATCCATTTTCTGAAATAGTTTCAGGGAATCCCGTGGTGGTCCAGTGGTTAAGACTCCATGCTTCCACTGCAGAGGGTGTGGGGTTGATCCCTGGTCAGAAAACTAAGATCCCACATGCTGCAAGGTGCCACCAAAAGAAAAAAAAAAATCTTGAACCCTGAAATAGTTCCAGAGCAATAAAGGTAAAATGAGCGTTTTCTTGTTATTTCTACTGAGCTTCTTTCAACTACAGCTGAATTTATGTTCATGAGGTAACTTCTAGAAAGCCCCTAAGGACATGAGGGCTGGGAACAGCGCAGGTGGATGCCAGGGGAATCTATCACATTGATTTGAGGGTTGGAACTTTCAGCCCTGCTCCACCAGCCTGCATGGAGGGGAAACGGACTGGTGCTTGAGTTAATGGCTAACAGCAATGATTTACTCAACTGTGCCTACAGAATGAAGCACCCAAAAAACCCCTAACTTAGCTGTTCAGAGAACTTCTGGGTTGGTAAACAAGTGGAGGTACTGAGAAGGTGGCAAGACTGTATATCCCTGATACCTTGCCCTATGCATCTCTGCTAGCTGGCTGTTCCAGAGTTGTATCCTCTTCTAATACCCTGGTAATCTATTAAGCAAACTGTTTTCCTGAGTTCTGTGAGTCATTCTAGCAAATCATCAAATCTGAGGGGGAGGTTGTGGGAACCTCCAAATTATAGCTGGTTGGCCAAAAACACAGGTGACAACCTGAACCTGCAGTTGGTATCTGAAGTAAGGAGGAGGGGAACAGTTTTGTGGGACTGAGCCCTTAAACTGTGAGATCCATGCTAACTCCAGGTAGTGTCATCACTGAACTGAAGGCCATCCAATCGGGGTCAAGTTGGAGAATTAACTGGTATAAGAAAAACACCCACCCATCTAGTATCAGAAATGAAGTGGTGGGAACAGTAGTCAAGGAAACAGAGTTTTCTTTACACAAATCTGAGGTGGTATAATAAAAATCCCCACTTTGGAGATGAGGAGTATCTTGCCTAAGGCTAGTATCTAGGAAATGGGGGGGAGCTGGGACTCAATCCTAGGAGCCTGACTCCAATCCAAGTTGACAAGCAGGATTAGTGAGTGTCACTTTTGCACCGTGCATACACTTCTGCGGCTGCATGAGTCACCTAGGAGGATCATCTTTTCACCATTACACTCTTCACTCTTTAAAGACAAGAGAACATGCATTATTCATTCACATATCCCCAACACTATCATGCTAAAGGTACTCAATAAAAATTTAATAAACAAAGCACTGAAAATCATTTCTAAAATGAATCTCAGCAAACTAATTTTACTTATTATGATACAGGCCTTTGACCCTCTTAGTTTAGTAACACTTCATATCAAGCATGAATGCCCTCTTGATTTCTGGATCTTGAACCCTACTACAACCTAGCTGAAGGAGAGCATCTTATTAAACTCATTAACAATGAGGTCAATAAGACTGGTAAAAGTTACTAAGGTCTATTTCCTGGTAACAGGCAGCAAAGCTTTTAGACAGTGGAATAAGCATCCAACAGTAAAATATGGGATGTTCATTAGCAATGAAAAGGTTTTTAGAGCAAGAGATCTTTTTGGCAAACCATTTTCAAGTGACTCCATGTAAGCAGAGTGCTCTTCTCAGATCAGCATTATACAAAAGAAGTTTCAGCAGCTAAGAACCCATTTTCTTAGAAAAGGAATCAGTCACTGCACTTCAAGGTTTCCAATGTTACAAATCCTTACATTTTCTTATAACGTCTTCATATACTATATACCTAATCTAATCAGTGATGTCAACAAAGATGATACAAAGAAAGACAAGTGATGTGACAAAAATGATCAGTGCTCATATGGAAAATTTTTCGGGAAAAAAAATACTAGTTTTAGTGTTACAGCTAGTATATTTTCCATTTCTCATAAACATTTCAGAAGGACAAGTTTTAGGGCAAACTGCTTAGGCTTAATTTCTGATCTATCACCTAATAACAACCCTCCTGTACCTAATAGTTTATCTAAAACATGGGGTTAATAAAGCTACTTACACCTCAACAGAGGCGGGCTACAGTCCAAGGGGTCGCAAAGAGTCAGACACAACTGAGCAACTAACACTACACTACATTGCAACTGAGTTGTACTGAGGAGGTACACCATGTAGGACACTCTCTTTAGATGATGCTTGCTATCATTACTATTGCTCATAGTAACAGTCAGGGAAGTTGCTATTGTTCTTTCCAACAAGAATGGGGAGATCTCCTTCAATATACAGAATACGGAGTAGAAAACACAGAAAAACCTCATCACAGAACTTAACACAGTTGACATTTATAGAATACTCCACCCAACAACTGCAGAATACATGTTCCTTACAAATACTCTTGGAACATTCACCAAAATAGGCCATGTCTTGGGTAAGTAAGTGTCAACAACTTAAAAAGATTCAAATCTCAGAGTATGTTCTCTGCTCAAACTGAAATTAAAAATCAGATTAAGAAAGATATCTAAAAATTGTGCATGTATCTGGAAATTAAACAATGTATTTCTGAAGAACTCACGTGTCACAAAAGAAATAACACGGAAAATCAGAATATACATTTCAAATTTATGAGCACACAAAAGATCAAGTTTTTATGGGTACAGCTAAAGCAAAAGTTAGAAGGAAATTATGATCTTAAAAAGTAAAAGATTTTAGGGAAAAAATATATTAGTAAAAAAATGTTTTTAAAAATCTTCACATGAAGAAACTAGACAAACAAGTTAAATCCAAAGAACAAAAAAAGGAAATAAAAAAGAAAACAAAAGGAATCAACAGAAGAAAAAACAGAAAAACAACAGAGAAATGAATGTGCCCCAAATTTGGTTCTATGGGGAAGAATGAAAATCAATAAAATAATATACTTCAAGCTAGGCTGATAAAAAAACCACAAGGGAGAATATATAAATTACCAGTATCAGAAATAAAAGCAGATCATAGAGATTCTAAAGACATTAAAAATAAACTGAAGATTCCTTGAAAGACAAAGATCACCAAAAAATGACTCAAGAGGAAATAAAAATAATAATAAACAGAGTAACATAGCATCTACTAAAGAAATTAAATTATACCACTGGTCAGAATCTGCATGACACTCAGGAGACCTGGGTTCGATTCCTGGGTCAGGAAGATCCCCTGGAGAAGGGCATGGCAACTCACTCCAGTATTCTTGCCTGGAGAATTCCAGGGACAGAGGAGCCTGGTGGGCTACGCTCCATGGAGTCGCAAAGAGTCATACAACCACTGAGCAACTAACGCTTTCACTTTCTTTCACTTTTCAAAGTTAAAAGGGCTTCCCAAGTAGTGCAGTGGTAAAGAATCTGCCTCCCAATGTAAGAGACATGGATTCGATCCCTGGGTTGGGAAGATCCCCTGGAGTGGGAAATGGCAACACATTCCAGTATTTCTGTCTGTGAAATGCCAGAGACAGAGAAGCCTGGCGGGCTACAGTCCATGCGGTCAAAAAAATAAGGCACAACTGAGCGACTGAGTACAAAGTTAGAAACCATCTTCTTATTTTACATTAATTTAAATCAGTTTCACATTTAATGGAGCTAAGTACTACAAGTGAATCTAATTTAATCTTTTTAATTCATATGAAATGACGTTAAATAGTTTTTTTTTTTTTGCCTCAAATAGTATTTTTCTAATTACTAAGAAATCTTATGGTACTTATCACTTAGTCACTCAATATCATCAATTTTTAAAAATATAAAAATAACACTTAATAATAAAAGTCCACTCATATATACTTTACATTTATGTAAATATAAATTCCAGTACTTTTGCAAGATAAACAACAGTACTGTAATTTATATATTTACATAATTAGATGTATGTGTACAGCATATGAAGCCTAACTGAGCAATGATAAGATTTTGTAATATGAAAATGGTAAGTGGTTTCTGTATTTGTTCACTGCACTGATGCTTGCTTTTACATTACTTTTTGCATATTACAGTACATGAATCAACAAGCATTTTTAAGTTTCGGAGAGAGGGAGCACTAAACAGGATATGAGAAATTCCTATCACTCAAACAGAATATTTCATTATGATTTCATACAATGGGTACTGTTAGAATTCAAATTATTTTCCACAGTAATGTTCTTCCTTCGTTTACAAAAAGGGTGTTTTACATACTAACACTGTTTAAGAACTTAAGAATTTCACAGAAACCCTAATTTTGTTCATCTAATATTAAAATAATTATATGCTGCTGCTAAGTCACTTCAGTCGTGTCCAACTCTGTGCAACCCCATAGACAGCCCACCAGGGTCCCTCATTTCTGGGATTCCCCAGGCAAGAACACTGGAATGGGTTGCCATTTCCTTCTCCGAAAATAACTGTGTGACCTTACTGATAAGTCAAACAACACATTCATATAATATTATACAGGTAAAAAGAACTATAACAATCAGTCATTACTTGGAAACTTTTTCACTATTACTTTCTAAAGATATATTTCTGTGCTCTTTCTTTTTGGTTGTATATCCCTTTGACTGTGTGGATCACAATAAACTGCGGAAAATTCTTCAAGAGACGGGAATATCAGACCACCAGACCTGCCTCTTGAGAAACCTGTATGCAGGTCAGGAAGCAACAGTTAGAACTGGACATGGAACAACAGACTGATTCCAAATAGGAAAAGGAGTACGTCAAGGCTGTATACTGTCACCCTGTTTATTTAACTTATACGCAGAGTACATCATGAGAAACGCTGGGCTGGAAGAAGCACAGGCTAGAATCAAGATTGCCGGAAGAAACATCAATAACCTCAGATATGCAGATGACACCACCCTTAAGGCAGAAAGTGAAGAAGAACCAAAGAGCCTCTTGATGAAAGTGAAACAGGAGAGTGAAAAAGTTGGCTTAAAGCTCAACATTCAGAAAACGAAGATCATGGCATCTGGTCCCATCACTTCATGACAAATAGATGGGGAAACAGTGGAAACAGTGGCTGACTTTATTTTTCTGGGCTCCAAAATCAGATGGTGACTGCAGCCATGAAATGAAAAGATGGTTACTCCTTGGAAGGAAAGTTATGACCAACCTAGATAGCATATTCAAAAGCAGAGACATTACTTTGCCAACAAAGGTCTGTCTTGTCAAGGCTAGGTTTTTCCAGTGGTCATGCAGGGATGTGAGAGTTGGACTATAACGAAAGCTGAGCGCCAAAGAATTGATGCTTTTGAACTGTGGTGTTGAAGAAGACTCTTTAGAGTCCCTTGGACTGCAAGGAGATCCGACCACTTCATCCTAAAAGACATCAGTCCTGGGTGTTCACTGGAAAGACTGATGTTGAAGCTGAAACTCCAATACTTTGGCTACCTGATGAGAAGAGCTGACTCATTGGAAAAGACTCTGATGCTGGGAAAGATTGAGGGCAGGAGGAGAAGGGGACGACAGAGGATGAGATGGTTGGATGGCATCACCGACTCAATTGACATGGGTTTGGGTGAACTCCGGAAGTTGGTGATAGACAAGGAGGCCTGGCGTGCTGCGGTTCATGGGGTTGCAAAGAGTTGGACACGACAAAGTGACTGAACTGAACTGAATCATACATATATAAAAGCAAAGTTTTTGATTTAGAATTTCTATTAAGTATACTGATACTTTACAGGTACCATTACAGGTTTCTAAAACAAATTTCTACATAATTTTACTAGCTGTTTTTTTCAACTGACTTTAATCTTACATATTCACTGGAAGGACTGATGCTGAAGCTGAAGCTCCAATACTTTGGCCACCTGATGCAAAGAACTGACTCACTGGAAAAGACCCTGATGCTAGGAAAGATTGAAGGCAGCAGGAGAAGGGGACAACAGAGTATGAGATGATTGGATGGCAGCACTGACTGGATGGACATGAATTTGAGAAAGCTCCAGGAGTTGGTGATGGACAGGAAGGCCTGGCATACTGCAGTCCACAGGGTCCCAAAGAGTTGGAAACGACAGCAACTGAACTGAATCTTACATATGCATTTTACAAATACTCTATTGGTAACTCTAAATATCATTTGATTATTTGAAGAATTTTATTGCTTTTTATTGCTATTTAAGGAATTACACTGGCATTAAAGAAAAAATACTAGAAAACAATATATGAAAAGAACAAAAAGATCCTACCTGTTTTAACCTCATGAAGAAAGTCTCCGTGAAAGTTTTTCTGCTGAAATACCAAAATCGCTCATTTGCAGGGTACACACGTACTACTGTCTCCAGGAGAAAGCGGACTGGCTCCACCACCTCTGTGACTACCATATCCACTGCCACGGTCATGTATACTCGTTTATCTGCAGTAGAAATGTTCTGTGTTTTATGCTAATTTTATTACTACTTGATTGAGAAAACAAAGAATTTAGGTTCTTTATACTCATGTTACCCTCTATGTTTAAGTGTTTTACTGACACATAGATTGACAAAGTAATCAAGTTTCCCAAGTACATTTCTCAATTCTCCTAATCCCATCTTAATGAGAAGACTAATTCTCTGACAATTTTAATTTTTCCTTCCCAAAATCAGGCCCTTAATATAAAAAATAAAAATTTCGAATGTCCTTTACACTATCTATCAGGTTGCCCCCCGACACAAAACAAACAAACAAACAAAAAACACTAGAAATAGAAAATCACAAAAATTTTCCCTTTCATTCAATAAAAAAAAAGATACTAGAAATTATTAAGTTTGTTTGATGAGTTGCATGGGAAGGAATGTCAAATCAGAAGAGACTCTCAACCTTCACTTCATTCAATTTGCTTGCAAAATTTTTATTAAAATGATTCTCTCAATGTTGTATGCTTTAAGGGAAGTCTCTGGGGATTTGTTAGTAACCACAATGTCCATAATATATATTAACCCTCAGGAAAATCACTGACCAAAGCTCTAATGAAATAGCTCTGTGTAATTTTCATATATATATATATATATATATATATATATATATACACACACACACACTCTCTGCATACATAATGTATAAAATATTCTCTCTGTATATATTCCATGTATACACACAGTACATTTATACATACTATAAACACATTACAAATATACATATACTATTTATAGTATATATACACTACAAATATATGTAATTTTCAAATATATACTCTATATATAGTAAAAGTCTCTCAGTCGTGTCTGACTCTTTGCGACCCCATGGACTATACAGTCCATGGAATTCTCCAGGCCAGAATACTGGAGTGGGTAGCCTTCCACTTCTCCAGGGGATCTTCCCAATGCAGGATCAAACCCAGGTCTCTGATATTGCAGGCTGATTCTTTACCAGCTGAGCCACAAGGAAAGCCTATACTCCATATATAGCATACAAAATACTCTATATATACTATATATATATATACACAATATACTAGATATACATATATATACATACTATAAATATACTCCAGCTTTCTTGCCTGGGAAATCCCATGGACAGAGGAGCCTGGCAGGCTACAGTTCACAGGGTCGCAAAGAGTTGGACACAACTTTGTGCCTAAGCACACACTATAAATATATCAGAGCCCTGGCAAGTGCTTTTTTAGACAACAGTATACTATTGTAAGTAAACATTTCAGCTACCCTTTAAAATGCTTACTTGCTATAGCCTCCTTTAAATTTTAATCTAGAATCTTCTAGGCCAGTGTCTATTGGTTTTCTTTAGTTTCACTATGATAGGTTGATGGACAACTGGGAGTTGGTGATAGACAAGGAAGCCTGATGTGCTGCAGTCCATGGGTTGCAAAGAGTTGGACACAACTGAGCGACTGAACTGAACTGATGATAGGCTGATATGGACTTAATTTACCCTTTTGAAATTCATTGGGCTTTTTGAACCTGTGGTTTCATTATTCCACATAACTGCATTGTTTATTTTTAAATTACTTTTAAAATTTAAAAATTTATTTCATCTGCAATTTTCAGTTCTCAGTTAAAAGGAAAGTTCAAATAATCGAGCCTACCATTAGAAGAAACCTTCAATAATTTCTTTTTAACCACTATACAACATTTAAAATCATCCACTATACTTCTATTAACATAATTAAACTCAACAAAAGGTGTATTACATTTGTACTAAATGCAAGCATTCTATATGCCAAGTCAAGAGAAACTTGGATTCTCTGAACATTGTATCAGGATGTTATTTTGATATAGAATTATATAGTTTAACTGAACAAATAAATTTTTAAATATATTATTTTTAATTGACAACCAAATAGGTGTTAAAATACAAAATGAAACTGAACTATGTTACATTAAAAACAGATAAAAACTGTTTTTATAAGTTATTGTCTGAAATTTCTGTATTTTATTCTTCAAAATTATCAGCTGGTTTATTTTTTCCATTTTCATGTTGATTTTCTGAATGATTAAAAGGAAGAAGTTTACAGACTGGTATTCACAAGTCTGTATCCAGAAATAACAAACTGTGGGTGTAAAGATTATTTATTCCTAATATATGAAAACCTAAACTTTACATAGTCATCATTATTTTTCTCTTTTTAGCCCTCATTTTGAAATAGCTTGATACGTGATCAAATGCATGCAATTTATGGAAGTGGTAAATACTCCTGTTAAATTCAAGAATAATTATCATTTACTGTTCTTCATTAATATCTTTCCATATCCATATTCACTAATGGTCCTGTCTTTAACTAAAAGTCTATTGTGGATATAAAGTAAATAATAAAAAACTAAAGATCAAGCAAACTGATTCATATTTTCTCAATATAAATTATTGTGTTGAATCACAGTAAAGCATTTAGTAGAAGATTAAAACTCATGAAGGGCTTCCCTGGTAGCTCAGTTGATAAAGAATCCACCTGCAATGCAGGAGACCCTGGTTTGACTCCTGGATTGGGAAGATCCTCTGGAGAAAGATAAGCTACCCACTCCAGTATTCCTGGTCTTCCCTGGTGGCTCAGCTGGTAAAGAATCTGCCTGCAATGCAGGAGACCTGGGTTCAATCCTTGGGTTGGGAAGATCTCCTGGAGAAGGGAACAGCTACCCACTCCAGTATTCTGGCCTGGAGAATTCCACGGACAGTATAGTCCATTGGGTCTCAAAGAGCCGGACACAGTTGAACAACTTTCACTATAACTCCATGAGATGAAACTAAATTTTAGTTTAAAGGCAGACAGTAGAGAAGAAACAACAAAAAACCACATGGGCAATGAACAGATATATAGATAAAGTAGGAATAAAAATAAAAACAATGAGAAAAATGAAAAAAGAGCCTATCTATCATGTATAAATTCTGTTTAACAGTAGACATATTAAACAAAATGAAAAAATAAAAAGCTTGAAATCTTAAATATACATTACTAAATTCCCAAAGGTCAAAAGACTGGAATAAACAATTAGTAAATTTTAAAATATATAGAGAGATATATATAAGTAATCTGTAATATAAAGAAAAAAAGTTAAAATAGATATCAAAGATATACAAAAATTCCAGAATTTTCTTTCATCATTTCTTTCATATTCTGTCTTTTCCCCTACAAATAAAACAACCCTATTATGACACATGAAACACTAAGCCCAAATACTTTCCTAAATAATGTAATAAAATTAATCCACATATCCTTGGAGAGCTTTCTTCTGAATAGTGGAGGTTATCCCCATTGATACATAAAGTATAAAAAGAATAACTCCATTTAAAATAAGTACCAGAATATTTTTTAAACATGGCAAAACAATATTGTCCATAGTGCAAATTTTGTAATAAATATTGAGTAATCTTTTAGGAAAAGTCACCTTTTGGGGTTTCTTCATTAAGTGCCAGAAATATTGGTGCATTGGGGTTCCACATGCCAGTGATAACATAAGCTCTCCCATCACAGCTCTTTCCCATGGATTCCTATGACATTTCAAACAGAAATCACAGAGAATATTTACACCCCAAAAATCATCATTTTAACTTATAAGTGTATCTTATTTTAAGCAATCCAATTAATTAAATTTGAATTTACACTCAGGGCATTTATTTTCCTGGTAAATTTTTTTCACTCTACAGAAGCATTTCTTTAAATATTAAATTCTCCTGCAGCTTTCTCCAGCATTTCTATTTAGAGACACATACTCTAGGATAAAAGGTACGTGCTTAGATGCTGACTCACAAAAACATAGTATTGGTATGAAGTTATATTTAACTTTATCTTAGGCTGGTTGTCAAAATATCGCATACACAGACATACAAGGATATATGAAGTGAGAATTAAGCTAATCACAGGAAAATATTAAAATTTTTCTTCTAATGTTCTAATTTTTAATATATTCTTAAAATAATTTCCTTTGTCACAATTAACACCTTTAAAGTTAATACTTTTCTATTGTCTATATGCCAGCTATATGGACACTTTCTTACAATCATAAATCAATATTAGGAGACTAATACTGGTTTGTATCTATACCCAAGGTTGTTAACTATCTTCCTCTACTCTTATATTTATTCTCCTTCTTCCATTCTCTCCTCTTCTCTTCTTCCTCTTTACTTCCTCCACCCCTTAAGACTTTTACCAAGCCATCTCTTGATTCTCACGAAAGCAGAAACTTCTATAGTGAAAGCAAGGCCACATTCAGTTGTGTATATGTATGTGTATGTGGTGTGGGGGAGCCTAGAGGTTGTCCATGGGAGAAAAGCACACAGTATACAAATATAAGCATTTGCAAAAGAATACTATTATCTACAATACTTTCAATTTTCTGTACCAATTTCCTCATATTATGAACGGAGAGAGCTAAAAAGGTCAGGCTAAAAGACAAAAAAGTTTTTTTCAGTATTTCCCACACACAGATGCTTCTCTGAATCCTTATGAAACTATTTCAGTCAGTTGGTAATTACTATGTACATTTTTCTACTGTACTGTTGATAGTTCACTGATCAGACTGTAAAGCAGAGGAGAAAAACACTCGAGACCATGTAAAGGAAATCCACTCAGTACCTCCAACGCACTTATATATTCATATTCATTCTTTTTCCCTGTCTCCCTCCCTCCCTTCCATGTGCCTATCCTCTCTCTCTACTGTCCATTCAGAGCAAGAATGACCCCAAAATATCTAGTTCATTTCTGGACAAGAGCTTATGCTATGCTTGAGTCCAAAAAATGAGCTAGGCCAATCAAATTTTTTCTTTCAATTAACAAATACCAAGGAAAGTGGGCAGTCAGCTGTGGGGCTAAAAGGTTTTGATACGAAAATGACAGATCACATGCAAAATGAAGTTATAACTGAATTTAGGGTAGGGGAAAATAAATAAAGAACAGCAGAGTATTAGTAAACTGCTAAAGTGTTAAGCAAGAAACGGAGAAAACAAACACACAAAAAAATCCTTAAAAATAATGAATCATGTAGTCAAAAAACAAAGGCACATACAAAGGAGGCGAGTTGAAGGGGCAGAGAGTGGAAAACCTAGAGAGAAGGGCAGAGAAGAGACAGGGAGGGAGAGAAAGGGCAAGGAGGGAAAAGGGGAGGAGAGGGGAAAAAAGAAGAAGTGGGAAATGGAGGGAGGAAGGGAGAGGGAGAGAGAAGGTGCAGAAAGAGAAAAGGGAGCAGAGCACCAGAGGCTGTGAGAACAGGGGCAGCTCCTAAGAAAGAGGCTCACTGAAAGAGCAAGCCCATGCGGGGAGGGGAGGCAGACAGGAAGAGACCAGAGACCACTGTTCAGGGCCAGGTCTAATTTCATCAAGGTCAATAACCTCTTTTGTTCTTCAGGTGCTCTAAGTGAATCTTTGTTCCCTGTAAGCAAAACAGCCTAACCAAATCAAACATATATTTATTTCTTTTTAGTCTTCACAACCACAAAAATACTGTCTCATACATTAAAAGCCTTCAATAAAAGTTTCTCCTCGAGTCATTTCTGTTATTGTACTAGATATTTCTATTACATAGCCTGGCTTGCTCCCATCCCCTTATGAGGAGACTTTCACAACCTTTGCTCTAGAGTTCTTTCCCAGCTCCTCTGCAGGCCTTCCCTCCCCTAAGAAGGCTGACAAGATCAGGGACATCAGGGAAAGGACATCTGGACAACAAATACCTCTGCCTGAAGAGGCCAGGTTGGAACCACCAGATGCCCTCCTCTTAAGAAAATAAACCAGGAAATATAAACAGAATACAGCACCTTTCAATGAAACATAAGCTGAAGAATCACATACAAAGCCATGAATGAACTACTGTCAAGTTATGAGTAAGCTGAAGCTATGAGGTCAAGTAGGGACAGCAGGGTAAAGCACACAGATGTTATCACGAGAAGGAGATAACACACAAAGTAAGAAAGCAACATAAATTCTTGCTAATCCATTCATTCCTTAAGCAAAATGAGCGTACTATGAGTTACGCTCTATGCCTGTGAGTATCCAGCAAAAAAAACAAGAGAATGGTCCTGACTTTACGGAGTTGACAGGCTAATAATTTCCAAACAGCAGTTTGTGACCCATTTGTGGATCATAAAATCAAGTTAGTGGATTATGATCACACTTTTTAATCAAGTAGAAGAAAAAAATAACAGATTTCATCAAACATGAATTATTTCATAAATTTTACTATTTCTTAAATTTCATAATTTAAGAATTATTTCATAAAAATTTTACTTCAGCTTTTTTAACATTTATAAGTGTATTAGATTACAATGTAAATTTTATTTCTGTGAGTCCAACTACTGGCCTAGTGTCTCAATAGTTAATCATGAAGATCCAGAAACTTTCTGGATTTCCCTGGTGGCTCAGACAGTAAAAGCATCTGCCTACAATGCAGGAGACGTGGCTTCAATCCCTGGGTCTGGACAATCCCCTGGAGAAGGAAATGGCAACCCACTCCAGTACTCTTGCCTGGAAAATCCCATGGACGGAGGAGCCTGGTAGAGTCAGACTCAACTGAGCAACTTCACTTTCTTTCACTTCTTTCACAAACTTTCTGAGGCATCTCTAGGATTATAAACTGTGTTCCAGTTCCATGAAATCTGACTCTACTCAGTTTTCACCTCTTTTTGGTACTTTCCTGTTCAGCTTTTCCTAGGTATCAACGGTTGTAAATCAAAAATTCTCATTTCCTTATTTCTACACTACAAGTATCTTCAAAACTATTCTCACTACTGGGAGAAAATTCAGAGTCCATTATCTGCACCTCCCCAAAAGAACTTACTTAATTTTATTTATATGTGATTTTGTTTATATACTATGCATAATATATATAAGTAATTCGGCTGACTAAAAGTATATTTTGTTTATAAATATAGCTTTCTTTTTCATGTACATTTTATATTAAACAAAATTTATAAATGTATAGAAAAGTCTCAGCTCATCCTTCTCATTTAGCATTCAGGGAACAAAGTAGGCACTGCTCAAAAATTATTCAAGTCAAACAGAAAAGCCTCATAAATTCTGAAGTTCAATTGTACCCTTTTTCAAAGAGTTCACGTATTTGGATATGTCATAGAAGTATTAATATCTTGCTCTAGAGGGCAGAACTAAGACACATTAGGCAAAGTTACAAGGAATATGATTTCAGGTGATTACAAAGGTGTAACCTGTAATAACCACAGCTGTCCCACAGTCTTCATTATAAGGTAATGAGTTCATTTTTATTAGATGTAGTCTGGTTAAAGCTCAGTAACTGTGTATTAAGATACCATGAAGATTAATAGCAGTGGGTAACAACAAATCACAACTGCTGATAATTGTACATACAAGCCCTCCAACTTGATCAACTATTTGTTGCACTGGTAAGCCCACTGCTCCCTCTAGGAGCTTCAGTGCTGACAAGCCTTTGATTTCAGTATGGACTCTCAAAGGTGGAGGGATGCACTACAAGTGAGGGGAGATCAGAAGCTCACGCCAGGTCTCTACATCTCTGCCAGTGATTCATCTTAATCTTTTAAACTCTGCAAGATCATTACTAATTAGGATCTAGGAACTGAAAAGTATTTAATGTCCTTGAAACTACCTCCTCACAGAATTTTCAGGGCTCCAAAATGTTATGTCTTGCCTTAAGCAAAACCACCTGCATTACTGATATGCTATAAAAATGGATGGAAGAGAGATGAACCAATAGCTAATTTGTTTTCACATTTAATGTAACTGGTTGTCCTTACCTTACCTACGCAGCAATGCTTCCTCGCTATTTCTGTGGCTCACTGCACCAACTCTATGAGAGCATTTAACCCAATAATATCATTACAGATTTAAAGATCTGTTTCCATCACAAGATTATGAACCCAAAGATGTTAGAACTTTATTACCATATCTGTAATGCCAGCATGCCACACAATACTTGGCATACAATTAGGTGCTCAAAAATGCTGAATAAACCATCCTGCTACCACTAAAAAATCAATTATCATGAAATAAAGAAAAAGTTGATATAATTTGTGATATTTAAATGACATTTGCAAAATACAGCTGAAAGGAGAACATGTAGTGCTACCTAAAAAAAAATCTCATTTAAGTAAAGAACTTTATACTTATACTGAAATAACTATTTCTTATAACATTTATAAACCATGAACTGGACGTTTTCATTAATACACTATTATCAGGTATTTATTTAAAAGTTAAGATGGCTTGCCATTTTTACATCAAAAACCAACTCTTGAATATATATTAACCTTCAAGGGCATTCCTTAAATGAATACCACTCCCACAGTAAATATACTTTGCTAGTGAAAGGTAATCAAGAAGGAAAAATTCAGAAAGGGAAATGCTTTTAAGAAAACAAATGCATCCATCACAATACTCAAATTAATATCAATAACACTGCATTAAAATAAATGAAAGGAACCATATCCACTTTGGATATGCCTGTCAGAATCATGTACTTGTTGTTTCTGGCTCAAAGAAAGGATATTTTCTTAAGAAGTCAAACAGATGAGTAGATGAACTTTTTCATAACACTATCCTTTTATCTGCTTTCAACTTGCATATGATTCTTTCTACAAAAATTTTTAACTCCTAAGTTTCTCCCTCATTTTAAGTATGGGGTTCCAAATTAAATGACGACTATCACACGGCTGAAAGTTAGAAGTAATTTTGACAAAATGACAAGATTTCAAAATAGAATATACTTTAAAAACATAAAATAACTATCATCTATACTTGGTTAAGGTGCTAAAGATTTTCATTACCATATCCAGTAAATGCATGTCACTGTTCTTCACGTTTCGACCTGGGCTTAATAACATTCCAAAACATCTGAAAATATTGGGGGGAAAAAAAGAAGAAATGAGGTATCAAGAATATATAGAAGCCCAGTGAGCAAAAGCCTTTTAATAGCAACTATACAATCTGTCTAGCTCTATACTTACAAATAACATTTTTTAGAGAAACATCACAGATAAGAATCCATCAAGATACATAATAAAATCACACAGAAATAAATTATTTAAATTCCCAGATCTCTATTTCTGCTTCTGAAAGATTACCAATAAACAGAAACTGTGATAAAAATAGGCACAAATTGTTAACTGAAACAAAATACAGTACTGAGACATGAACTAATTTCTAGGTAAAAATTAGAGACTTTTTGCCTTAGAGTTATTCCAAACATATTGATCAAGATCAACTAACCTAATTAAATTAAAAGTAAGAAAACTTAAAAAAATTAGAATAAAACACTGTACTCTCTCTTTGCATCAAGCCACGTTAATACAATCAATCACCTGGCCCTCCATAGTCATGTTCACTGAGTAGACTATCAATACTATATCTTCAGTTTGAAAGTTATATGAAACTCATTACTAAAAAATGCTATTATGCTAGTGAAAATACTATCCAGAATATAATATATTGTTAAATACTTTTCTGTGCCTCCTGATGCAAAGGAAGTTTTAGGAATCCAACTAACACTATCACTTTATTTGTAAAGGGTTTTCATCAACTATAAAATTCAGTTAAACCTAACATTTCTTTATATTTGTTATGGTATTATTATTTTTTCTTTATTGTTAGCAAACGTAAACTCCAGAAAAGTTAATTTACTTAAACTCATGGCTATTACATACCTCTTATATTCAAGAGGCAATGTGATCTATCTACAGTGCACCTCTCTCTGCCAACTAGAATAGAGTAGTTTCTATTACAGCTTTCCAAATGTTAAAAATATGCTACGGAGCATTTTATAAAAGGAGCAAAGAATATAAACAAACTAAATGTAAGATTTTTTAACTTTCAAAATAGTGGCAGCTGAGCAGTCAATACTAAATCTGATCCTTGTTTACCAAAGGTTTACTTTTCCAATGGCAGTGTTTTTCCTTCCATAAACAAGACAGAGAGTGGTCCTATGCAAATATGAGCTTAATAAGTGGTAAAACAATATTTACTCCCTGTAATATTTGAGGATACCTTCCAGAAGTCATGTAAAAATGATCAAGTATATAATAAAGATACAACAAAGTCAGTAAGCTTTGAGGAAAACCTTCCAAATACACTATTGTAGCAGTAAGCAAAATATAATCAACTAAAATAGAGATAATTATAACCTAATACTCTTAATTTTAATATGCTTCCTATACATTGCTATGAACTTTGAACTCACATAACACTGTCTATACAAATTAAATGTTAATTAATCAGCTACTTCATTGTATTATTTCTAATTGTGCCTTAAATTCTTTATAACTATGGAAAACAGAGTGGAGATTCCTTTAAAAACTGAGAATAGAACTGCCACATGACCCAGCAATCCCACTGCTGGGCATACACCCTGGGAAAACCAGAACTGAAGGAGACAAATGTACCCCGATGTTCACTGCAGCACTGTTCACAACAGCTAGGACATGGAAGTAACATAGATGTCCATCAGTAGACGAGTGGATAAAGAAGTTGTGGTACAAATGCACAATGGAATATTCCTCAGCTATAAATAGGCATGCTTGGGGCTGGTACGCGGGGATGACCCAGAGAGATGTTATGGGGAGGGGGGTGGGAGGCGGGTTCAGGTTTGGGAACGCATGTACACCCGTGGTGGATTCATGTCAATGTATGACAAAACCAATACAGAATTGTAAAGTAAAATAAAAAATAAATAAATTTAAAAAATTTAAAAAAAAAAAGGAATGCATTTGAGTCAGTTCTAATGAGGTGGATGAAACTGGTGCCTATTATACAGAGTGAAGTGAGTCAGAAAGAGAAAGACAAATACTGTATGTTAATGCATGTATATGGAATGGTTTTTTTCCAGTAGCTTTTGGAAAGGCTGGGAAAGATTGAGGGCAGGAGAAGGGGATGACAGACGATGAAATGGTTGGATAGCATCACTGACTCGATGGACATGAAGTTTGAACAAGCTCCAGGAGTTGATGATATACAGAGAAGCCTGGCGTGCTGCAGTCCTTGGGGTCACAAAGAGTCAGACACATCTGAGCAACTGAACTGAACTGACGGAATTTACAAAGATGGTAACGACAATCCTACAGGCAGGGCAGCAAAGGAGACACAGATGTAAAGAATAGACTTTTACACACAGTGGGAGAAGGCAAGGGTGGGATAGGTGAAAGAATAGCATTGAAACATGTACATTACCATATGTAAAATAGATGATTAGCACAAGTATGATGTATGAAGCAGGGCACCCAAAGCTGGTGCTCTGGGACCACCCAGAGGGATGGAGTGGGGAGGGAGGAGGAAGGGGAGCTCAGGATGGGGGGACATATGTATCCCTGTGGCCAATTCATGTTGATGTACGGCAAAAACCATCACAATATTGTAAAGCAATTATCCTCCAATTAAAATAATTAATTTAAAACAATTTAGTTTCTCCAACTAAAATGTCAGATCAATGAGGACAAAGACGTGTCTCACGTTCTGTACATATTTTGCTTCAGCTTGCATCTCTCATGGGTGTTTTACATATGATTTCTTCTATTACAGGATTTGGGGTTGGTTTATTTATTTTTTTTAATTTGGTTGTGATGGCTCTTATTCGTGGCATGTGGGATCTAGTTCCCTGATGAGGGATCAAACCCAGGGCCCCTGCATGGGAAGCACAGAGTTTTACTTACTGGACCACCAAGGAAGTCCCAAGTATACCGCTTTCAAGTTACAAAGGGCTTTCCTTGTAGCTCAGCTGGTAAAGAATCTGCCTCCAATGCGGGAGACCTGTGTTCGATTCTGGGTTGGGAAGATCCCCTGGATAGGGGAAAGGCTATCTACTCCAGTATTCTGGCCCAGAGAATACCATGGACTGTATAGTCCATGGGGTCACAAAGAGTTGGACACGACTGAGTAACCTTCATTTTCATTTAAGTTACAAAACTATCATATAGTCACTGTAAAAAGCTAAAGAATACCCAAGTGTGTAGGAAATTTCTCCTTTGTCTCTAATCTCAGTCCCTTCAGGAACCAATACTAAGAGTTTAGCAAGTACTGTCCCTACTTTTCTTTTGCTTATTTTAAAAATTAAAGTTTTATACTGTTTGTCAGGCTTCCCTGATAGCTCAGTTGGTAAAGAATCATCCTGCAATGAAGGAGACCCCTGTTTGATTCCTGGGTCGGGAAGAGCCCCTGGGGAAGGGATAGGATACCCACTCAGTATCCTTGGGCTTCCCTTGTGGCTCAGCTGGTAAAGAATCCACCTGCAATGTGGGAGACCTGAGTTCTATCCCTGGGTTGGGAAGATCCCCTGGAGAAAGGAAAGATACCCACCCCAGTATTCTGTCCTGAAGAATTCCATAGACTGTATAGTCCATAGGGTTGCAAAGAGTCAGACACGACTGAGCAACTTTCACTTCACTGTTTGTCAACACGAAGTGGCAACAGTGTGACCTTAGTGAAAGCACCTATCCCCTTGGGCCTCTGCTTCCTCTTCTACAAAATAGGAGAGGTACAACACATGAACTCTAAGGATTCTTCCAGCATTAAAACTGCATAATTGTTTTCTATCAAACTATAATAGTCATTTCCAAAATTATATTTCATTAAAGCACAACATGATTCCTATGGAGACAAGCTGGGTCTATTAGGAATAACATCTCAGTAATTAGATATTATTAGTACCACAAACACCTAATGTGAATATTAAGTGCTTCACTAGGGAATTCAAAGCATTCAACCTGCTCTTATTAACTCTATAAATAATGTTTTAAGCAAACTGCTATTACACCTATTTTTTTTCAAGGAGCTCACAATCTAGTATGGGAGGAAAATAACAGACAATTACAACCTGTATAGTAAGTTCTATGATAGCTGTTAGTACAGAAGGTTAACAAAGCACAGAGAAGACACATCCAACATTATTTATTGACCCAAAATTTGAAATCAAACCTCCTGAGAATAAGATGATAGTGTTATCATATTAACAATTACCATATTATAGCAGCTGTTTATCTAATGCTTTCAGACATTTACTATTTTGTTGCATCCACATTTTAAAAACAACCTCCATATAACAAATGACAAAACTGGTTTCCAGAAACTAGAAGTGACTTGTTCAAACCACATAACTAGTAGGCCATGACTCTGAGGCCAAAACTACATAGTCACTTAACGTTATAATTTGTCACCTTCTGGCCTATCAGTCACTGTTGTTCAACTGCTAAGTCATGACCAATTCTTTTCAATCCCATGGACTGCAGTATGCCAGGCTCTTCTGTCCTTCACAATCTCCTGGAGTTTGCTCAAATAAGGTCCATTGAGTAGGGGATGCTATCTAACGATTTCATCCTCTGCTGCCCCCTCTCCTTTTGCCTATCAGAAAAAAATTATAAATTCCTGGTGTGATCCTGGGTATATCACACACTTCAAAAAGCCTCACTTTCCACATTTCCGAAACACAAATATACCTGCTTATAGTTTCACTATGTTAATATACAGTTAAAATGAAAAAGTCTCACAGGGAAAGGACATTGCAAAATATAGAGTAGTTTGCCAATTTATACATTATATGGAACAATGGACTGGTTCAAAATTGGGAAAGGGGTAAGTCAAGGCTGTATACGAGTCACCCTGCTGATTTAACTTACATGCCTATTACAACATGCAAATACCGGGCTTAATGGATCACAAGATGGAATCAAGATTGCCAGGTTCAGTTCCAGTTCAGCTGCTCAGTTGTGTTCGACTCTTTGCAACCCCATGGACCCATGCTTCCCTGACCATCACCAACTCCAGGAGCTTGCTCAAATTCATGTCCATTGACTCCGTGATGCCATCCAACCACCTCATCCTCTGTTGACCCCTTCTCCTCCCACCTTGAATCTTTTCCAGCATCACAGTCTTTTCCAGTGAGTCCATTCTTCACATCAGGTGGCCAAACTATTGGAGTTTCAGCTTCAGCATCAGTCCTTGCAATGAATATTCACAACATATTTCCTATAGGATCGACTGGTTGGATTTCCTTGCAATCCAAGGGACTCTCAAGATTCTTCTCCAACACCACAGTTCAGAAGCATCAATTTTTCGGTGCTCAGCTTTCTTTACAGTCCAATTCTCACATCCATATATGACTACTGGAAAAACCATACCTTTAACTAGATGGACCTTTGTTGGCAAAGCAATGTCTCTACTTTTTAATATGCTGTCTAGGTTGTTCACAGCTTTTTTCCAAGGAGTAAGCCATGAAATTAAAAGACGCTTACTCCTTGGAAGGAAAGTTATGACCAACCTAGAACAGCATATTCAAAAGCAGAGACATTACATGCCAACAAAGGTCTGTCTAGTCAAGGCTATGGTTTTTCCTGTGGTCATGTATGGATGTGAGAGTTGGACTGTGAAGAAGGCTGAGCACCAAAGAATTGATGCTTTTGAACTGTGGTGTTGGAGAAGACTCTTGAGAGTCCCTTGGACTACAAGGAGATCCAACCAGTCCATTCTGAAGGAGATCAACCCTGGGATTCCTTTGGAAGGAATGATGCTAAAGCTAAAGCTCCAATACTTTGGCCACCTCATGTAAAGAGCTGACTCAATGGAAAAGACTCTGATGCTGGGAGGGATTGGGGGCAGGAGGAGAAGGGGACGACAGAGGATGAGATGGCTGGATGGCATCACTGACTCGATGGACGTGAGTCTGAATGAACTCCAGGAGTTGGTGGTAGACAGGGAGGCCTGGCGTGCTGCGATTCATGGGGTCACAAAGAGTAGGACACAATTGAGCGACTGAACTGAACTGAAGTCTTTTAATTTCATGGCTGCAATCACCATTTGCAGTGATTTTGGAGCCCCCCCAAAATAAACTCTGTCACTGTTTCCACTGTTTCCCCATCTATTTCCCATGAAGTGATGGGACCGGATGTCATGATCTTAGTTTTCTGAATGTTGAGTTTTAAGCCAACTTTTTCACTTTCTTCTTTCACTTTCATTAAGAGGTTCCTTAATTCCTCTTCACTTTATGCCATAACGGTGGTGTCATCTGCGTATCTGAGGTTATTGATATTTCTCCCAGCAATCTTGATTCCTTCATCCAGCCCAGCATTTCTCATGATGTACTCTGCAATAAGTTAGATAAGCAGGGTGACAATATACAGCCTTGACATACTCCTTTCCCAGTTTGGAACCAGTCTGTTGTTCCATGTCCAGTTCTAACTGTTGCTTCTTGACCTGCATATAGATTTCTCAGGAGGCAGGTCAGGTGGTCTGGTAATCATCTCTTTCAGAATTTTCCACAGTTTGTTGTGATCCACACAGTCAAGGGCTTTGCATAGTCAATAAAGCAGAAATAGATGTTTTTCTGGAACTCTCTTGCTTTTTCAATGATCCAACGGATGTTGGCAATTTGATCTCTGGTTCCTCTGCCCTTTATAAATCCAGCGTCAACATCTGGAAATTCATGGTTCACATACTGTTGAAGACTGGCTTGGAGAATTTTGAGCATTACTTTGCTACCGTGTGAGATGAGTGCAACTGTGCGGTAGTTTGAGCATTCTTTGGCATTGCCTTTCCTTGGGATTGAAATGAAAAGTAACCTTTTCCACTCCTGTGGCCACTGTTGCATTTTCAAAATTTGCTGGCATATGGAGTGCAGCATTTTCAAAGCATCATCTTCTAGGATTTGAAACAGCTCAACTGGAATTTCATCACCTCCACTAGCTTCATTCATAGTGAAGCTTCCTAAGGCCCACTTGAATTCGTGTTCCAACATGTCTGGCTCTAGGTAAATGATCACATCATCATGATTATCTGGGTCATGAAGGCCTTTTTTGTATAGTTCTTCTGTGTATTCTTGCCACTTTTTCTTAATATCTTCTGCTTCTGTTAGGTCCATACCATTTCTGTGGATTGCCAGGAGAAATATCAATAATCTCCGATATGCAGATGACACCACTATTATGGCAGAAAGGAGGAATTAAACAGCCTCTTGATGAAGGTGAAAGAGGAGAGTGAAAAACCTGGCTTGAAAATCAACATTCAAAAAACAAAGATCAGAGCATCCAGTTCCATCACTTCACAGCAAATAGATGGGGAAACAATGGAAACAATGACAGACTTTATTTTCTTGGGCTCCAAAAATCACTGTGGAAGGTGACTGCAGCCATGAAATTAAAAGACGCTTGTTCCTTGGAAGAAAAGCAATGACAAACCTAGACAGCGTATTAAAAAGCAGTGACACCACTTTGCCTACAAAGCTCCTTACAGTCAAAGCTATGGTTTTTTCCATGTATGGATGTGAGGGCTGGACAATAAAAAAGGCTGAGCATCAAAGAATTGATGCCTTCAAACTGCGGTGTTGGAGAAGACTCCTGAGAGTCCCTTGGACAGCAAAGAGATCAGTCAGTCCTTAAGGACATCAACCCTGAATATTCATTGGAAGTGTTGAAGCTGAAGATCCAATACTTTGGCCACCTGATGCAAAAAGCTGACTCAATGGAAAAGATCCTAATGCTGGGAAAGATTGAAGGCAGGAGAAGGAGAGGACAGAGAATGAGATGGTTGGATGGCATCACCAACTCAATGGACATGAGTTTGAGCAAACTCCAGGAGATGGTGAAGGACAGGGAAGCCTTGTATGCTACAGTCCATGGTGTCCCAGAGTCAGGCACAACTGAGCAACTGAACAATAACTGCCAGTATTATTAAGAAGTGAAGTTTGACCTTCCACACTGCCCAGCCAGTCTTTTACTCAAAACAGAGCTTGACACAGCTTTTAATACCAAATTAGCATCTATATGTGCTTCCTTGTTGGCTCAGTGGTAAAGAATCTGTCTGTCAATGTAGATGACCTGGGTTCAATCCCTGGGTAGGGAAGATCCCCTGGAGAATGAAATGGCAACTCACTCCAGTATTTTTGCCTGGGAAATCCCATGGACAGAAGGAGACTGGTAAACTACAGTCCATGGGGTCATAAGCCAGTAAGTGACTAAACCAATCAACCAAATCATCCATACAAACACCAAAAACTCTGCATATCTTGTATGGTTTTAGGCTTAACTGATGAAGAAAAGGAGAGGAAAAAAAGGATTATATGTTAATGTCCTGCAAAAGGAAACTATTTTACTTTTTTAGTCCATAAAAATCATAATGCTACATATCTCCATGAAGACCATGGATAAAAAGGAGGAAAAGAAAAGGAAAAGAGGCAGGGAACTGACCAGTATCGGTTAAAGAACACTGTCTCTTACTAAACTTGTGCTATTAAAAATGAGAAAGTGACAGTATGATGGACAGAATAAACAGAACTACAACAAAGAACAAAAGCTGTAATTAAATCATAATTTTCAGAATACACAAAAACTTTAAAAACTACATAATTTCATAAAATTGGAATGCTAGCCATCTTATGGAATTTAAAGCAAAAAAGATAGTTGGAAAGTCTTCTATATAAGGATTGTTGGAATCATTTTTTCCCTTATTAAACTTATCAGGTAGAGAAAGATATACAGGCATTCCTCACTATACACAGCAGCGTGGAACCATAAAAGTAACCATACAAGCTGCAACTGCATTGTGATCTTATAAACAATGGGAACCATTATGATTGTCCTGTGACCTGTGAATATTTTGTCAAAACTTTAAAAACTCTCGTCAGTTACAAATATATAGGGAAATTTTTTTAAGGTAAAACTATTATTTAGTACTTTATATTTTAAAGCACTTAGAAATATTAAAAACTGAAATATTTTATTTCTTTGGAAAAGTTATTAAGAATAGTTTAAACGGTGTTTACATGGAAAAGACCCTGATGCTGGGAAAGACTGAAGGCAAAAGGAGAAGAAGGTGGCAAAGGATGAGATGGCTGGATAGCATCACTGACTCAGTGGACATGAACATGGGCAAACTCCAAAAATGGTGAGGGACAGGGAGGCCTGGCATGCTGCAGTCCATGGGGTCACACAGAGTGAGACACAACTTAGTGAGTGAACAACAACAAAACAGTGTTTGCTTTCTTCTCATGTGATAAACAATACAGAATAAGCATTTTTCCTACGCCTTGGGAAACAGTCATACTCCATTCTAACTTTGAATGAGCTTCCAGTATTTTATCCTTTGCACTTTTACATCTCTAAGAGCTCCTTTAACATGAAGTTTTTGCTGGTGACTTCCCAGGACATTCATCCTTTTCATCAAACAAAAACTTGTCTTATTTATGTTGATAAGTTCATCTTTACTAAGCTCCTCTGGCTATATACGTAGTGTCAACATTCCCACATTCAGTTATTTCTTCTATAACTCCACTTATGCCCTACTCAAATCCTGCCAAGTTATTTGTACAGTGCAGTGAACGTTTTGCCACACAACTCAAATACAACTCACTGTTACTTCCTGTCAGGATGTGTGAATGTTTTCAATTGTATGCCTTCAGGTCATATCTCTTCCAAAACTCAGCTAAAGGAATTGTATGATCTCCAGTTTCTTATAATTACCATTTATTTCAGTGTTGCAACTAACTGCAAAACTGTGGCATGAAGACTAGCAAAACCTGGATTTTATTTTTTACTGCAGTCTTCAATCCAGCATAAAAATAAACACTCCATTTCAATTATAAGAAGCTTTCTATTTCTAGTGTAATTTAAACTAAAAAAAATGTTGAAATGCCTTTATCATGTCTTTGTTGTATATCAGACTTTTTCAATATGCTTCATACTGTAGCTTCATGCAGAGCTAGGTCACATCCTATCTTCATTTTGCTGTCATCATTTTTTTTAAATTTTTTATTGAAGTATAGTTGATTTACTGCAGTCACCATTTTCAAATCCTCTAAGATAACATGGAATTTCATTTTCAATATTATCACTTTTCATTGGTTTGCTGCATTCATCTTTGTTGGCTACCTCTTTCAATTATTTATTATTGTAAAATGTTATATGGGTTTATCATTGAGAGACTAAGGAGGCAAAACAACAATACACTTTGCTGTCTATGAGTGAACTAAATAACAGATACACCATAACCAATCATCAACATACTCTGAAAGAAGTGATGTTAACAGTCACTGGATAAGCATTTATGTAGTGACTGTGAACTGAAGAGCTAACAGCAAAGTCTACATTTTATGCAATTACTCACAATTAATTAAACAAATTAATTAACAAAAATTTGAACCATGTGGCTGGGGGACTAGTATTCTTTAACTAAATCATGGTAACATAAATCCATGCATATTGTATCTGCAGAACAAAGACTGCATGCATATACACATAGGTTCCAAGTAAATATAACCAATGTTTTGCCTTCTCACAGGGGTAGTTTACTCTGATTCTGCAGGCTATTCTGATTTCCAGTTATCACTCACAAAGCACCAGCAGTCTCAGAAAAAAGCATGACTGTGGTAGTACTATTAGTACCACCAATACTAATACTACTGGTATTAGCAGCATCAGTTCAGTTCAGTTCAGTCACTCAGTCATGTCCAACTCTTTGCGACCCCATGAATCGCAGCACGCCAGGCCTTCCTCTCCATCACCAACTCCCAGAGTTCACTCAGACTCACGTCCATCGAGTTGGTGATGCCATTCAGCCATCTCATCCTCCGTCATCCCCTTCTCCTCCTGCCTCCAATCCCTCCCAGCATCACAGTCTTTTCCAATGAGTCAACTCTTCGCATGAGGTGGCCAGAGTACTGGAGTTTGAGCTTCAGCATCATTCCTTCCAGAGAAATCCCAGGGCTGATCTCCTTCAGAATGGACTGGTTGGATCTCCTTGCAGTCCAAGGGACTTTCAAGAGTCTTCTCCAAAACCACAGTTCAAAAGCATCAATTCTTCGGCGCTCAGCCTTCTTCACAGTCTAACTCTCACATCCATACATGACCACAGGAAAAACCATAGCCTTGACTAGACGGACCTTAGTCGGCAAAGTAATGTCTCTGCTTTTCAATATGCTATCTAGGTTGGTCATAACTTTCCTTCCAAGGAGTAAGTGTCTTTCAATTTCATGGCTTCAATCACCATCTGCAGCGATTTTGGAGCCCAAAAATATAAAGTCTGACACTGTTTCCACTGTTTCCCCATCTATTTCCCATGAAGTGATGGGACCAGATGCCATGATCTTCATTTTTTTAATGTTGAGCTTTAAGCCAACTTTTTCATTCTCCTCTTTCACTTTCATCAAGAGGCTCTTTAGTTCCTCTTCACTTTCTGCCATAAGGGTGGTGTCATCTGCATATCTGAGGTTATTGATATTTCTCCCGGCAATCTTGATTCCAGCTTGTGTTTCTTCCAGTCCAGCGTTTCTCATGATGTACTCTGCATGTAAGTTAAATAAGCAGGGTGGCAATATACACCCTTGACATACTCCTTTTCCTATTTGAAACCAGTCTGTTGTTCCATCTCCAGTTCTAACTGTTGCTTCCTGGCCTGCATACAGATTTCTGAAGAGGCAGGTCAAGTGCTCTGGTATTCCCATCTCTTAAAGAATTTTCCACAGGCTTTGGCATAGTAAATAAAGCAGAAGTAGATACTTTTCTGGAACTCTCTTGCTTTTTCCATGATCCAGCGGATGTTGGCAGTTTGATCTCTGGTTCCTCTGCCTTTTCTAAAACCAGCTTGAACATCAGGGAGTTCACGGTTCACGTATTGCTGAAGCCTGGCTTGGAGAATTTTGAGCATTTTACTAGCATGTGAGATGAGTGCAATTGTGCAGTAGTTTGAGCATTCTTTGGCATTGCCTTTCTTTGGGATTGGAATGAAAACTGACCTTTTCCAGTCCTGCGGCCACTGCTGAGTCTTCCAAATCTGCTGGCATACTGAGTGCAGCACTTTCACGGCATCATCTTTCAGGATTTGAAATAGCTCCACTGGAATTCCATCACCTCCACTAGCTTTGTTCGTAGTGATGCTTTCTAAGGCCCACTTGACTTCACATTCCAAGATGTCTGGCTCTAGATGAGAGATCACACCATTGTGATTATCTTGGTCATGAAGATCTTTTTTGTACAGTTCTGTGTATTCTTGCCACCTCTTCTTAATATCTTCTGCTTCTGTTAGGTCCATACCATTTCTGTCCTTTATCGAGCCCATCTTTGCATGAAATGTTCCCTTGATATCTCTAATTTTCTTGAAGAGATCTCTAGTCTTTCCCATTCTGTTGTTTTCCTCTATTTCTTTGCATTGATCGCTGAAGAAGGCTTTCTTATCTCTTCTTGCTATTCTTTGGAACTCTGCATTCAGATGCTTATAGCTTTCCTTTTCTAGCAAGCATTTATTTGTTTCAGGGGCTATTTCAAATACTTAACAAGTATCACCTAATTTTATCCTCCCAACATTCTTAAGAGGTATCATTCACAATTTACAAACTAGAAACTGAAGCACAGAGAAGTTAAATAATTTGATCAAGTCACTGTAGAGCAGGGTTTCAAACCCAGATGAGGGGATTCCATAGATGTGAACCTTAAAAATCTTGCTTGCTTCAGTGCCTTCAATAACAGAAAGAGTAAGTTTCATCATTAGGAATTATCCTCTTCAGCAAGAGAGATTTAAGTTGGTTATTTTTTTTCTTTTCATTCATCAGGTAGGAAATTTTATTTGTTCCCCTAAGATTTTTAGAACACTAAGACTAATTACTATGAAAAAAAAATTTTAATAGATGCTTAGGATTGTCTTAAATCTGCTACCAGTGCAGAGAATTTAACCTATAGGAAAGTTATGAAAGAATAGATAGTATCTTTAGGTCCACTACTGAAAATAGTGTCAGTCAATAAGCTTCAAGAAAATACAACAACCTTCACACCTTCCTTGGACAATAATGTCCCACTAACTCTCACACTCGTAATGGATAAAAATTTGAAATGCAGAACCATGATTCAAATATGAATACTTTTTACTAACTCTCTTCAAATTAAAAAAATGAGAAATTAGCTATAGTCAAAAATATAATATTAAAAATGATTACAACAATCAAAATCTAAACTTGGCTTAATCACTGCTAAAAACATTTAGTAAATCAATTATTTTGCTTTATTATTCAATAGTAGTAATATGGGAAATTTGGGTAGTGATCCATTTGGGCTTTTACATGTAGCAGGTTTATACATCAAAATAATCAAAAGCCAAACTACAAATATTTTTAGAATTGAGTATCATTATAATTTTAAAACATCAAAAACAAAGAAAAAAAACATTTTCTCCCTATACTGCTGGTTAACAAGGGCCCATTTTCTCTTTCATAAACATAAAGCAAATGAAGCTGGAGTTGAGCCAAAAGACAGGAAAAAAATTATAAATTCAATTTGATGAGAGAGTTTAAGGCATAAGCAACTTAACATGCATGCTCAGTCACATCCAACTCTTTGCAACCCCATGGACTGTAGTCTATCAGGCTCCTCTGTCCATTGAATCTTCCAGGGAATAATAATGGAGTGGGTTATCATTTCCTTCTCCAGGGAATCTTTCTGACCCAGGGATCAAATCTGTGTCTCTTCTGTCTTCTGCATTGGCAGGTGGATTCTTTTCCACTGTGCCACCTGGGAAGCCCTATAAGCAAGTTTACTTTTTAACAAAATAAAATACTAGTGATTCCACCTGGAGTTCCTGCTCCTTTTTCCTTTTCTTCTTCTTATTTTTCTTTTATAGACATTTTCACCTATGTCTATTCATGTATTTTTCTTTACCCCTTTCCTCGAGAGTTTTATCTTTCTTTATATGGTGGGAAGTAGAACAGATATAATTTACCGATGAATCAGATGTGCAGGGAAAGAAAAAGAAGTCAAGGACGACTGCAAGTTTTCAGCGTAACTGGAAAGATCAGACTATAAATCATAATGCTGGGGGAGACTACAGGAGGGACAGGTTTGTGACAGGTGGGGGGTCTAGACTTTGAGCACAGTGACTTTGGGACACCAAAGAAGTAAAGTTGCAGGATACATGAATGAGGAACACAGAGGTCTGAGACCTCAGGTGAAAGATGAAAAGTTGGAAGTTACGTACTACAGATATGTTTAAAGGAATGAGACTGGATGAGTTAACCTCAGAGTGAGTGTGGAACAGAAAGAATAGAATCACATCATCAAGAAGGCAAAATGGATTAAAAACCTAGTGTACAAGTTGGAAGTTGGCCATAGGAACATGGACATTTCATCCAGAGTAGTAAGAGAGACAGCAGAATCTATAATAAGAAAAAAACTAGTAGACAAAGTGATAGGAATATCTAAAGTTCTATTCTTACTGCTTCTATTGTCTTAAAAGATTACTGGCTGAAAATAAACACGGTAGAAGATATGATGGAGGTTTAATGAGAAGGTGCAAAATTATCTAGGAAAGAGATTAACAGCTTGTCTAGTAAAATGAAATAGGAATTCTATCAACACTAAGGTATACCTATGGTTATGATCAATCAGCACATTTATATACAGTTTTGTTTCTTCCCCAGCAGCGTTCATTTATACCACTGGTTTTGGTACAAAGGTGCAGAAAGCTGGAATTAACTAGAGCTGGGAATAGGCCAGGCATGTAGGAAGATGAGAAAGAGAGTAAAGGAGTCTGTGGAAGTATATGAAGTAATAATTTGTATAGATAAATAACAGAATCTAAGTTGGGAAGGAGATAAGTGAAAACATGAAGTGAGGGGGTAAGGGACACTAAAACAAATGTATGGGTTGATAGGACCAACCATAGACTAACAGTAGCATTAATTAGAAAATTAATGGTATTAAGAAAACAGAAGTGACTTACAGCAATGAGGTAGTGGATAGGATACTTAAAATTGAGATTATAAAGGGAGTGCAGTTTCAGGTCATGACAAATTCAAAAGAATGACCATAGAAACAGGTGGTTAGGGTAGGAAGAAAGACAAAATCTTTGGACAAAAAGAGGTAAAAAAACAAAGAAGCTAAGAGGTTATTAGAATAATCATCTGCATGGATATTAAAACTTCCAAATTAAGACAAGATTACTAATTAGAGGATGACAAGAAGTCGGGAGCTAAAATCTTCAAAGTCTGACAGGAACTCCAAGGACTTCTGGATAACTACAACAAGAGAGGTTAGAAGATGCTAAAATCTGATAGCATGAACTTGGAAGCTGGGAGTTTTCTAGACGAAAAGAGAAACATGGTCTAAAAGAAGCAAGGGCATGCAAGAAGGATACTTCCCCACCTTCGATACACAGATATCAAGGGGTGGTGAGAGAGGACTCTTAGGCACAAACTCCAAGAGTACTCTCCCCAGGGAGTCACACACAGCACACACTTTCCCTGCAATGAGTTGGGACATGTGAGAAATGACATGTGTCAAATATGTGACACACTCACAGACAAGAGTTTGTTTTTCTTAAGACTAATCACATATGCATCCTCTGCCCAAGAGCAGCAAGGGCATGCAAGAAAGCTACTTCCCCACATTCAATACAGAGACACCAAGAGGTGGCAAGAGAGGAATCAGCCATCATCTGAAAGGACTATAAGGCAAGTGGTGGACTCTAGCAAAAGCCAGGTTGTATAAAGTGAATGTAACAATCAGAAATGACGTTAAGGATAAAAAGGAACTGTGCTGACAACAGATTTTAAGTTCCAGAGTATACAATGAAATCATTTAGGAAACTGAGCAAAGGTGGAGACAGGAGTCAGATGAGGGGATATGCAGAGTCATGTGGGAATCAGAATCTGAGTACTGATGGAAAACCCAGGCCTTCCTACAAAGCCTTCAAGAAACTGGCAAAGAATCATTTCAGCAATGCTGAAGGTTCAGTGTAGGAAAAAGGCTCCTGGAAAGAGAACGCAGCACTCAGGATTACCCTGCTTGACTCCTTCTGGTACACAAGACAATGAAGGAGCAGTATTACTAGAGTAACGAGGAGTTCTGAGTATCCTCTTACTATTTCTGATGGGGAGATGAAAGGGGAACAGAACATGAGTGTGGAAGAGGTTCTACTTGAAGTGCATCAAGAAAAACTTATTCTGGGTGTCTCAAGACATTATGGTGGTAAGTTTCCAAAACTATAAACCCATGTATATTTACTATATATTATCATCAGTTCATTACTTACTGCTCCTCTGAAGACAAGGTGCAGAAAAGCTATTTTGTATCCTCATAAAGAGACCTTCAATTAGGCAAATACTCATTTTCTGTAATCAATAAAAGCCACACACACACATGGAAATAGTTATCTTAAATGTGATTTCTGGATGAAAAACTAGTCACAACAAAATGTTCTTTTGTCAGAGTCTTCAACACCACTCAAGGTTCGATGACTTCCTATGAGGACTCACAGCACTCAGCACAGAGTTGTACTTAGGCTCAGGACATAGTAAAGTGAACAAATACAAAGGAAAATCGGCAAAGAGAAAAGGCACACAGGGTGAAGTTCAGAAGAAACTAGGCACAAACTCAAAGAGTACTCTCCCTGGGGAGTCACACAGAGGACACACTTTCCCAGCAACAAGTTGTAACATGTGAGAAATGACACACGTCACATATGTGACACGCTCAC
>NW_024070205.1:26027972-26035909 GCF_014754425.2 Oryx dammah
TAGCCCTTGAGAAGGAACTAAAGGTCCTTGACTATGTTTACTGACTATCATTGTTTAGTCTTGTTGAACTGTTTTCCTTTGTTTCTGCATTTTCTCGCTTCTCTGATTAAACTTATTCTTTGGCTAAAGTTTTCCAACAGACAAAAGGCAGGCAGAGGACAGGGGATGGGGAAGGACCATAGGGCCCTGCCTGGTTTCACTCTGGCATTGTTTCCTCTAAGCCAGAATGCTATCAAATGTTTATTTTCTCAAGCATGCTAAGTTTCATAACATCTGCTCTTGATATAGAACGTGGAATACTTTTTAAGAAGTCATTTATATTAAACAGGAAAATATGAAGAAAGTTTGGTAACCAGCAGAGTGTGCCAAGGAAGCTGTTGTGAATTCTGTACACTTAGTATGAAATATCTTTATGTCTGATAGATACATCTTTGTCTGTGTAAATAAGCACCATTCTAAACAGCAGGCTGTTCTTTCTCAACGCTGCCTGAATATTGGGTTCCCTGTAAACTTGTTGTGTTCTTTGACCCCATGTTCCTTTGAATAGCAAGCTCAGCAATGCTTCTTTATTGAGGTAGGATTGTTAAACAACAAACTCTACATATAATTGTCTCTTGAACAACTCAAGGCTTGGGACACTGACCCTCCTGCGTGCTGAAAGTCCAACATAGAGGTGACCCTCCTTATCAGTGGTTTCCCTGTATCCTTGTCTCCCCATTATCTGCGGTTCTACAGTGGCAGATTCATCCAACCACTGATCGTGTAGTACTGTAGTATGGATTATTGAAAAAAAAATTCTGCATACAACTGGATCTGGGCGCTTCAATCCTGTGTTCTTCAAGGGTCAACTGTATTTAATGTATACAGCTTAATGAGTTTGGAGATAGCTGTGAGACCATCACTACAATATATGCCAGAATATATCCATCTCCTCCCCAGAGTTTCCTCCCACCTTTATTTATATGTTTATGTAATATGTTTATTTGTTTGTGATAAGAATCCTCAACAGGAAATCTACACTTTTAGTAAGTTTTTAAGCATTTCATACAATAGTGTTACTTCTCTACTGTACAGCATAGCTGCTGTATAGCAACTCTCTAGCCTTAGGGGTGACTCAACAGCTGTGGGCAAGACTTTCCACATCTTACCTTGAGAACTGTGATAAAAGTTAAAAATAATGTGCATTGGAGTGGACTTGTGAAGAATAGCTATTTAAATATAGCGTTTGTCTTACAAAGCAGCATCTGACAGCTTTAGCTAGAGCACCTTCCTGAAAAGTCTCTGCTAAGACAGGAAACTCTGCATCTGTGGTGGTGAGGTCACTTTACGGCTGTGATGGTTGTAAAACAAAGACATCTGTGGAGGAATGGAGGATATTGCTGACATGCCATAAAACATGTTATTCATGTTCACCTAAAGACTAAACCTGCTCAGGGCTTCCCTGGTGGTCCACTGGTTAGGAATGCACCTACCAATGCAGGGGACACAGGTTCGATCCCTGGTCTGGGAAAATCTCACTTACCTCAAGGCAAGTAAACTCATGAGCCACAACTGCTAAAGCCACGGGCCCGAGAGCACATGCTCCACAAGAGAAGCCATTGCAATGAGAAGCCCACACATCATAACTAGAGAGTAGACCCTATTCTCCACAACCAGAGAAAGCCCACGCACTACAAGGAAAACCCAGTGCAGCAACACACACACACAAATCCCACCCCTCCAGAATAAAATACTAAAAACAAAAACCAAGACAACTAAACCTGGGAAATCAACCCCTTCCTTCTCTGCCTTCCAAATATGTGCAGTATGCCCAAGTGCCAGCACAGTGCCAGGGGCTGATGGTAAGAGATGAATGTGGCTTGTAGTCTTTTTCCCCACAGGTGGTGGAGGTGGTAGCCCAGCCTGTGCCCAGTCCTGGTCTCAGCTTTTTCAGGGTCATTTCCTCCATCTGCTCTGTTTTATAAGAGCCACAGAGAGCTATTGGAATCTAGCACAGGACAGGGGCCCTCCCAGTTTCTCTCTTCACAAGTGAATCCACACACTTGAAACTGGAATATTTTAAATTTATTTAGCACCTAACTAATGGCAAGTGAACTCTAAGTATGTTTTCTTCTGTTTTGATCCAGAGTACATTTCTGAGCATGGCAAATGTGAACAGATAATTTGGAGCAATGAGAGAATATAGGAAAAGGGGAGAGACCATTCTCCCATCCTGAAATATAGACATATTTAAAGTAGAAACAGATGGTTTTGTAGTATTCTTTTAAAAATGCTTTGTTATGGAAAAATTTAAACATGCTTTAGAGAGAATAGCATAATAAACCCCCATGTGCCCTTCATCAACATCAGCAATTATCATCTAATGGCCTAATCTAGTTTCAAACACAGCCCCTCTCCTGTATTATTTTGAAGGAAATTTGATATACTGTTTCATCTGTAAACATTTCAACATGTAGTTCTAATAGATAAGGACTCCGTTAAAGAAGTAGCCACAGGACAACTCACCTAAATTAGCAATAATTCTTTTATATAATACATCATCTAGTCAGTATTTAAATTTCTAATTATCTAATAAATGCATATGTGTATTTTTTATAGTTTGTTTGAATTAGAATTCAAATCATCTCCATGTATTCCAATTGGTTACTTTGTCTCAAGTCTCTTTTATTCCTTAGATTCCCCTCACCACTACCCCCCACCATTCCATATCCTTTTGTCTTTTATTACTCTTGCAGTCTGTTGAAAAACTTTGTCCAGTAGATTTTGCTGATTGGACCCCTGGTTGCCATATAACAGAATCGTCCATTCTTTGTTTCCTGTAAATTAATAAATTAATAGTTGGATCTAGAGACTTGATCAGATTCAGGTTTCATTTTTCTCTCAAAATGACTCTGTAAGTAGACTAATCACTCTTTTTATCCCCCATGACATTCTTTTTTTAAATACTTGTGTGAATTTCTGCTGTACAGCAAAGTGATTCAGTTACACATATATATACATTCTTTTTAAAATATTCTTTTCCATTATGATTTTTCATAGGATATTGAATATAGTTACCTGTGCTATAGAGTAGGACCTTGTTGTTTAGCCTTTCTATATATAATAGTTTACATTTGCTAACACCAACCTTTCACTTATCCTTCCCTCAACCCCCCTTCCCCTTGGCAACCACAAGTCTGTTTTCTATATCTTTAAGTCTCTTTCTGTTTCATAGATAAGTTTATTTGTATCATATTTTAGACTCCACTTAAAAGTGATTATTGTTGTTATTCAGTCACTGTGTCATGTCCTACTCTTTGTGACCCCATGGACTGCAGCACACCAGGCTCCCCTATCCTTCACTGACTTATAAGTGATCATATGATATTTGTCTTTCTTTTCCTGACTTAACTTCACTTAGTGTGATAACCTCTAGTTGTATCCATGTTTCTTCAAATAGCATTATTTTGTTCCTTTTTAACGGCTGAGTTGTATTCCATTGTGTCTGTACCACATCTTTATCCACTCATCTGTCAGGGAACACTTATTTTATTTTTTTTAATTTTTACAAAAGCATATTTTAATTGACTGCATATTTCATTGAATAGCTTTACCATGGTTCAATTAACCAATATTCTCTTATTGATTACTCTCATTTTTCCTATGATAAACAATACCAAAAGATACATCTTTGTGCAATAAATTTTTTTCTACATTTAAAATTATTGACTTTTGCAAATAATACCAAACACAGATTTTCAGAAATGAAATTATTTGATCAATGAGTATGAATATTTACGGGACTTATGTGCATATCTTTTTTTATTTTTTTACTTTACAATATTGTATTGGTTTTGTCATACATTGACTTGAATCCACCATGAGTGTACATGTGTTCTCCTGAACCCCTCTCCCACCTCCTTCCCCATCCCATCCCTCTGGGTCATCCCAGTGCACCAGCCCTGAGCACCCTGTATCATGCATCAAACCTGGACTGGCGATTCATTTCATATATGATATTTTACATGTTTCAGTGCCATTCTCCCAAATCATCCCACCCTCGCTCTCTCCCACAGAGTCCAAAAGACTATTCAATACATCTGTGTCTCTTTTGCTGTCTTGCATACTGGGTTATCGTTACCTTCTTTCTAAATTCCATATATATGTGTTAGTATACTGTATTGGTGTTTTTCTTTCTGGCTTACTTCACTCTGTATAATAGGCTCCAGTTTCATCCACCTCTTTAGAACTGATTCAAATGTATTCTTTTTAATGGCTGAATAATATTCCATTGTGTATATGTACCACAGCTTTCTTATGCATCCAAGTCCTGGCTATTATAAACAGTTCTGCGATGAAAAATGGGGTACACGTGTCTCCTTCAATTTTGGTTTCCTCAGTGTGTATGCCCAGCAGTGGGATTGCTGTTCTATTTCCAGTTTTTTAAGGAATCTCCACACTGTTCTCCATAGTGGCTGTACTAGTTTGCATTCCCACCAACAGTGTAAGAGGGTTCCCTTTTCTCCACACCCTCTCCAACATTTATTGTCTGTAGACTTTTGGATAGCAGCCATTCTGTCAGGGAACATTTAGATTGTTTCCATGACTTGGCTATTGTGAATAATACTGTTATGAATATAGGGATGTGTGTCTGTTTTTGAATTAGAGTTTTGTCTGGATGTATGCCCTGGAGGGGGATTGCTGGATCATATAATAATTCTATTTTTAGATTTCTGAGGTACCTCCATACTGTTTTCCATATTTGCTGCACCAACTTACATTCCCACCAACAGTGTAGGAGGGTTCCTTTTTCTCCACACCCTCTCCAGCATTTATTATTTATACACTTTTTAATGATGGTCAATCTGACCAGTGTGAGGTGGTACCATCTTGTAGTTTTGATGTGCATTTCTCTAATAATTAGCAATGTTGACCATCTATCTGTATGTCTTCTTTGGAGAAATGTCTGTTTAGGTGTTTTGCCTATTTTTTTAATTGGGTTTTCTTTTTATTGTTTAATTGTATAAGTTGTTTGTGTATTTTGGAAATTAAGCCCTTGTTTGTTGCATTGTTTGCAAATATATTCTCCCATTTGGTAGGTTGTCTTTTTGTTTTGTTTATGGTTTCCTTTGCTGTGCAAAAGTTTCTAAGTTTAATTAGATCCCATTTTTAAATTTTTGTTTTTATTTCTGTTGCTCTGGGGGACTGGCCTAAGAAGACATTGGTATGATAACTGTTTTGCTATGATCTCTTCTAGGAGTTTTATGGTGTCATGTCATATGTTTAAGTATTTAAACCATTTTGAGTTTATTTTTGTGCATGGTGTGAGGATGTGTTCTAACTTGGTTGATTTAAATGTGGCTGTCTGACTTTCACAAAACCACTCGCTGCAGACTTTCTTTTTCCTATTGTGTATACTTACCTCCTTTGCCAAAGATTAATTGGCTGTAGGTTGTTGTTCAGTTGCCTAGTTGTCTGACATTCAACTCTTTGCAATTGCATGGACTGCAGCATGCCAGTCTTCCTTTTCCCTCACCATCTCCCAAAGTTTTCCCAAGTTCATGTCCATTGTATCAGTGATGCCATCCAGCCGTCTCAACCTCTGACACTCTCTTCTCCTTCTGCCCTCAATCCTTCCCAGCATCAGAGACTTTTCCAGTGAGTCAGCTGTTTGCATCAGGTGATCAAAGTACTGGAGCTTTAGCTTCAGCATCAGTCCTTCCAATGAGTATTCAGGGTTGATTTCCTTTAAGATTGACTGGTTTGATCTCCCTACTGTCCAGGGGACTCTCAGGAGTCTTCTCCAGCACCGCAGTTTGAAGGCATCAATTCTTTGGTGCTCTGCCTTCCTCACGGTCCAGCTTTCACAACCGTATATGACCACTGGGAAGACCGTAGCCTTGACTATACAGACATTTGTAGGCAGAATGATGTCTCTGCTTTTTAATACACTGTCTAGATTTGTCATAGCTTTCCTGCCAAGAAGCAGTTGTCTTTTAATTTCATGGCTGCATTCACCATCCGCAGTGGTTTTGGAGCCCAAGAAGAGGAAATCTTTCACTGCTTCCACCTTTTCCCCTTCTATTTGCCATCAAGTAATGGGGCCAGATGCCATGATCTTAGTTTTTTAATATTTAGCTTTAAGCTGGCTTTTTCACTCTTTTCCTTCACTCTCATCAAGAGGTTCTTTAGTTCCTCTTTGCTTTCAGCCATTAGAGTGGTATCACCTGCATATTTGAGGTTGTTGATGTTTCTCCTGCCTATCTTGATTTCAACTTGTAACTCATCCAGCCTGGCATTTCTCAGGATGTGGTCAGCATATAGGTTAAGTAAGCAGAATGACAACAGGCAGCTCTGTTGTACTCCTTTCTCAATCCTGAACCAATCAGTTGTTCCATACAGGATTCTAACTGTTGCTTCTTGACCCACTTACAGGTTTCTCAGGAGACAGGTAAGATGGTCTGATATTCCCATCTCTTTAAGAGCTTTCCACAGTTTGTCATGATCCACACAATCAAAGGCTTTAGTGTAGTTGATGAAACAGAGGTAGATGTTTTTCTGGAATTCCCTTGCTTTCTATATGATCCAGTGAATGTTGGCAATTTGCTCTCTGGTTCTACCTTTTCTAAACCCTGCTTGGATGTCTGGAAATTCTTGGTTTGCGTAATGCTGAAGCCTAGCCTGCAAGATTTTAAGCATGACCTTACTAGCATGGGAGATGAGTGCAATTGTCCAGTGGTTTGAACATTCTTTAGTTCTGCTATTCTTGGTAATTCAGATGAGGATTGACCTTTTCCAGTCCTGTGGCCACTGCTGGGTCTTTCAGATAGCTGACATATTGCGTGCAACACCCTGATAGCATCAGCTTTTAGGGTTTTGAATAGCTGTACTGGATTTCCATCACATTACACTTGTTGACAGCAGTGTTTCCTAAGGCCCACTTGACCTTATACTCCAGAATGTCTGGCTCTGGATGAGTGAGTGCACAATTGTAGTATCCAGTTCATTAAGGTCATTTTTTGTGCAGTTCTTTGTATTCTTTCCATTTCTTCTTGATCTTTTCTGTTTCTACTAGGTCTCTGTTGTTTTTGTCCTTTATTGTGCCCATCTTTGGGTGAAATGTTCCCTTGATATTTCCAACTTTCCTGATGAGATCTCTAGTCCTTCCCCTTCTGTTGTTTTTCTTAATTTTTATGCATTGTTCATTGAAGAAGGTCTTCTTATCTCTCCTTGCTATTCTTTGGAACTCTGTGTTTAGTTGGGTGTATCTTTCCCTTTCTCCCTTGCTTTTTGCAAGGTATGCTGGTTTACTTCTGAGCTCTGTATTCTGTTCCATTGATCCATGTGTCAGGTTTTGTACCAAACGGTTTTTGTACCATGCTATTTAATTACTATAGCCTTGTAGTATTGTCTGAAGCCTGGGAGGGTTAGGCCTCTTGTATTGTTTTTTTTCTTCAGGATTGCTTTGGCAATTCTGGGTCTTTTATGGTTACATATAAATTTTAGGATTATTTTTTTCTGATTCTGTGAAAAATGTCATGGATAATTTAATAGGGATCACATTAAATCTGTAGATTGCTTTGAGCAGTGTGGCCATTTTAGCAAAATTAATTCTTCTAGGAGATGGGATATCTTTGCATTTCTTTGAGTCATCCTCAGTTTCCTTTATTAATGTTTTATAGTTCTTAGCATGTAAATCTTTCACTTTCTTGGTTAGGTTTATTCCTAAATATTTTATTTTGTGGAGTGCTATTGTTATTTTTAAAGGTTTTTTTTTTTTTAACATTTCCTTTCTGATATTTCATTGTTAGTGTTGAGAAATGCAACAGATTCTGTATGTTAACCTTGTATCCTGCTACCTTGTTGAATTCATTTAAAAGTTCTAGTAGTTTTTGTGTGGAGTCTTTAGGGTTTTATATATATATATATATATATATATATATATATATATATATATA
>NW_024070205.1:26035919-26292831 GCF_014754425.2 Oryx dammah
TATATATATATATATATATATATATATATATATATATATATATAATATTATGTAACCAGCATATAATGACAATTTTACTTCTTCCTTTCCAATTTGGATATCTTTTTATTTCTTTTTATTGTCTGATTGGTAAAACTAGGACTTCCAATACTACTTTTAATAGAAGAGTTCAGAGTGGACATTCTTCTCTTGTTCCAGATTTTAGTGGGAAGGCTTTCAACTTTTCACCATTGAGTATTATATTGGCTGTGGGTTTGTCATAAATAGCTTTTATTATGTTAAGGTAATACCTACTATAGTAAGAGTTTTTATCATGAATGGATGTTGAATTTTGTCAAAAACTTTTTTTGCATCTATTAAGATGATCATGTGGTTTTCCTCTTTCCTTTTATTTTGATGTGGTGTATCACCTTTTTTGATTTGCGTTTGTTAAACCATTCTTGTGAACTTAGGAAGAATTCCACTTGGTCATTGTGTATGATCTTTTCGTGTGTATTGTTGAATTTGGTTTGCTAATATTTCATTGTGAATTTTTGCATCTAAATTCATCAAAGATATTGGTCTGTAATTTTCTTTTTTGGTGGTATTTTTGTCTGATTTTGGTTTCACAGTGATAGTAGCTTTGTAGACTGTTATTTGAGAGTGTTTTCTTCTCTTTAGTCTTTTGGAAGAGTTTGAGAAGGATTGGTATAAGTTCTTCTTTGTATGTTCAGTAGAATTCTTCTGTGAAGGCATATGGTCCTGGACTTTTGTTTGTAGGGAGTTTTTCTCTTTTTATTACAGATTCTATTTCACTTCTATTGATCAGTCTCTTCAAGTTATCTATATCTTTGTGATTCAGTTTTGATGGACTGTATGTTTCTAGAAGCAAAATATGTCTATTTCTTCTAGGTTGTCCAATTTTTGGCTTATAATTGGTCATAGTATTCTCTTATAGTTTTTTGTCTTTCTGTGGTATCAGTTGTGATTGCTTCTCTTTCATTTCTTATTTTGTTTACTTCCTCTCTTCTTCTTGGTGAGCCTGGCCAGAGGTTTGTCAACTTTGTTTGCCCTTTCAAAGAACCAGCTCTTGACCTTATTTTTGTTTTCCTATTGTGTTTTAATTCTCTATTTCATTTCCTCTCTGATCTTTATTATTTTGTTTCTTCTGCTGAGTTTATATTTTGTTTGTTCTTCTTTTTCTAATTCTTTCAGGTAGAAGGTTAGATTGTTTGAGATTTTTCTTGTTTCTTAAAGAAAGCCCGTGTTGCTATGAGCTTCCTTCTAAGAGCTGCTTTTGTTGCACCCTATAGGCTTTGTATGGCGGTGTTTAAACTGATATTTGTCTCAAGGTATTTTTAAAATTTTCTCTTTGATTTCACATTGTTGATCCACTGGTTTTTTAGTAGCATGTTTTTTACTTTCCATGTAATTTGTTTTTTTATCTTTTCTTTTTCTGTTATTGATTTCTGCTACTGCTAAGTCGCTTCAGTCATGTCTGACCCTGTGCGACCCCAGAGATGGGAGCCCACCAGGCTCCGCCATCCCTGGGATTCTCCACGCAAGAACACTGGAGTGGGTTGCCATTTCCTTCTCCAATGCATGAAAGTGAAAAGTGAAAGAAGTCACTTAGTTGTGTCTGACTCTTTGCAACCCCATGGACTACAGCCTACCAGGCTCCTGCATCCATGGGATTTTCCAGGCAAGAGTACTGGAGTGAGGTGCCATTGCCTTCTAGTTTCATGCAGTTGTGGTCAGGAAAGATGCTGGAAATAAGTTCTATGCTCTTAAATTTGTGGAGGCTTGTTTTGTGCCCTTGTATGTGATCAGTTCTAGAGAATATTTCATGCGCAGTTGAAAGGAATGTATATTCTTTTTGTTTTGTTTTGTTTTGTTTTTTGGATGTAATGTCTGCTGTAATACCCACCCTGTGGTCATGACCATCAAATATATCTCAGACTTTTGCAATGTCCCCTAGGGAGAGAAGGGAAAAATTCCTCTTCTGAGAACCACATTTAACATTCTTAAATGTTATCTGTCCACAACCTTCCATTTCTCAAGTGCTAGTCAACTGAATAGCTTAGGCCGTTCACCATACCTATTGTATTAGTTTCCTATTGCTACTGTGACAAATTACTGCAGAAATAGCTTAAAACAATACAGATTTGTTATTTTATAATTCCAAGGGCCAAAAGTCTGAACTGAGTTTCACTAGCCTAAAATCAAGGTGTTAACATGGCTGTATTTCTTTTAGAGCATCTAGGATAAAGTCTGTTCCCTTGCATTTTCCAGCTTCTAGAGGCTGTCCAAATTCATTGGCTCATGCCCCTTTCTTATCTCCAAAGTCAGCAGGCTAGTCACATCTTCCAACCTCTCTCTGTCTCTCTGACTCTCTGCTGCTGCTAAGTCGCTTCAGTCGTGTCCGACTCTGTGCGACCCCAGAGATGGCAGCCCATCAGAATCCCCCGGGATTCTCCAGACAAGAACACTGGAGTGGGTTGCCGTTTCCTTCTCCAATGCATGAAAGTGAAAAGTGAAAGTGAAGTTGCTCAGTCGTGTCCGACTGTTAGCGACCCCATGGACTCTCTAGTACCCCTTTTATAAGATCACTTGGAATTACATTGGGTTTACCGGAATCATCCAGAATAAGCCATCATTTTTAAAAATTTAAACTTAATCAGGGTTACAAAGTCCCTTTTGTCCCTCAAGGTAATATATTAACCGGTTCCAAGGATTAGGACATAGACATCTTTTGGGAGCTGTTGTTTTCCTATAATGTCCATATAACTGAGAGTCAGAAAGAATGGAAAGTTTTCAGGAGGTTTACAAAGAGTGATTTTAATAGAAAAGACACCAAAAGTGTCTAGAATGTAGAAACAGTCCATGATTTAGTCACAGTATGCTGACTAAGCCTCCCTGCTGCTGGTGTGAACATACAAAAGGCTGTTTAAATGTCAACCGTCTAGATCTCCCTAGAACAGGCTGAATTCTTAACTGCTGTTAAAAAAAAAAAAAAGAGATGAATATAAAATGGTAAAAATAGATTTTATTTAGAAAAATTATTGCAATAGGAGAAAAAGATCTTGGTATAAAACTTAGCTCATTTCAAAACAGAAGGACAAGTGGGAAGGAGAAAAGTGGGGTCAGTGGATGGAAAGTTATAAGAGGAAACATCAAGGGTAAGGGGGGAGGGGGTGGTTCTGGCTAAATTGACCTAACAAGATTCTTGCTGAAGGCAGACCAGGATGATCAGACATCACATGGAGGATGAAGAACCCAATTAGATATTGAGGGTGATCACATATGGAGGATGGGGGTTTCTGGCTAACCTGACTTAGCAGGATTCTTGCTAAAATGGACAGACAGACACAGAGTCTGAGCAGAGCTTGGTCAAGGAGAGAATCTATAAAGAACTCTCTCTTTCTTATTTTTTCCCTGCCTGGTTACACTATTACTGGCCCCTAATTGAATGTGTCCCAGCAGATTCAGTGATTTTCTTTCCAAATCTGCTCCTTTTTTCCCTCCTCACTAGTTCTATTAGTGACACTAAAGTCCTCACAGAGCCCAGATTTCAACCTCTTCCTTTACTTTATTTCACACATCAGTTATTTGTCAGTCCTCGGGATTCTATTTTTCAGTGAGAGCTTTTAAATTTATCCTTTCTTCTCTTTCCCCACCACCTTTCTCTTATTTCAGGCCTTCAGATTTTTTTCTTGGATTATGTAATAGTCCTCCTAAATTACCTCTTAGCCAGTCTCCATTATTTCAGTTTTTCCTCCTTCAGTTTGTCTCTCAGTGATAACTATAGCTATTCTTACAGAACACTCAATTTTTGTAATCTCATTAATCCTTGTAACCATTCTTTGAAGAGAGTTGAGCCAAGGGATGGGCCAGAAGGGCATAAGTTCAAAATCACAGCTTATAAGGGATATTGAATTCACCAGGAACTCCTATTGAAGGGTCCAAACATAGTTCAAAGAGAGGAGAACACTCACATTAACTACAGGGTGTTGTTTGACTGCCTGGAACTTTGAAATTGCTTGAGACAGTAGAAGAAAGGCAGGGGTCTCTACCTGACTCAGTGCTCAGCTTGTCTTTTAAAAAATTTGAATCCATATTTAAAGAATATCAGATAGAAGAGACATCACATTATTGCATGCCAGGGTCTCATTTTACAGATGAGGTAATTGAGTAACTGGCATTCAGGAATTTAAATAATTTGCCCAAGATCATATAAGCAGGAAATGATAGAATTGTAATTTTTTCACAGGATTCCAAAGTTTCATGTTCTTTTCACTCCATGATATTGCTTCACTTGTGTTATAACTTAATTTTTCACTCTTTGTATCTACAAGGTTGCAGTAAAATGAGACCCCTCACTCATCTTTGCTGGATTTGAACTTTCCTACGTTTCTTTTTGTGTGTGGGTTCTCTGCCTCATGGAACAGCCTGGAACCCATCTTCATCTTTGCAAATCCTATCCTCCTTGCAAAGCTAGCAACAACACCATTGTTTCTAGGAAGCTATCAGAAAGACCCCCACCTGGAAGTGATAGGTTCTTCTAATGAACCATAGCAGTCCATATCTTATTTATGGTTGTTTCAACTTTGTACATTTTATTAGAGATATTTATGTATAGGTCTTCCTCTCCTTGCAAGCAGGAGAAGATAGGTCTGTGGATAGTTCATCTTGGTACCTCTCACAGAGTCTTGTCCATAGAAAGCACCCAAAAAAGGAACACATACAAGACAATTCAATCAGAATTGTTTCTAACTATCAAAGATTTAGCAAAATATAACATTAAATCTAGAGACCTGAAAGATAGATATAATATTGTTTTACTCTGATTCTGTGCCTTTGTACAAATTATTTCTTCTCCATCATTTGTGGGATATTCCCCTTCCTAACCCAGATGCATTTAATAATTCATGGCTTCCACTTTCTTCAAGACCTGGGTCAAAGCCTGCTGCTGCTACTGCTAAGTCGCTTCAGTCATGTCCAACTCTGTGCGACCCGATAGACGGCAGCCCACCAGGCTCTCCCGTCCCTGGGATTCTCCAGGCAAGAACACTGGAGTGGGCTGCCATTTCCTTCTCCAATGCATGAAAGTAAAAAGTAAAAGTGAAGTCACTCAGTCGTGTCCGACTCTTAGCAACCCCATGGACTGCAGCCTACCAGGCTCCTCTGTCCATGGGATCCCCCAGGCAAGAGTACCGGAGTGGGGTGCCATTGCCTAAGCCTAGCCCTTCACATAAGACTTTTCTCCTGAGTCCAGGCTGCTGCGGTTGCTCTTTTCCCCATGGTTACATTGTACTCACACAGATCAGCCCTTGCTAAACAATCATTGATTATCATCTTCAAACATTAAACTGTTACTGAGTGCTTGGCCTATAAAAGGCTGTGTGCTGTAGCAGAGGCCAGAGAAAGCTTTGCAAGGAGATGGGATTCAAGCGAGGTCTTGAAAGCTGTGTTTTCAACAAAGAGGTAGAATGGAAGGGGAAATAAAATTATGCATACTATTGAAATTCAGTTCCTGTTCTTTCTGTTAGTGGCTGTGATCTTGAGAAAAATCATTAATGTCTTTGGGAATTAGTTTCCTCATCTTTATGGTGGGATAATAAAATCTATGTTAGGATGGTTACAAGGGTTAATGTCGAAGACCATGTATTGATTAGGTCTCTTTTGGTTGCAAGTGATATTAATACAGTTAAGATACATGTAACAACATCTTCAGTGGTCAGTATGTGAAGCAGACAAAACTTTCTCCATGTCACCAAATCTCCATCTTGTGGTAGTCACCCTCTTACTCAGGTTGGCCAAAGATGCGGGAAGTCTTCTTTCTTCAGGGGACCTTTGTTGGGTGTATATAGTTCTAGTAACTACATGTTGCTCAATAATTGACTGGTTTCCCAAGGCAGAGGGGAACTGAAGTGTTCCCACTTCCCCTGTACACATTTGGCAGCTTTACCTCTGTGTCTGCTTAGTGTTCCTTTTTTACCTGGAATGGTCCATCTTTCCAGCTTTAGCCTGGCCAGCTCTCACTGCCCCAGTAAGAGGCAGCTGTGGCGTCACTCTAGGACATTTCCCTGACCCCTGTTTGACCTCCTCGACTGGCTTTGGTTCCCTTTGTCTGTGCTTCCCTGCTGCACTGGGCATCACTCTTTCATTGCAGTTATCACATTGTACTATAAAGACCTGCCTCCCTTATCAAACTCCTCAGCCTTTGAAAACTGGCACGTAGCACTCATTTGCTAAATGGCTATTGAATGAATGAGTGGATTTTCTTCATTCTCTCTCAATCTTACTTTTTTTTTTTGCCTCTGGCACCACCATTCCGTCTGTCCCTTTCTGCATTGTTTCTGACTTAATAGTTATAAAATCACTTCCTGATCTAACCATCAATTTTGTCCCCAGGTATTGAAATTAGCTCACATCTACTGAGCACTTATTCTTTGCCTGGCACTGTTGTAAGCATTTTATGGGTATAAATGCCTTTAAATGTTTGCTTGTTGTCAAATGTTTCCACTAGAAAATGAAAGTCGCTCAGTTGTGTCTGACTCTTTGTGACCCCATGGACTATACAGTCCATGGTATTCTCCAGGCCAGAATACCGGAGTGGGTAGCCTTTCTCTTCTCCAGGGGATCTTCCCTACTCAGGGATCGAACCCAGGTCTCCTGCATCACAGACGGATTCTTTACCTGCTGAGCCACAAGAGAAAACCAAGAATACTGGAGTGGATAGTCTATCCCTTCTCCAGAGGGTCTTCCTAACCCAGGAATCAAACCAGGGTCTCCTGCATTGTAGACAAATTCTTTTCCACTAGAAGTTAGCCTTAACCTTTGATGTTCTGTCCTGTTATAGTCTCACCATAGCACAACAAATTGTGTAGTAATGCACAAGCTTAGTAAATCTTTAGGCACTTAAAGATATGACTAGAAAAAACAGAAATGAAAAGAAGTGTTGAACATGTGGTATCCCTATAGTGCAGTAACACCAGAGTTTTTATGTTTAAGTTTAGGTCTAAATTGATATATTATGTTTTAAGTAATTTAAGCCAGATGCACAAATTGGGTTTGGCTATTGTATTTAAATTTCAGTTTCCCAGATACAGAAAGAATTATAGAAACATAAATACCAGTGTGAGAAAAATGAGGCAATTGTTATTGTTTTTCTAAAGGATGTAAATTAGCTGGGGTCTCTATTGTCCCATTGATCTATATGTCTGCTTTTATGCCAGTCCCATACTGTTTTGATTACTATAGCTTTGTAATATAGCTTGAAATCAGGAAGCCTGATGCCTCAGCTTTGTTTTTCATTCTCAAGATTGCTTTCACTGTTTGAGGTTTTACACATTTTCAGATTACATTTTCTAATTCTATGAAAAATATTGCAATTTTGGAAGAGATTGGATTGAATCTGTAGATCACTTTGGTCAGCACAGAAATTTTGATAGTATTACTTCCTCCAATCCATAAGCATAGAGTACCTTTCATGTAATTGTGTTTTTAATTTCTTTCACCAATATCTTATAGTTTTCATGAGAGATCTTTCATTTCCTTGGTTATTTTATTATTTTTTATGCAGTTTTAATGGGATTATTTTCTTAATTTCTCTTCCCTTTAGTTTGTTTGTTAATAGAGTATAGAAGCACAATTGGTTTTTCTTAATCAATTAAGAAACAAGAAAATTTATTAACTTAATCTATATTTTTAATTGCATCCTAAAACTTCACTGAATTTATTAGTCTCATAATTTTTTTGTTGAAGTATTTAGGATTTGCTCTATATAATATCACAACATCTGCAAATAGTGACGGTTTTACTTCATTCTTTTTAATTTGGATATCCTTTTTCTTGTCTGATTGCTCTGGCTAGAACTTCCAGTGCTAGATTTAAAAAAGTGGCAAGAGTAGACATTCTTGTCTTTTTCCTGATCTTAAGAGAAAAAGCTTTCAGCTTTCCCCATTGAGTATGTTAGTTATGGCCTGTCATATATGGCCTTTGTGTTGTATATACTCATTTGTTGAGAGGTGTTTTCCTTTTTTTTTTAAATCATGAAAGGAAGTGGAATTTTTCAGATGCTTTTTCTGCATTGTTTGAGATGATCTTATGATTTTTATCTTTCATCTTCTTAATGGTTGTATCACATTGATTGATTGTGAATGTTGAACGTTCCTTGCATCTCTGGAATAAATCCCACTTGGTCATGGTGTTTGATCCTTTTGGTGTACTGCTGAATTATAATGTTTTGTTGAGAATTTTTGCACCTATGTTAGTTGGGGATATTAGCCTATAATTTTCCTTTCTTGTGGTATCCTTGTCTGGTTTTGGGATCAAGGTAATACTGGCCTTGTAAAATAAGTCTGCAAGTGTTTCCTCCTCTTCTTTTTTTGGAAAGAGTTTGGAAAGGATTGGTATTAATTCTTATTTAAATGTTTGTTAGAATTCACCATGAAGCCATCTTTTCTTGAACTTTTTTTTTTTTTTTGGTAGGAGGTTTTTGATTACTGATTCAAACTCCTTGCCTCCTTAATAGTAACTGATCTGTTCAGATTTTCTATTTCTTCTTGATTAAGTTTTGGCAGGTTGTATATTTTTAGGAATTTATCTATTTTCTCTAATTTGTCTAATCTGTGGGCAAATAGCTGTTCATAGTAGTCACTTATGCTCATTTGTACTATGTAATGTCAGTTGTAATGTCTTCTCTTCCATTTATAGTTTTATTTATTCAAGCCCTCTCTTTTTCTTGTTGAGTCTAACTAAAACTGTGTCAATTTGTTTCTCTTCTCAAAGCCTACCTTTGAGTTTAATTGATTTTTTCTATTGTCTTTTTTAGTTTCTTTCATTTATTTCCAATCTTATCTTTAATAGTTTATTCTTTATACTAATTTTGGACTCAATTTGATCTTCTTTTTCAAGTTTCTTGAGGTGTATATTTAGGCTTTTTTTGAGATATTTCTTATTTCTTAATGTAGGCATTATTATTAAACAATAGCATATTGTGTAATATCCACATATTTGTGAGTTTCCCAGTTTTCCTCTTGTAATTGATTTTTAATTTCATTGTAGTTAGAAAAGTTACCTGATTTGATTTCAGTCTTCTTAAATTTATTAAGACTTGTTTTGTGGACTAACATATGATCTTTCCTAGAGAATGATTAATGTGCAGTTGAGAGGAATTTGTAATCTGGTGCTGTTGGATGGAATTTTCTGTAAATGCCTGTTAAGTCTACCTTGTCTAATATGGTTTTAAGTCCCATGCTTTCATATTGATTTCAGTCTGCATGACCTACACATTGTTGAAAGTGTGTATTGGATTCTCTGAGATCTATTTCTCCCTTTAGTTCTGTTAATATTTATTTTAAATATTTAGTTGTTCCTATGTTGGATGCGTAAGTATTTACAAATGTTACATCCTCTTGTTGGATTGATCCCTTTATCATTATATAATGACCTTCTTTGTCTCTTACTAGTCTTTGTCTTACAGTATGTTTTGTCTTATAATATGCTACTCTTGCTTTGCTTTGGTGTCCATTTGCATAGAATATCTTTTCCCAACCATTCACTCTCATTGTGTTTATGTATGTTTAAAGCTAAAGTGGATCTCTTTAGGCAGTATATAGTGGAGTCTCTCTCTCTTTCTCTGTTATGGAAATTAAAATGGAGGAAGTCTTGTTCAGGCTTCAAAAGCAGACAGGCAGACCTTTGGCTTGCTTCTGACCTGCCTGGACACTGTCTGGATTCTATGCCTACCTGCAAGCACAGCAAGTCAGGCAGACTTTAGATAAGAAAGGGGGCATTTTTGAGCCCCTGAGGGTCTGGCCAACCCTCTGGGGTATAAGAAAATCCTATGATTTACAAGGTGAAACAAACAGCTTTGTAAAAGTTAAGAAAAACCAGAGCTGCATTTTTGCATAAAAACTGATGATAATAACACTTTACAGCCTGGGATTATAAGCAGAGTCCCCAAAACTGCAATTTGAAGTCTCACCCATGGGGTAGACAAACCGTCTGGGACCTTTTCCCAACTGGGACTCCAGCTTGCTGTTAATGAGAATATTTCCAGCACTCTTCAAGACTAGATGTAGGTTGCCCCAATTTGGTGATGTATGTGCTTTTGTTTCTCTCTTTTCTCATCTTTTAATGACTGTATATTGAAATTAAGTCAAATGATCCTCTACTAAATATTGAAATTGTTTGTTTTGTGTGTGTGTGTGTGTGTGTGTGTGTGTGTGTGTGTGTGTGTGAGTGGTTTCTCCTCTGGACCTAAAATGAAAGTAAAACTTTTGGGAAAACACTCTCTTTCCCTCATTCCACATAGCTACTCTATGTATTCTGATTGGAGAATTCAATTTATATTTAAAGTGATTAGTGATAGTTATGGACTTAAATTACCAGTTTGTTGTGGTTTTCTGGTTACTTTGTAAGTCCTTTTTTTCCTTTCTTCTTCTTGCTCTCCTCCTTTGTGATTTGATGATTTCCTATAGTAATACGCCTAGATTCCTTTCTCTTTCTATATTGTGTATGTACTATGGGATTTCAATTTGTAGTACCATGAAGCTTACCTAAAACATATCTGTAACAATTTATTTTAGGCTACTGCTGCTAAGTCACTTCAGTTGTGTCTGACTCTGTGCGACCCCATAGACGTCAGCCCACCAGGCTCCCCTGTCCCTGGGATTCTCCAGGCAAGAACACTGGACTGGGTTGCCATTTCCTTCTCCAATGCATGAAAGTGAAAAGTGAAAGTGAAGTCGCTCAGTCGTGTCTGACTCTTAGTGACCCCATAGACTGCAGCCTACCAGGCTCCTCCATCCATGGGATTTTTTTTGCCATTGCCTTCTCCGTTATTTTAGGCTAGTAACAGTTTATTTTTGAACATGCACTAAAACCTCTCCCTTTTTACTGTCCCTCACACATTTTTCTTTGTTTTCAGTGTAACAATTTACTTTTTTAACTTTGTGTATCCATTAACAAATTTTTATAGTTATAGATATTTTTACTACTTGTGTCTTTTAACCTTTATACTAGATTTATAAGTGATTTATCCATTACCTTTACAACATTAGAGTATTTTGAATTTCACTATATATTTAACTTTAGAGTTATACTTTCATGTTTTCCTATTACTAATTATCATCCTCTTGCTTCAGCCTGAGGAAGTCCTTTTAACATTTCTTGTAAGACCGGTCCAGTGGTGATGAAAACTTAGATTTTGCTTCTCTGGAAACTATTCTGAACTATTTCTGAAAGACAGCTTTTCTGGGTAGTATATTCTTGGTCAGCAACCTTTTCTTTCATCACTTTGGCTATATTGTGGCACTCCCTTCTGGCCTGCAAAGTTTCTACTGAAAAATATGCTTATAGTTTAATGGGAGTTCCCATGTACTTAACAGGTTATTTCTCTCTTGCTGCTTTTAAGATTTTCTTATTTTTAACTTTTGAAAATTATGACATGTCTTAGTGTGGGTCTCTTTGGACCTTTTTTGGTATTGTCTGGAATTTTTTGAATTTGGATTTGGATTTTTTTTTTCCCAGGTTAGGAAAGTTTCAGCCATTATTTCTTTAAATATGTTTTCTTCCCCTTTCCCTTCTTTACTTCTGGGGCCTCTGTGATGAATAGTTGATCTTCTTCATGGTATTTCCTAAGTCCCATTAAGCTATCTTTACTCTTTTTCATTCTTATTTTTCTCCCTTGTTTGGATGAATGCCACTGCCTTATTTTTTAGTTTGGTGATCCTTTCTTCTGCCTGATGTGGTCTGATGTTGAGTCCCTCTATTGAATATTTCAGTTCAATTATTGTATTTTTCAGCTCTGTGATTTGTTTGGTACCTTTAAATATATTCTCTTTGTTGAAATTTCACTTGGTTTATGCACTGTTCTCTTGGCCTCAGTGGCCCTTGTTTTGAACTTTCTATCCAGTAAATCACTTATCTCCATTTCATTAAGATCTGTTTCTGAAGTTTTGACTTGTTCTTTTATTTGGTACATAATCTTGTTTTCTTCATTTTCCTTGACTCTCTGTATTGATGTCTGTGCATCAGCTAAAACAACTGCCTTTCCCCAGGTCTTGTGTAGGGAATGAACTTATCATTCAGCTTGGTCTGAGCTGTGGGTTGTTTCTCAAACCTTCATGATGTTGTCCAAGCTGTTCTCAGTGACTCGCGGTAGTTGAAGATATGTTGAGCTCCTTTTATATGTGGGTATTTTGTTATTCACCCTATGTGTAGTTGGAGAAGGCAATGGCACCCCACTCTAGCACTCTTGCCTGGAAAATCCCATGGACGGAGGAGCTTGGTGGGCTGCAGTCCATGGGGTCGCTAAGAGTCGGACACGACTGAGTGACTTCACTTTCACTTTTCGTTTTCATGCATTGGAGAAGGAAATGGCAACCCACTCCAATACTCTTACCTGGAGAATCCCAGGGACGGGGGAGCCTGGTAGGCTGCCGTCTATGGGGTCACACAGAGTTGGACACAACTGAAGTGACTTAGCAGCAGCTATGTGTAGTAGTCACTCTGCTGATTTCTGGTTTTCTTTCAGAGGGAGTTGCCTCATGTGTGTCTACAGGTTTGGTGTGTCCATGAGAGGAGGTGGGTTCAGGTGCCTTCTATGTGCTGTCTTTTACTGGAACCCTTTCAAGATCCTGTCAGTCCAGCTCCTACATGAAAACCTTCTCTGAACCCTCCTGCCACAGCAGCAAAGTCTCAGTACATCTTATATCTTTAGTTTTATTTCATGTTCTGAGCACACTGCTTTCAGAATGAGGTACTTAAATATTTCCCCCTCAGCAGAGACATGACTCAGTAAGGGACCCCAGCATCCATGAAGTCCTTTAAATGGCAATATGCCTTACAGGGAGCCCTTGGTGAAAGTTTCTGAATCTAATTTAGGGGAAGGTAAATTGTAAATGAAATCTGGGAACAAGATTTAGAATCACATGGTATTAACTGGGAAAGGGGGAGAATTGATAAATTATATCTTTATTTAATTACTTCGGAGATTTCTCTTTGAAAGTTTGTTCCCTACTAAGGCAGAGTTTATTCAGGACTTTAAATATTCAGAATACAAAGTTTTATTCAGAATACAACTTTATTCAGTTGTAATAGGTACAGGGACCACTGCAGTATGGGCAAATGGTATCTATAGCCAAGAAGCAGATGGGGGTCAGTGTATGAAAAATTACTAAGAGGAACACCAGGGTTAAAGAGGAATATGGTTAAATCGACTAACAGGAGTCTTGCTAAAGACAGCCAGGGTGATCAGACATTACCTCAGAATGCTGGAGGATGAGGAACCTGATCAGATATTGATGGTGATCAGATGTTGAGGGTGGGGTTTTCGGTTAAAATGATTTATTAGCATTCTTGCTAAAACTAGATTTGACAGGGACATTTACAGCTGGGCCTAAAAAAAGTTTCAGGAGTCTGACTAAACTTTTGAATGTTTATTAGCATCATTAAAAAACATATGTATGCTAGTCAGACTGATGTTTGTAGTGTCATGTATTTTTTGTTTGTTTGTTTGTTTCATTTTTAAATAGAGGGAAGGCATATTTAACTTTCTGAAGGAAATTTAGCATCTTAGGGAAAATTACGTAGTCATATTAACCCTGATAGCGGCTCTTCTGACAAGAAAAAAAGACCTTTACCGCCACCTGATGGCCATATCATCTTACTGCAACATGTCTAAGAGCAGCCCTAGAGGAAAGTCAAGTGTTTGAACTTTGCCGAATTCAGAGAACCCTGACCGTGTGGTGACAGTAAGAGCCGTGAACAACTGTGTCTTTACCCCCAGTTCCCTCTCTCTCAACACCTCAGGTTGAGAATTAGCTGCTAACTAGAGGAGGTGAAGAGGCAAAACAGGGGAAATAGTGAAGTCCACACGCTTCTTTGTACAGTGGGTTTCCAAGACTGAAGAGACAAACTGGAGAGGAAAGCTTTGCATCGAGTTGGGTGCTATTATTACTTTGGGCTGGTCTTTTAAAGGCAAGACAGAGAACCTCTTTGTTTCACACCTAAGAGTGGTTAGAAAATCCATGGTATTGTTCAGCTTTCATCCAAACGGCAGGGAAAACACATATCCAGATAGTGGGCCTAAAAGGACCAAGGAAAAAACAAGGGCTTTTGACTTGCATTCTGTTGCATGTAGCTCATTCAGTAAACACGTGTCACAGGTGTGTCATGAGGGAAGAACCATGGGAAAAGAAGCACAGGGATGCTGCCAAAGGACAGGCCAACTGAATTGTGTTTGGATCCAGCTTTTCATCTTAAACATGAACAAATTGAGGTTAAAATCAGAGGAGGATTGAGGCCAGGGTAACATTATCAGTGGAGTTAGAAGCCTATTAAAAAAAAATCTTAAAAAATCCTTCAGTCCGTTATAGCAGAGACATGAGGGGAGTCCACTCCTGGCCCACCTGACCCGACTCTGGTCCGTAGCTATTTTCTCTTGTCCTTTCTTCCTTTCCCCATGGATCTTTTGCAGGCACTGTAGAGAGCTGTGGACTTCCCAGGTGGTGCTAGTGGTAAAGAACCCACCTGCCGATGCAAGAGACATAAGAGACACAGGTTCGATCCCTGGGTCGGGAAGATCCCCTGGAAGAGGGCATGGTAACCCACTCCAATATTCTTGCCTGGAGAATCCCATGGACAGTGGAACCTGGTGGGCTACTAGTCCATAGGATCGCAAAGAGTCAGACATGACTGAACTGACTTAGCACGCACGCATGCAGCAAGGTGTGGAAGCTGGTTCAATCAGTGTCTCTTCCCCAGCATTCATCCTTCTCTCTTTTCTATGAACTCTCTGTCTTCTACCTCTGTAGCTGGAAATAATGCCTATCTTTGAGTACTGCCTGGCAGTCGGCCCAGGCTCACACCCACTAATCTTCCCCCTCTCCTAGGGAGGCGTAGATACCTCTTCACATGGGAGGATCCTGAGAGCAGGGGCTGACTTGCCCCTAGAACACCCAGAAGTGGCAGGGCTGCCTGGGAACTTGGGTCTTTGGTTTATGTTCAGGCCTCTCTCTGTTATATTTGCTGCCCTAGCCTCTCTACCCTCAGGGTCTGGCTTGCCATTTTGGACTGACGACTTTCTCAACTCTTTTTTTGTGTGTGTGTCTTTTTTAGTGTGAAAGTTTTCAAGACGCCCACAAGTGGAAAATGCACTCCCCCCCAGCCAAATAAAACTTCGCCAGATTCTTAACAGCTGTGTGCATTGAAATGACTACTGAAAGATCCGTCTGCTGCCTGTGGAACTTTCACAGAAGGCATCGTCTCTGCCGCTCACCAGGACCAGGCCCTGAGTATTTGCATACTGGACGTCACTCCAAAAGCCCGCTACCACGGGATTTCTAGGATGTTAATAAGTAAGAACGCTGCTCTGGGCCTTGGAAGGCGCACTGTCTGAGCATCTGTACTGCAGTGAGGAGGTGGATAGCGTTTCAGGCCCTACCTGTCTCTTGTTGAGGGCCCTTCTCCTTGGAAGATGTCCAGATTCAGTTGCAGATCTGTCATTGCCAAAGTATTGCCTGTCAGCTGTGGAATGAGCTGCTGGGAGTACCTCGAGGAGGAAGGTAGGGCCCCTGCACGCCTGAAGCTTGATACCTGGTTAAGGCAGATGAGACAAACACTTGGATAATTTCAGCTGGTAGAGTTGGTATAGAGGGGTGTTCTGGAAGCTCAGGAGAGGGGTACCTAATTTGGGCGTGGTCAGGAAACACTTTCTGGAGCTTGTACTAACTGAGCAGAGTCTTTAATATTTTTTAATGTTTTTATATCTAGTTACTAAGGTATTGCCTTTCATTGCAAATAAAACTTACAGAAACAGGCTTCTTTAGAAAAAGTTCAGGGAGTGAAGAGGAAGAAGGAAAAGTAGATTAGTAGGATCTCTACTCAGTGGAGCATGTGGCTTTCTTCCTAGGAAGGATTTGTGTATGTGTGAGTGTGTGTGTGTAAAGCGGAGGAGGAGTGCCCAAAAGAGGGAAGTGAAGACTAGCTGGGGACCCACCCACTATGGGACCCTGGTTTTTTCCAACCTCTTTTTCTAGGTTTTGGTCTTAGCTATTACTGTCTTACAACTTCAGTCTCATCTCTGCCCACTCCTCCAAGTGGTTTATCAAGGTGTTCTCTTAACAAAATCAATCTCCTTGTTAGAACTATAGGACCAGGTTTAAGGTGTTAACAGTATTTAACCTGCTGCAAAGCCAGTAAGAGCTCACATTTATTGAGGATTTTATTTGTGCCAGCTTTGCTTCACAGCAACCTTATGTAGTTGGTGTTTTATTATTTCCATTTTACAGATGAGGCAGTCAAGTCTACTATTTGCTCAAGCACTCTGGCTAATAGTCAGCAGAACCTGGCCTCAAATCTAGGTCTCTGTGACTCCTAAGTCTGTGCTCATGAACCCGAGACTCTCTAGCATTATTTTTCAAATGTTTGGCTACAGAAATGTTTTTTTAATCCTCTGCCCCTCATTGCTCAGAACTATCATTACCATCTCATGGATCACAATTTGGCAAATGCTGACCCAAGAAACTACCTTGCTCTGTTTGTAAAACAGAGATAATAACACAGCCTCAGTGTTTGCTCTTGTCTGTTTGCAGTCTCAGTGTTACGACGATTACAGAGGTTTTAGAACCTGCGTGCTGAGGATACTCACCTTCCACCAGGAATGTGTGTGTTTTAAAAATAGCAGTCGTAATGCCCTGGATGAAATGACACAGTATTTTGATGACAGTGAAGGTTGTTGGTTGCTAGGCCTGGAGACCTTCGGGCCCTGGGGTGGGGCAGGCTTTTGCACACTACCCCCTCCCACCACAGTCCCTTTGGTGGCCTCCTCTTCCCGCCCTCAGATTCCCTCCCATCCCTTTACAATGCTTTTGTTCCACAAACAGTGGTTCAGTTACCTGCCACCAGGGGCTGGCGCCTTGCTCTGCATCACACTACTGCCCCAGAACCTCTCTCCTGCAAATCTGACTGTGTCCTGAGCCCCAGCTGCAGGCCGGGCCCCTGTCACAAACTGGTCAAACCACCCTCAGCCCTGCCGCCGCCACCCACCCGATGGCCTGGCCTCTGTCTGCCCAGAGAACTATGCTGCCAGTTCCCCACTACCCACCACGTCCCAGTGACTGCCCACTGCTTTTGGAGATAAGGATGAACCCAAAAGATGCCTGAGTTGGCTTCACCTGCTGGATGTAGATTTGGGCAGCACATCAACCCCCAAAGGGGCCACTCCTACAGCCTTGTTTGTTCTCTACCTGCCCCCGTCAGACTGCTGTAGTACATGTGCCTCGCAGCCAAATCATGACAGTGATACCTGTTCTCTCCTATGCACCAGTTTTACACAAGTCACTCTTCTTTCAAAGTTTCAGCAGGCCTGCAGATGTGCACATTTGGAAAAAGTCTAATGAGAAGAGAACAAACAAAAGCATGCACTCTGCCCAGGTCTTTCATTCTACCTGTAAAAAGCATTTACATTCTTTTCGATAAGTTATTAAGCACTACTAAAAATATATATATTTTTACATATTTCTCTCCTTGCACCTGTGAGGGAACTGTTACTCTCATTTCACACATGGAGAGAGGATCAGTGTGGTTCAGCGTCATACAACTAAAAGTAGCAATACCAGGGCCAGAGCAGTCATCCTGTGTTTGTTCATCTGCCAAACGCTGCCTCTTAGATCTGGGGTTCTCAGGCCCAGCCCGGGGCTAGGGGACCTTCAAGGTTGGGGCCCTTTGTACCTGGAGTGGCCCAAAGTGGCAGTGTAAGGTGGTTCCCTTTGATTTTGACATCTGCCAGGCACCCCTGTTTTCTCCCCTTTGTTCTCCTCCATCCTTCTGTTCCAAGTTGATCCTACCTGCTGCTCTTCATAGGTATCAAGGTGCTTTTGATTTTTCTCTGTAGCTGGTCCCTGGGGTACTTTGCTGTCACTTAACTACCTGTGCATTGCTCACCTCTTGACAAACCCCTAGTTGGGTCACTTGCTAAGTTCCATGGAGATATATAAAGAGAAATGTAAGATGTAGGCCTCACCCCTAGTAAACTGTTGAAGAAAAATTATCCTGAGATTTAAAATGGCAAGGAAGACTTTAAGTTTACTGGAATAGTGAGAGAGATTGAATTCAACTTTTTAATGTAACAATGGGGACTTATAGCCAAAGGGCAGGTGCGGGAATAGATGGAAAATTATTGAGAAACTTGATTAAATGCCAAAGGTAGAAGAACTAGTTTTTGTTGTTCAGTCGCTTAGTCATGTCCAACTCTTTGAGACACATGGACTGCAACATGCCAGGCCTCTCTGTCCCTCACCATCTCCTGGAGTTTGCCCAAGTTCATATCCATTACATTGGTGGTGCTATCCAACCATCCCATCCTCTGTCACCCTCTTCCTCTGCCTTCAGTCTTTATTGGATATAGAAGGTGAGCTGATTCTTGATTGACTGGCTTAGCGGATTCTTTGCTAAAACTGGACTCAGCAGGCTGAAGGAGGCTTGGTACAGTGCCTCTGAAGGAACCTGACTGTTCTGTCAAAGACAGTTTTTGTCAGCATTGACAAAGTAGTGTGAGAGTAAGGCCCCGAACATTGGACCCAGAATGATGAGATTCAGGGAAAAACAGTGTGCCAGCCATGGATACAGCTGGAGCTTGGAGAGGCGCCAGTGGGTGAATTTGGGCTATTCAGGGCTGACTTCAGGGCTGAAGATTGGACAGGCACACTGATGTCATCCCATGTTTGTTCATTTCTTACTACTCTGTGTCAACCACATACTCTTCATCTGGTGCTTTGCAAGCTTGTGTTTCTAGGATTTGATACTTGCTGCTGCTGCTGCTGCTAAGTCGCTTCAGTCGTGTCCGACTCTGTGCAACCCCAGAGACGGCAGCCCACCAGGCTCCCCTGTCCCTGGGATTCTCCAGGCAAGAACACTGGAGTGGGTTGCCATTGCCTTCTCCAATGCATGAAAGTGAAAAGTGAAAGTGAAGTTACTCAGTCGTGTCCGACTCTTAGCGACCCCATGGACTGCAGCCTACCAGGCTCTTCCATCCATGGGATTTTCCAGGCAAGAGTACTGGAGTGGGGTGCTGTTGCCTTCTCCATGATACTTTCTACCATAAGCCATAAATGAGCTTCATGGTAGCTCAGTCGGTAAAGAATCTGCCTGCAACGCAGGAGACCCGGGTTCGATTCCTGAATTGGGAAGATCTCCTGGAGAAGGAAATGTCAACCCATTCCAGTATTCATGCCTGGAGAATACCATGGACAGAAGAGCCTGGCAGGCTATGGTCCAAGGGATCTTAACAGTCACGACTTAGTGACTAAACCACCACCACCAGAAGTGAGGCTGGGAGGTGCAAAGGCTTCATTCAGACCTTGGACAAGTGTTTTAACCTCATGTTTCTCTTCTTCAGTGTTGGGACAATACCTGTAATAGACTGAATTGTGTCTCCCAAAATTCATATATTGGAACCCTCAGCACCAGTGTGACTTTGGAAATAAGGCCTCTAAGGAGGTAATAAGGTTAAATGAGGTCATAGGGTTGACCTATCATAATCCAACAGGACTGAGGTTCTTACAAGAAGAAGAGATACCAGAGACCTCTGTTCTCTGCTTCTCTGTGTGTCTCTGTCTCTCTCTCTCCATGCATGCAACAGAGAAAAAACCTTATGCAGACACAGTGGGAAGGTGGCTGGCTACAAGCCAGGAAGAGAGACTTCACTAGAAGCTGAATTGTCCAGCACCTTGATCTTGGACTTCTTGCCTGTGGGATGGTGAGAAAATAAATTCCTGTCATCTCAACCATCCAGTATCTGATATATTATGGCAGTCAGGATACAGTACCATCTCTTGGGTCTGTTACAAGAACAGAACATAATACAAGAGGAAGCCCTAACAGTCATCTGCATCTATTAGCTCCATCCCTTCCCTCTTGTCATGTGATTTGTGGGCTGGTAAAGGGCCTGTTTGCCACCAAACATCTTCCTAGTGGCCTGGATAATTCATATGGTAGAATCACTTTTGTGGATTCAGGCTTGTTTTCTCCACGTTGTAAGTAATAGAACCTCCAAAACTAGTATAAAGTAAAAGGGGAATTTGGGGGAACTAACTGTTATCAATTAGGGTTCCTGGTTTTAAGCAGCACACAGTAATTCTGGTTGATCAAGGCCACAAAAGAACTGTTGAAATGATGCTGAATCAAGTATAAGATTTTCAGGAAGGCTGGAGACCTAGGTGTGAGGCCTCACCAGGCAAAGGTAGAGCAGTGTGAGGACCACAGGCTTATACCACTGGGCATGGGCAACTGCCACTCATTCCTCCAACACCCCGAGCCCTGGACTGGACTGCATGAGCGCTGCTGGACCGTCTTCTGGAATGGATGTGCCTCTGCAGTTCAGGAGCGGTGCTCTCCTTTGGCCTGTATCACTCAACTGCATTCTAGCTTCAAGGAAGGCTGGGAATGTGAGCATTTGGCATTTTCATCATTGACAGTGGCGAGTGGCTCTGCCTTCTACCAAGATTCATAATGTAGGGAACTTCCCCATACAATAAAAGAAGGCTCAATGTGCCAGATGGCCAAAAGGAATGAGAAGTTCCCCACAGATACAGGAGAATCTTACAGTCCCCCAAAATAGGGAGAGTGGCTTCACTCATGGGGCTGAGAACCAGGAATTAGAAAGTCAAGAGCCAGGTTACTCTAGGTGTGTCTCCCTGTACTATTTCTTTCTCTCTCTCTCTCTTTCTTTGAAGACTGGGTTTTCCCAGTCTACTTGCTCATGGTGAGGGCCACCTTCATCCTGACCAATTGGAAATTAGTTGCCTGTCTCCTTCAGAGCATCCATTTTCTTATCTTCCAGAAACACCTCCAGATTTTCTTGTCTGTCCATTCTTTGTCTGGGTGGAGTCCATCTGCAGCCTGAGAGCTGAACCATACGACCCAGGCCAAAGCCCATTATTGTGCTCCATGGCCACAGCAATTGATCCAGGGGTGGGTATGTGATCTAAGCCTGGCACTTCTTTAATAATTGAACTATAGGTGCGTGCTGTGAATGTGTCAATCTTCAGTGTACAGCTCAATGAATTTTATACATTTATACATCCATGGAACCATCACAAATATGGAGTTGTAGAATGTTTCCAGCAGCCCAGAGTGCTCCCTTACAGCCACTCTCTGTCTATATGCCATCCAGATAATCACTATTCTGACTTACATTACCACAGATAGAAGATTTACATTTTGTGAACTCTATTTACATGAAATCATAGGGTATATGATCTCTGGTGTCTGGCTTCTTTAATCATGATTACATCTGTGAAATTCATCATTGTTTTCCCTTTTTTTTTTTTTTTACAGAATATTTGTTCATTCTTTTTCACACCTGTGTGGTATTCCATTAGATGAATCATACCTCAGTTTATTTATCCATTCTACCACTGGTGGACATTTGGGTTGTTTCTGGTTTGGGTCTATTAAAAGATGTTTCTCTGTACTTTACTGTATATATCTTAGTGGATATAAGCATTCATTTCTTTGAGTATGTATCAAGAGTAGAATTTCTGGGTCATAGAAAAAATGCATATCTTTAGTAGGTATTACCAAATAGTTTTTCAAACTGATTGTACCAACTTATACATCTACCAGAGCATATGAGGTTTATAGTTGCTCTATATACTTACCTACTTATTATTTTCAGCCTTATAAATTGTAGCCATTTTGAATGGGTATCATGTTATCCATTGCAGTTTTAATTTGTATTTTCATGATGACTAATAGTGAAAAGCAAGAGAGTTCCAGAAAAATATCTACTTCTGCTTTATTGACTATGCCAAAGCCTTTGACTGTGTGGATCACAATAAACTCTGGAAAATTCTGAGAGAGATGGGAATACCAGACCACCTGACCTGCCTCTTGAGAAACCTGTATGCAGGTCAGGAAGCAACAGTTAGAACTGGACATGGAACAACAGACTGGTTCCAAATAGAAAAAGGCTGTATTCACCCTGCTTATTTAACTTATATGCAGAGTACTTCATGAGAAACGCTGGGCTGGAAGAAGCACAAGCTGGAATCAAGATTGCTGGGAGAAATATCAATAACCTCAGATATGCAGATGACACCACCCTTATGGCAGAAAGTGAAGAGGAGCTAAAAAGCCTCTTGATGAAAGTGAAAGAGGAGAGTGAAAAAGTTGGCTTAAAGCTCAACATTCAGAAAACGAAGATCATGGCATCTGGTCCCATCACTTCATGGCAAATAGATGGGGAAACAATGGCTGACTTTATTTTTCTGGGCTCCAAAATCACTGCAGATGGTGATTGCAGCCATGAAATTAAAAGACACTTACTCCTTGGAAGGAAAGTTATAACCAACGTAGACAGCATATTAAAAAGCAGAGATATTACTTTGCCAACAAAGGTCTGTCTAGTCAAGGCTATAGTTTTTCCAATAGTCATGTATGGATGTTAGAGTTGGACTATAAAGAAAGCTGAGCACCAAAGAATTGATGCTTTTGAACTGTGGTGTTGGAAAAGACTCTTGAGAGTCCCTTGGACTGCAAAGAGATCCAGCCAGTCCATTCTAAAGGAGATCAGTCCTGGGTGTTCATTGGAACTGATGCTGAAGCTGAAACTCCAATACTTTGGCCACCTGATGCGAAGAGCTGACTGGTTTGAAAAGACCCCGATGCTGGGAAAGATTGAGGGCAGGAGGAGAACGAGATGACAGAGGATGAGATGGTTGGATGGCATCACTGACTCGATGGACATGGGTTTGGGTAGGCTCTGGGAGTTGGTGATGGACAGGGAGGCCTGGCGTGCTGTGATTCATGGGGTCACAGAGTCGGACACGACTGAGCGACTGAACTGAACTGAATAGTGACCAGCACTTTCATATACTCATTGGCTTTTGGATATCCTGTTTTGTCAATTGGCTGTTTAAGCTTTTGCCCATATCTAAAAAAAACAATGAGTTGTTGGTCTTTTATTTATGATTGATTTCCAGCAATTATATATTTTGGATATGAGTCCAGATACAAGTATTTGCTTGATGCATATATTGCAAATACATTCACCTAGCCCATGGTTAACGTTTTAGCCTCTTTAATGATGTCTTTTTAGAAACATAAGTTCAATTCACTAATCTTTTCTATGGTTAATGTTTGCTCACTCTGGAATCATGAATTAACATTTGAGGATTGTTGTTTAGTTGCTAAGTCTGACTCTTTGCAACCCCATGGACTGCAGCATGCCAGGCTTCCCTGTCCTTCACTATCTCCCAGAATTTGCTCAAGCTCATGTCCATTGTGTCAGTGATATTGTCCAACAATCTCATCCTCTGTCGCCCCCTTGTCCTCTTGCCTTCAGTCTTTCCCATCATCAGGGTGTTTTCCAATGAGTCGACTCTTCGCATCAGGCAGCCAAAGTATAGGAACTTCAGCTTCGGCATCAGTCCTTCTAATGAATATTCAGGGTTGATTTGATCACTGCTTTTGATCTCTTGCAGCCTAAGGGACTCTCAAGAATCTTCTCCAGCACCATGATTCGAAAGCATCAATTTTTCAGCACTCAGCCTTCTTTATGGTCCAACTTTTGAGGGACATAGAGATAAATGGTTCCTTCTTTCTGTTGAATTTGAGGTTGTGTGGAGGTGAGGATGAGTCAAAAATGGAGGCAGAAAGACTTACAGGGCTGGTATTGAGGTGGGAGAGGGTCAGAACTAGGCCAGTCTGAGTCTCCTAGGAACTGCCCACTGTGGTTGTGGCTGAAATCAACAAATGAGCTGAGAGAATGTGGCAGGGCAATTGATGTCTAAAAAGATTCATTTAACTCTTCTTTGATACCGTATAGCAGGATGACTCAGCTTCAAGCAAGTCCTCAGCCAAGGCTCAGTTCCAAGGAGCACCAGGCAGGAAGCAGGGAGGAAGTAATGGACATTTGGATGCCTTTGAATTTGTGGATGAACTGGAGGCCAGCGACATGGTGAACTAGTGACTCCAGGAGGCCTCTTCTGACCTTCTCTGCTCCTGTGTCCAAGTTTCCCTAAATTGAATATAAGAACCAACTTGTACAAGGGCTCACTTAGAGGTACTCGTAACTGTTAAAGCATTATTAGGGTCTTTATACTGACCACATCCCTTCACAACAAATATCTTTTGAATGTTCTCCCACATTATTAGAGGAAGGCAGTGGTTCCTAAATTCAGTTGGGTGGACTGGTGTTAGGCTGGACTGGTGGCAGGTGTAAGAATACACTTGTGGGTCTTGGCTTGGGCCTAGGAGTTTATGATTTTAACAAGCCCTCCAGATGATTATGATAAACAGATGATTCAGAAACTCATTTTGCTATTTTTGGAGTTTGGGATCTGACAGATCTGGGTTTCAATCCTGGCTCTGTTTTACCACTTAAAAATTGAATTTCCTTGCACACAAATAGCCTCGGGCTTAGTTTTTCTGTCTATAAAGTGAGTGATAGCAATAATGCCTGCCTCACAGTGGTGTTATGGAGTGAGTGAGATGACATGAAGTGTTAGCATGTGAAGCTGAAGTACAGGGTTGGCCACTCAGTAAGTCACATTAATATTCACCATGATTTTAATTTATCATCATTATTATTTTGCTTGTATATCTGTTTCACCTTTTCTCTCCATGATTGTGGCTTCTTTTTATGCCCTGACTATCTATTAACATTGCTTAGTTATATAAGAGTGCTCAGACTAAGTTTTACTTAATACCCACAGAACAAAGTATACATTATTATTTTGATTTACAGATGAGGAAAAAGGAACAAAGATGTTAAGTATTTTGTCCTAAATCACATAACCTACAGGTTCCAGAGCTGAAGTCTAATGCAGAACAATGGGATTCCTATAGCCAAGAAGGGCAAAATTGAGTCATCCCTTTGTATCCACAGGGCCTTTCATCCTTGGATGCTCACACCACTTGCAGTTGACTGTCTGAGTCTGTGGATTCTGCATCTGCAGATTCGACCAACCAAGGATGGAGTATTTTTACAGCAGTGAGAGGAGACACTATCTACTCTCACCCTTCTTGAAGGCTTCATTATTATATGTTTTGAGTATTTGCATTATTGTAGAGAAGCTCCATGGATTCCTCAGTGCACTTAAAGTTTTACCAGCTGAACCCTTCTCCACAAAGGGGAAGCAGATTGATGAAATAAATGAGGGCTGGTCTCCCATCACCTGGCTGACCAGAGGAGGCTGCTGATCAGCAGCACTGGCACAACCATGTTAGGAAGCTGAATCGCCTGCAATCCTAGTCAAAACCTGCATTTTAACAAGGTCCCCAGGTTGAAATCTGACAAGTACTAAGAGGAGGCAGAACCATCATGTGGAGTAAAAGCCCTGATCCAGGTAGCAGGATCCACATGCTTGCACAGTTGCGCTATTTTCCTGATTGAGGGAGTTGGAATTTCTAGGGGAAAACGCCTCACCCTCAGTGAGGAGGAAAGGGCGGCTACACTTAGATGGGAGTGTGTGTTGGAAGTTTATCCCTACTACATCCATCATGCAGGAGTAGATGGGCTCCTGCTTTTATTTTTATTCACATCCTTCGGAGTCCTGCCGACATCATTGTTTAGGTGTAAGCACCACGTGGGCTCACTCGGATAGGCTGTTAACTATTAAACAATATGGGGTTCTCCCCATTGAACAAGTCCCTTTACCATAAACATTTTGAATGCTGCCTCGCATTGTTGGAGGAAAGCAGTAACAAGGATTAGTGAAATTGGATCTTGATTTCCATCTTCCACTTTTGTATGAGAAGATGTCCTGAGCAGCTAGTGAGTGTATTTTTTGACTACTAGGGCCCCCAGCAACTTTCTCTCTTGAATTTCTGTTTACTCACCAATTTAGAGCTTCTTAGGTTAGTTTTACGGTTCACTGTTGATTTGTGAGTGTTAGATAGGCAACTCTGAGAAATTGGCATCATCTAGAGTATATAGTGGATTGTGGATTTTTAAAAGGTAAAGATTATGTCCTTTTTTATTTACATTTAAATTTTATTGAAGTATACCCTGCTTACAGAAAAGAGCACAAATCTTATGTGTGCAGGGTGAGGAACTACATAAAGGATACATAGCTAGCACCGAGCTTAGGAAACAACACTTGAACTGCAGAAACTTCTCACCACGCTTTCCTAGTCACTATTCCCGGTTATTCTCTCACCAGGGTAACCAGTGTCCTAGCTCCTCATACTGCAGATTAGGTTTGCATGTGGGAGCCATATTTTTATATCAGAAAAAGTACTTGATTTAAAAAATATTATAAATCAATAAAAGCAAATGTTTTTTGAGGAATACACAATAGTTAACAAATTCTGTAGTCCTTGGTTTTAATTTTGTCTTCTTAGTTTGAAATAATTTCAAACTAAAATTTCAAGAATAGTATAATAACCTTGCTTCCTGAACAACTGAAGAGGAAATTTCTGGCATTAATACCCTGTCACTCCATGCCCCCACCCCATATTTTAGTGTATAGCTCACAAGGGATATCCTACTACCTAATGATAATACAGCCATCAAAATCAGGAAAATAACATGAGTATAATCAATGCAATATAATCTGCAGATACCCTCAAATTTCACCCACAAGTCCAGGATTGTGTATTGCAATTAGTTGTCATGTCTAGCTTTCTTCAAATAGGGGACTTTCTCAAGCTTTCCTCAACTGTCAGAGCCCTCACAGTTTATTAAATTGCAGGGCAGTTATTTTTGTTGAATGTATCTAAGTTTGAATTTGTCTGGTGTTATTATTAGATTTCAGTCAGGCTTTATTTTATTTATTTTTTTTCTAGGCTGACAATTTTATTTATTCATTTTTTACTTTACAATATTGTATTGGTTTTGCCATACATTGACATGAATCCACCATGGGTGTACATGTGTCCCCCATCCTGAATCCCCCTCCCACCTCCTTCCCCATCCCATCCCTCTGGGTCATCCCAGTGCACCAGCCCTGAGCACCCTGTATCATGCATCGAACCTGGACTGCCCATCCATTTCACATATGATAATATACATGTTTCAATGCCATTCTCCCAAACCATCCCACCCTCGCCCTCTCCCACAGAGTCCAAAACACAGTTCCATACATCTGTGTCTCTTTTTCTGTCTCACATACAGGGTCCCATCACTTCATGGGAAATAGATGGGGAAACAGTGGAAACAGTGTCAGACTTTATTTTGGGGGGCTCCAGAATCACTGCAGATGGTGATTGCAGCCATGAAATTAAAAGATGCTTACTCCTTGGGAGGAAAGTCATGACCAACCTAGATAGCATATTGAAAAGCAGAGATATTACTTTGCCAACAAAGGTACGTCTAGACAAGGCTATGGTTTTTTCAGTAGTCATGTATGAGTGTGAGACTTGGACTGTGAAGAAGGCTAAGCGCCAAAGAATTGATGCTTTTGAACTGTGGTGTTGGAGAAGACTCTTGAGATTCCCTTGGACTGCAAGAAGATCCAACCAGTCCATCTTAAAAGAGATCAGTCCTGGGTGTTCATTGGAAGGACTGATGCTGAAGCTGAAACTCCAGTACTTTGGCCACCTCATGTGAAGAGTTGACTCACTGGAAAAGACTCTGATGCTGGGAGGGATTGGAGGCAGGAGGAGAAGGGGACGACAGAGGATGAGATGGCTGGATGGCATCACTGATTCGATGGACATGAGTTTGGGTGAACTCTGGGAGTTAGTGATGGACAGGAAGGCCTGGCATGCTGTGGTTCATGGGGTTGCAAAGAGTCGGACATGACTGAGCAACTGAACTGAACTGATACAGGGTTATTATTACCATCTTCCTAAATTCCATATATATGCGTTAGTATACTGTATTGGTGTTTTTGTTTCTTGCTTACTTCACTCTGTTTAATAGGCTCCAGTTTCATCCACCTCATTAGAACTGATTCAAATGTATTCTTTTTAATGCTGAGTAATATTCCATTGTACATATGTACCACAGCTTTCTTATGCATTCATCTGCTGATGGACATCTAGGTTGCTTCCATGTCCTGGCTATTATAAACGGTGCTGTGATGAATATTGAGGTACATGTGTCTCTTTCAATTCTGGTTTCCTCAGTGTGTATCCCCAGCAGTGGGATTGCTGGGTCATATGGCAGTTCTATTTCCAGTTTTTTAAGGAATCTCCACACTGTTCTCCATAGTGGCTGTACTAGTTTGCATTCTTACCAAAAGTGTAAGAGGGTTCCCTTTTTCCACACCCTCTCCAGCATTTACTGCTTGTAGACTTTTGGATAGCAACCATTCTGACTGGCATGAAATGGTACCTCATTGTGATTTTGATTTGCATTTCTCTAATAATGAGTGATGTTGAGGATCTTTTCATGTGTTTGTTAGCCATCTGTATGTCTTCTTTGCAGAAATGTCTGTTTAGTTCTTTGGCCCATTTTTTGATTGGGTTGTTTATTTTTCTGGAATTGAGCTGCATGAGCTGCTTGTATATTTTGGAGATTAATTCTTTGTCAGTTGCTTCATTTGCTATTATTTTCTCCCATTCTGAAGGCTGTCTTTTCACCTTGCTTATAGTTTCCTTCGTTGTGCAAAAGCTTTTAACTTTAATCAGGTCCCATTTGTTTATTTTTCCTTTTATTTCCATTACTCTGGGAGCTGGGTCATAGGGGATCCTGCTGTGATTTATGTCAGAGAGTGTTTTGCCTATGGTTTCCTCTAGGAGTTTTATAGTTTCTGGCCTTATGTTTAGATCTTTAATCCATTTTGAGTTTATTTTTGTGTGTGGTGTTAGAAAGTGTTCTAGTTTCATTCTTTTGTAAGTGGTTGACCAGTTTTCCCAGCACCACTTGTTAAAGAGATTTCTTTTCTCCATTGTATATTCTTGCCTCCATTGTCAAAGATAAGGTGTCCATAGGTGCATGGATTTATCTCTGGGCTTTCTATTTTGTTCCACTGATCTATATTTCTGTCTTTGTGCCAGTACCATACTGTCTTGATGACTGTAGCTGTGTAGTAATGTCTGAAGTCAGGCAGGTTGATTCCTCCAGTTCCATTCTTCTTTTCTCAAGATTGCTTTGACTAGTCGAGGCTTTTTGTATTTCTATACAAATTGTGAAATCATTTGTTCTAGTTCTCTGAAAAATACTATTGGTAGCTTGATAGGGATTGCATTGAATCTATAGATTGCTTTGAGTAGTATACTAATTTTCACTGTATTGATCCTTCTGATCCATGAACATGGTATATTTCTCCATCTATTTGTGTCATCTTTTATTTCTTTCATCAGTGTTTTATAGTTTTCTATATATAGGTCTTTTGTTTCTGTAGGTAGATTTATTCCTAAGTATTTTATTCTTTTTGTTGCAATGGTGAATGGAATTGTTTCCATAATTTCTCTTTCTGTTTTCTCCTTGTTAGTGCATAGGAATGCAAGGGATTTCCGTGTGTTAATTTTATTCCCTGCAACTTTACTATATTCATTGATTAGCTCTAATAATTTTCTGGTGGAGTCTTTAGGGTTTTCTATGTAGAGGATCATGTCATCTGCAAACAGTGAGAGTTTTACTTCTTCTTTTCCAATCTGGATTCCTTTTATTTCTTTTTCTGCTCTGATTGCTGTGCCCAAAACTTCCAAAACTATGTTGAATAGTAGTGGTGAGAGTGGGCACCCTTGTCTTGTTCCTGACTTTAGGGGAAATGCTTTCAATTTTTCACCATTGAGGATAATGTTTGCTGTGGTTTGTCACATATAGCTGTTATTATGTTGAGGATTGTTCCTTCTATTCCTGCTTTCTGGAGTTTTTTTTTTTTTTTAATCATAAATGGATGTTGAATTTTGTCAAAGGCTTTGTCTGCATCTATTGAGATAATCATATGGTTTCTATCTTTCAATTTGTTAATGTGGTGTATCACATTGATTGACTTATGAATACTGAAGAATCCTTGCATCCCTGGGATAAAACCCACTTGGTCATGATGTATGATCTTTTTAATAGGTTGTTGGATTCTGTTTGCTAGAATTTTGTTAAGGATTTTTGCATCTATGTTCATCAGTGATATTGGCCATTAGTTTTCTTTTTTTGTGGCATCTTTGTCAGGTTTTGGTATTAGGGTGATGGTGGCCTCATAGAATGAGTTTGGCAGTTTACCTTCCTCTGCAATTTTCTGGAACAGTTTGAGTAGGATAAGTGTTAGCTGTTCTCTAAATTTTTGGTAGAATTTAGCTGTGAAGCCACCTGGTCCTGGGCTTTTGTTTGCTGGAAGATTTCTGATTACAGTTTCAATTTCCATGCTTGTGATGGGTCTGTTAAGATTTTCCATTTCTTCCTGGTTCAGTTTTGGAAAGTTGTACTTTTCTAAGAATTTGTCCATTTCTTCCACGTTGTCCATTTTATTGGCATATAATTGCTGATAGTAGTCTCTTATGATCCTTTGTATTTCTGTGTTGTCTCTTGTGATCTCTCTATTTTCATTTCTAACTGTCTTGATTTGATTTTTCTCCCTTTGTTTCTTGATGAGTCTGGCTAATGGTTTGTCAATTTTATTTAACTTCTCAAAGAACCAGCTTTTGGCTTTGTTGATTTTTGCTATGGTCTCTTTTGTTTCGTTTATATTTATTTCTGCCCTAATTTTTAAGATTTCTTTCCTTCTACTAACCCTGGGGTTCTTCATTTCTTCCTTTTCTAGTTGCTTTAGGTGTAGAGTTAGGTTATTTATTTGACTTTTTTCTTGTTTCTTGAGGTAAGCCTGTATTGCTATGAACCTTCCCCTTAGCTCCAGTGTTCTTGCCTGGAGAGTCCCAGGGATGGTGGAGGCTGGTGGGCTGCTATTTATGGGGTCACACAGAGTTGGGCACGACTGAGCGACTTAGCAGCAGCAGCAGCAGCACAGTGTCTCATAGGTTTTGGGTTGTTGTGTTTTCATTTTCATTCATTTCTGTGCATATTTTGATTTCTTTTTTGATTTCTTCTGGGATTTATTGGTTATTCAGCAGCATGTTGTTCAGCCTCCTTATGTTTGAATTTTTAATAGTTTTTCTCCTCTAATTGACATCTAATCTTACTGCATTGTGGTCAGAAAAGATGCTTGGAATGATTTCAATTTTTTTGAATCTACCAAAGATAGATTTATGGCCCAGGATGTGATCTATCCTGGAGAAGGTTCCACGTGCACTTGAGAAAAAGGTGAAATTCATTGTTTTGGGGTGAAATGTCCTGTAGATATCAATTAGGTGTAACTGGTCTATTATATCATTTCAAGTTTGTGTTTCCTTGTTAATTTTCTGTTTAGTTGATCTATCCATAGGTGTGAGTAGGTTATTAAAGTCTCCCACTATTATTGTGTAATTATAATTTCCACTTTCATACTTGTTAGCATTTGTCTTACCTATTGCGGTGCTCCTATGTTGGGTGCATATATATTTATAATTGTTATATCTTCTTCTTGGATTGATCCTTTGATCATTATGTAGTGTCCTTGTCTCTTTTCACAGCCTTTGTCTTAAAGTCTATTTTATCTGGTGTGAGTATTGCTAGTCCTGCTTTCTTTTGGTCTCTATTTGTGTGGAATATCTTTTTCCAGCCCTTCAATTTCAGTCTATATGTGTCCCTTGTTTTGAGGTGGGTCCCTTGTAGACAACATATGTAGGGGTCTTGTTTTTGTATCCATTCAGCCAGTCTTTGTCTTTTGGTTGGGACATTCAACCCATTTACATTTAAAGTAATTATTGATAATTATGATCCCATTGCCATTTGCTTTATTGTTTTGGGTTTGAGTTTATACACCTTTTCTGTGTTTCCTGTCTAGAGAAGATCCTTTAGCATTTGTTGGAGAGCTGGTTTGGTGGTGCTGAATTCTCTCAGCTTTTGCTTGTCTGTAAAGCTTTTGATTTCTCCTTCATATTTGAATGAGATCCTTGCTGGGTACAGTAATCTGGGCTGTAGGTTATTTTCTTTCATCACTTTAAGTATGTTTTGCCATTCCCTTCTGGCCTGAAGAGCTTCTATTGAAAGATCAGCTGTTATCCTTATGGGAATCTCCTTGTGTGTTATTTGTTGTTTTTCCCTTGCTGCTTTTAATATTTGTTCTTTGTGCTTGATCTTTGTTAATTTTATTAATATGTGTCTTGGGGTGTTTCACCTTGGGTTTACCCTGTTTGGGACTCTCTGGGTTTCTTGGACTTGGGTGACTATTTCCTTCCCCATTTTAGGGAAGTTTTCAACTATTATCTCCTCAAGTATTTTCTCATGGCCTTTCTTTTTGTCTTCTTCTGGGACTCCTATGATTCTAATGTTGGGGCTTTAACATTGTCCCAGAGGTCTCTGAGGTTGTCCTCATTTCTTTTAATTCTTTTTTCTTTTTTCCTCTCTGATTCATTTATTTCTACCATTCTATCTTCTACCTCACTAATCCTATCTTCTGCCTCTGTTATTCTACTGTTACTTCCCTCCAGAGTGTTTCTGATCTCATTTATTGCATTATTCATTATATATTGACTCTTTTTTATTTCTTCTAGGTCCTTGTTAAACATTTCTTGCATCTTCTTGATCTTTGTCTCTGGGCTATTTTTCTGTAACTCCATTTTGTTTTCAAGATTTTGAATCATTTTCACTATCATTATTCAGAATTCTTTATCAGGTAGATTCCTATTTCTTCCTTTTTGGTTTGGTTTGGTGGGCATTTATCTTGTTCCTTTTCCTGCTGGGTATTTCTCTGCCTTTTCATCTTGTTTATATTGCTGTGTTTTGCATGGCCTTTCTGTATTCCAGCAGTTTGTGGTTCCTCTTTATTATGGAGGTTCCTCGCTGTGGGTGGGGTTGGACGTGTAGCTTGTCAAAGTTTCCTGGTTAGGGAAGCTTGTGTTGGTGTTCCTATGGGTGGAGCTGGATTTCTTCTCTTTGGAGTGCACTGAAGTGCCCAGTAATGAGTTTTGAGATGTCAGTGGGTTTGGTGTGACTTTGGGCAGCCTGTATATTGAAGCTCAGGGCTATGTTCCTGTGTTGCTGGAGAATTTGTGTGGTATGTCTTTCTCTGGAGCTTGTTGGCCCTTGGGTGGTGCTTGGTTTCAGTGTAGGTATGGAGGCATTTGATGAGTTCCTATCAATTAATGTTCCCTGGAGTCAGGAGTTCTCTGGTGTTCTCAGGATTTGGACTTAAGCCTCCTGCCTCTGGTTTTCAGTAACCTCAAGACTTCTCCATCTATACAGCACTGATGATAAAACATCTAGGTTAATAATGCAAAGTTTCTCCACAGTGAAGGACACCTGGAGAGGTACACAGAGTTACATGGAGAAGAGAAGAGGGAGGAGGAAGATAGAGGTGTGACCAGGAGGAGAAGAGTGGGAATTGAAAGAGGAGAGAGCAAGCTAGCCAGTAATCAATTCCCTATGTGCTCTCCACAGTCTGTACCCCTCAGAGATGTTCACGGAGTTACACAGAGAAGAGAAGAGGGAGGAAGGAGAGAGAGGTGGCCAGGAGGATAAAAGGGGGAATCAAAAGGAGAGAGACAGATCCAGCCAGTAATCAGTTCCCTAAATGTTCTCCACAGCCTGGTACACACAGAGATTCACAGAGTTGGGTAGAGAAGAGAAGGGGGAGGGAGGAGATAGAGGTGACCTGGTGGAGAAAAAGGAGAGTCCAAAGGCAGAGAGAGCTATCCAGCCAGTAATCTCACTCCCAAGTAAAAATGGGTACTGAAGATTGGGTTCTTAAAGGTACAAAATTGATAACAAATACCAAAAAGCAAAGATTAAAAATCTAGAGTAGAGGTTAGATTCTCAAAAATATAATATTAAAGAAAAAAAATCACAGAAATTATTAAAAAATATATATATGAAGTTTGCTTTAAAAATAGGGTCTTTTTTTGCAAAGTAATAGTAAGTTATAAAAATGAAAATTAAAGGAGTAATAGAGGACTTAAAATTTTTAAAAAATTTTAAAAATTATAGTAGTAAAAGTATATCTAGGACTTTCTCTGGTGTTGTTGTGGACAGTGTGGCATCAGTTCATTTTCAGATAGTTCATTGATCTGGCTTATAGTTCTTAAGATCTATAGGCCCATTCCTATGTAGTCGGTGCTAACTGTAGGGTTTTAATCTATTGCAACTGTCACTTCCAAAGCAGTTCCCTCTGTTTATTTTAATTTTTGTTTGCCGGCCTCTTGGACAGAGGAGCCTGGTGGGCTGCTAAGGTTGGACACGACTGAGCGACTTCACTTTCACTTCACTTTCAGTGTCTAATTTCCACCCTGACACAAGGGGGCGGTGGTGGTCACTTTTTTAGGCTCACTAAAAAAGTGCTGTGGGGAGGGAGGAACACTGCAAACAAACATCACTGGCGTCTGTGGGGAGTGCTCCCAGTGTCTCAGCCACACTGGGTTTGCCCCCGCTCACGGAGTGTGTGCTTTCCCACTCTACACTGCTTAGGCTCTAGGTTGCTCTGCCAGGAGCTGTCTGAGGCCATTCCTGGGTTGAGTGCACTTCCCGGGTCAAAGCCGCTCAGGTTCAGGTTCTCGGGTACTTCACAAAGGCACAGACTTGATTGGGCCTGCGTCTTGTGCCCTTACCCAGTCTGAGCAGCTCAGGTGACCAGGGGCTTGGGGAGCTGCGACTTATCACCTCCTCTGTCCCAACTGCTCAGTTTTCTGGGTGTACAATAGGCACGCCTTCTCAGGTGTGCCATGTGTCTCCTCTAGGGAGCTGATCTCTGGCTGCGACCCTCCCAGCGGATGTCGACAGTCCACAATCCCACGGAGTCTTGGTTAGCAATGAAGCCTGCTTGCAGTTTGGTAGATGCTACCTCTCTGGGACCGTGAGTGCCCCCTTCTGGCTCTGGCTGCTCTCGCCTGCCTGTCTCCAGTAGGGGATGGGCCGGTCTGCAGCCGGCTAGCTCTGCTCAGTCCTTTGTTCTCCTTTCAAAGACAATGGGCTGCTTTTCTGGGTGCCTGATGTCCTCTGCCAGCATTCAGAAGTTGTTTTGTGGAATTTGCTCAGTTTTCAAATGTTCTTTCAATGAATTTGTTGGGGAGAAAGTGGTCTCCTCATCCTATTCCTCTGCCATAAGGACCACCTCCTCAGTCAGGCTTTAAAATTATTATTATTTTTGGCAAGAATATCACAGCAGTGATGGTCTTTTCACTGCCTCCAATAGGTGGTGCACAATTCCAGTTTATTAATGGTGACATTCGCTTTGATCAGCCTTCCTTATTGTTGAAGTATTCTTTCCCTCTTTATAGTTAGTATTTTGTGGGAGGTACTTTGCAACTCTTTGAATATTCCATTCTGCATCAAATGTTCACCCTTCAGTTTTAGCATCCATTGATTATTCTTGTCTGAATCAATATTATTAAGTTGATTGCCAGATAGTGATTTTCTTATTTAGCTTATTCATTCTACATTTATCAGTTGGCATTCTGCTATGAGGAAAACCTTTCTCTTTTCCTTATAAATCAATCAGTTAACATTCATTCATTTATATCGGTGTGGCCTCATGGATTCCTATTTTATTTATTGTGTTCTACTCTGTTATCATCAGTATTTAACAAATCTGTTATCACATTGTCCCCAGTTTGACAGTACTTCCCTTGATCCACCCTGCCTAGGCTCTGACATCCCACATTGGACTGTGCTAATGTCCTCCTCATCCTGCTTGGCCCCACTCCAGGCAGTTTCTTCTCCCCTACCCTTTCCAGAGTCCCTCCTGATCCCCAGTGGCTTCTTAATGGGCCACTGCCACCACCTAGCACCCTTGCATAGACATCTGCCCTAATCCACTCAGGCTTTGGCAGCCTGCACTGAGCAGTGAGGTCCCTCTCCTCCTGTGCTCCTGCTCAGCTATCCTGCCATCACTATGGTGATCCTGACTCACAACTAGATTTCCTCCTCACTCTGCACAGATCCTAATATCTCCCACTGCTGTCACTGTCCCTCCACACAGCTGCCTTCCTTACGCCCTCACCACAGGCGCCCCCGCCCCCCACGTTGGAAGCTCTCCAAAATTACCCTGCAGGACTCCCATACTCTGGAATCCCACCCACCTATCTTGCTCAGCCCCTTCAATTAATGTTTAGACGGAATTATTCAGGAGAGATGGCAGGAAGACAGAGACTGTTGTGGGGCTGACCCTTTTATAAGGCACAGTGGACACGATACCCAGGGCCCACGATACTTTTGGGGGCCTACCACATTGTTGCAGTCTTAATTTCATTTAAATTCAGAAGAAATAATGAAAAATAATAATAACCATGAGTATAATGGGCTTCCCAGGTGGATCTAGTCTTAAAGAACCCACCTGCCAGTACAGGAGACATAAGAGATGTGGGTTCAGTCCCTGGGTCAGGAAGATGCTCTGGAGAAGGGCATGGCAACCCACTCCAGTATTCTTGCCTGGAGAATCCCAGGGACAGAGGAGCCTGATAGGCTACATTCCATAGGGTCACCGAGTTGGACAGGATTGAAGTGACTTAGCACACATTACACACATGAGTATAATGATGGATCCAGTCCAAGTATGTTTGTGTTTATATTAACACAAGGTAAAAAGTTTAATATTGTTTTATTGGAGGAAGGGACCCATGAAGACAAAAGTGCCTAGAACCCATGAGAGTTAGTGTGCACCCCTCTGGTGTCTTAGCTTTGTAGGCCCAGCTCCTCGAAGAGTTTCTGTAATATATGTATTTAGTAATATGGTTGTGATATTAGTGAATGAGTAAGTGGCCAATCAGTGGAGCTTATATTTCTTATGTTTCCCGTAACAGAAAAGACAAGAACAGAGTAAATAATATTTGTTACTGGCCTCTTTCCTAGAATGCATGTTTTTTACTCTAATAGTTCAAAGTTATCCATATATTCATCCATTCATTTAAATATTTCCTGAGTACCTACTATATACCAAGGTCCTGTTTCTTTTATGTGTGCTGGACTGGGACTGGGAAATGTTTGCTTTAGTCTTAGGAGAGCAGAATGCGTCTATAATCCCTGAACTAACCAGCCAGTGTGGGAATGGAACTGGCTCCACCTCCTTAGCAGAGATATCTATTTAATGGGGCCCACAGGTTAAAAATATGTTAACATAATCCTCCAGGTCCAATAGTGCATATCTTTGCTCCATGCGGCCTTTTCTATGCCACTGAGATTAACTAACTTTTTTTTCAGTATGAGTCGATAAGAAATGCACATGTCATCATAACTGGCTTAGTTCCTAATCCTGTTAGTTGCTATTTTTAACTTTATTTTTTCTTTGACCATGGTCTGTGGCTTGTGGGCTCTTAGTTCCCCAACCAGGGATTGAACTTTGGACTCATAGGCAGTGAAAGTACTGACTCCCAACCACTGGACTTCTAGATAGTACCTGCTTTTTAAACAGTAATAAAATCAAATCCAAGGCTCAGGCTGGGAACTTGGTCCTCTTGGTTAAGTATAATTTGAGATGGATGAGATGTTTGGAGCCAGAACTGTTTACCATCTACTATTGAAACTTGAATTTAGTGTACTCTTCACATACCACAGAATATTCTTCTTTTTATTTTTTCAACTACTTAAATATGTAAAAAGCACTCTTAGTTCACAGGACATATAAAAACAGGCAGTAGGCTGGATAAATTTGGGCTAGTTTGAAAACCACTGACCTACAACACTGGAAGGGTTTGGAGAGTTTACCATCTACTATTTTATTGAGGACATTCTTATTCTAGTCTCACTAATTTAAATATATCATAGTTCACAGTGTATAAAGTAAGTTAAATTTTCCTCTGCACTTGGAAAACACAGTAACAACATAAACATGATTGTATAAGTAATGCCTAATATACTTAAAATAATGTAGCACTTTCAAGTACCCTTGAGTACTTTGGCATAAAAGCTTCCATTAGCACCCTTACAATGTTCTAGGTCAGTGGTTTTCAAACTGACCCATGGCCAAATCCTGCCTACTGCCTGTTTTTGTAAAGCCTGTGAACCACGAATTTTTTTGTTGTTGTTGTACATATTTAAGTGGTTGAAAAAATAAAATGAAGGATATTCTGTGATAGGTGAAGACTATATTCAATTCAGGTTTTAATATCCATAAATAAAGTTTTATTGGACCCAGCCACACCTGTTTGCTTGTGTATTATCTGTAGCTGGTTTCTAATTATGAAAGCCAAGTTGAATAGTTGTATAGTCAACAAGATGTCTGCCATCTGAAACTTTACAGAAGAGTTTGCCTCTTTCTGTTCTAGGTATTTGGGATACATCAGTGAACAAAACAAAGATCTTTGTATAAGTGGAGGACATCACTGCTGGTTGACCCAAGAGCTAACTTCGACAATTGAAAGTGCCTTACTTCCTGCCCTGTACTTGGAATACGTTGGGTTGGCCAAAAAGCTTGTTTAGGTTTTTGTAACATTTTACAGAAAAATCTGAACAAACTTTTTGGCCACCCCAATATGTTCGACCCACACCATCTCATAGGGCCATTTCAAAGATGAAGCCTTGAAAATGTAAGGTCTTGTTAAGGCCATCTGTCTGAATTGTGTATGTGGCTGAACCCCATTAAACCTCTATGTAAACTTTGAAAGTTCTGGTACTGTGAGTTGACATTGGGTTAGAACTCCTTATCACCTGATTCACATAAGCACCTGCTCAGACTGGTATACTATAGAGTTGTGTTACTGGTTATAAAGAATTAATGTTAGCTCAGCATTTGTGGCCAACATTCCCCAAAGATTTGGGGGTATTTTTTAGGTAAATGGCTTGCAGCCTACTTGGGCAAAGTCATGAAATTGAAAGGTTTTGATACTAGAGTATTCTGGCTTATATAAATTATTTGTTTGAAAAATTCATATTTTTATTTCTATCTTTGTAATAAAAGTCACTCAAAACTCTAAATTTTATCCTTGGAAACCCCATGGTCTATATGTCAGAGTTAGGCATCTCTGAGCATCAGGCCGCTGATTACTATATATCTTTTATGGTAATTGATAATCATCCTCACTTCACTTAGGGGTTGGTTTAGACATTCCAGCTGGGTCACCAGGATGGGATGGGTTAGACTGAGGTAGAACAAGGAGGAAAAGCTGTCAGAATTGTAGGGAGAGGGAGATAAAACTTGGCTTTCTAGTCTGGTGAGAAGGGAAGGAGATGAACTACCAGTTCAAGTTCAAGAATGAACTAGGTCATAGTAGATTTAATCTTTTCCTAAAGTCCCCTAAGAGATTTAAGAGGATGAGAAGTAATTCTCAGGATATAGAGCTGAGATGGTATAGGAGATTATTATTATTATTATTATTGCTTTCTAAGGAAGATGGAAAAATGGGAAAGCCTTAGATATGTTGAACATCTAGATGAATTTTTATATGTTCATTTAGAAAAGGAACCAGAGAGAGACCTAATCTGGAGTGGACTGGAGAGAGGAAAGAAGGGAGGGAGGAGGAGCAGGAGAAAGAGAGAGAGAAAATGAGGGAGAGAGAAAAGCTGATTTGAAGCTGAGGCTGGGGATATGTAAACAAGGAGGGAGAAAAAGAGGCCCATAAGACAAGGTGTTGCACAAGGGAAGGCTAGAGCAAGAAGCCTCTGATGGTGAGACTGCCTGGAAGGCTGAGAAGAGAAATGTTGAATACAGATTTTTAATATTGGCTGTGATTATGTATTCTTTAGTAGTCAAGGGAAGAGGAAAACATGACTAATTCTACAATTTACAGTTTTTCATAAGAAAGGAATGTGGAAATTAGGTTGATAATAATTTTGACAAGGGATTCTGCCTTTCCATTGTCTTACAAAGTTGGAGAAATATGGTGATTTATATTTGAGAAGAGAAATAATTTGGAGGATAAATTTGGTTTTATCTTTAGATGACCTAACCTTGATAGTCAAGTATGATGAAGACTGCTGTTTCTAGCAGTATGGTGGGCTAGAGTATCTGGTACCTTTCCCAATGCAAAAAAATCTAGAAATGCTGGATAAACTACAGCAGGCATTCTTTTCAATGTATATTTACAAGAATTTGCAAGAAAAGAGGGCAATTCCCAGGGCAAAAACTCAAGAGTAAAATGAAAACTAGAAAGGGTTTGTAGGTCTCAGTAAGCCATGTGCTTAGTTTTCAATGACCTTACAAGATCAGGAGACATGGCCTTGTGTCTCCTAGAGATGATATTGAGATCTTTGTGCACAAAGCAGATACCTGCAGCGGCAGCAACAGTGAAGAGGGTGGACTAGAAAGTAACTTTTTTAGTGCAGTACCAACTGAAAAAAAGTGTTTCATGGTGAATGGTGCATACAGAATTATTCTTACATGGTTTAGGGGTTCAAATTTCTATTTTCCACATACTTTAGTAAAAACCAAACCAATAAATTACCATAAAAGTGAATCCTTTGACACCTGATAGAAGCAAACGCTAAATTTGTCTGGAAGGACATACCCTCAATCCATGTCCTGCAAGACAAATCACAGGAGTTAATTCCCAGGAACTTCAGATATCAGAATTATTCAAATTTCTAAAATAAATATGTCCAATTGAGTAAATAAACCAATGAGAGAATAAAAATATAAAATAGAAACAGGGCCTTTACAAACAGAAGAGATTAGCTATTTGGAAAAAATCAAATAGAGTTTTCTGAACAATATCATGTAATTGATAGTAAACTCATTGGAAAGAAATCAGCTGATAGACTTATGGGAGTTCCCTTGTAATAGCACAAGGAGCTATATTCAATATCCTGTGATAAACCATAATGGAAAAAAATGTAAAAATGGGTGTATGTATTTATATAACTGAATCACTTTGCTGGGCAGCAGGAATTAACACAATATTGTAAATCAACTATAATATCTCAATGGAAGGGTTAAATTTCAGATTATATGCAGATTAAAGAAAGAATAGAAACTTTAAGTTAGAAATAATCAAGAATGTACCAGAGACAGTTAAAGAAGGATATTTTCTTTGGCTAGATTTCATACATCTCTTTGGGTTACATTCTGGTTATGTTGGCATTGTTACTACACCCCTGAAGAAAAGAAAATGACTTAGTGTTCTAATTTAAACAGTTCGAACTGTCTTACTAGCTCAAAGATAAGGTGATATTAAAAGTATTAAAAATGGAAATTTTCTTATAATCATCGATATGATATACATTTTTCTCACACTGTCATTGGCAGATAGGCATCCAAAGAGAAGTGTGTGTGTCTTTGAAAGACTCAGTAATTTCTGGAAGAGTAGACACACAATGTGTTTCCAAGGACATGGAGAAGGAAGAGTTGAAAAGTGTTTTCCTTATTTCAGAATTCTCGGTCAGTGTGCATAATAAACTGCCATTTATAAAAAGAAAAAATACATGATACATTTACTTATATATGCATGTAACACATAGGAAACTGTCAAGAGAGGTTGCCTCTGGTCAGGGAAACTGGTGACTGGAGGAATAAATAGGTAAGGGGAAAAGACTTATTTATATGTATATATTAGTGATTCCCAAACTTTTTAGTTTGAGGACTCCTTTAATATTTTGAAATTATTAAAGTTACCAAAGAGTTTTTTGTTTATTTGAGCAATACATTTATTGAAGAGATTATCCTTTCCCCATTGTATATTCTTGGTTCCATTGTTGTATTAGTTGGCTATATATGGGTGAGTTTATATTTGGGGTCTCTATTCAGTTCCATCATTTCGGTGTATCTGCTTTTATGCCAGTACCATGCTGTTTTGATTACTGTCAACAGAAAACCAGTAAGGGAACATGGACCTTAAACAACATATAGAAAAATTTCTCATATTTTCTATATTAGAAAATATAGACTTAACAGACCTATGCAGAACATTCTGTTCAAAAGCAACAGAATACACGTTCTTAAGCACACATGGAATGTATTCCAGGGTAGATCATATGTTAAGCTATAAAACAAGCTTTACTAGATATAAGGTGATTGAATCATATAAGTATCTTTTCCAACCACAATAGTATGAAACCAGAAAATAATTACAAGAAGAAAAAAGGAAAATTCACAGATATGTAGAGATTAAACAACATACTACTGAACAACTAATGAGTCAAAGGAGAAATCAAAAGAGAAATTAAAAAGTACCTTGAAAAATGGAAATACAACATACCAAAAATTATGGAATGCAGCAAAAGCAATTCTAAAGGGAAATTCAGAGTGATAAACTTTTTATTAAGAAATATGAATGATCTCAAATAAACAAATTTTACACCTCAAGGAACTAGAGAAAGAAGAAATGAACCCTAAAGTTGGTAGAAGGAAGGAAATTGTAAAGATCAAAGTGAAGTCGCTCAGTCATGTCCAACTCTTTGTGACCCCATGGACTGTAGCCCCCCAGGCTCCTCCATCCATGGAATTTACTAGGCAAGAGTACTGGAGTGGGTTGACATTCCTTCTCCAGGGGATCTTCCTGACCCAGGGACTGAACCTGGTTCAGAAGCTTTACCTTCTGAGCCACCTGGGAATCCCTAATAAATGAAACAGGGACTAGAAAAGAGCAATGAAATGAAGAACAGTTTTTAAAAAAAATACCCAAAATATACAAACCTTTAGCTAAGAAAACAAAATATATAAACTGTCACCAAAAAAGAGAGGACTCAAATAAAATCAGAAATGAAAGAGGAGATGTTCCAATAGGTACTATAGAAATACAAAAAATTATGAGACTGCTATGACCAATTATGTGCCAATAAATTGGACAACCTAGAAGAAACGGATAAATTCCTAGAAACATACAATTTTCCAAGACTGAATCATGAAGAAATAGAAAATTTGAACAGACTGATAATGAATAAGGAAATGGACTCAGTAATCATGAGCCTCCTGACAAAGAAAAGACTAGATGCCTTCACACTCTAGGATGCCCAGCTCTAGGTGAGTGACCACACCATTGTTGTTATCTGTGTCATTGAGACCTTTTTTGTATAGTTCTTCTGTGTATTCTTGCCACCTCTTCTTAATCTCTTCTGCTTATGTTAGGTCCTTATCGTTTTCTGTCTTTTATCATGCCCATCCTTGCATGAATGTTCCCTTGATATCTCCAGTTTTCTTGAAGAGATCTCTAGTCTTTTCTATTCTATTGTTTTCCTCTATTTCTTTGCATTGTTCATTTAAGAAGGCCTTATCTATCCTTGCTATTCGCTGGAACTTTGCATTCAGTTGAGTATATCTTTCCTATTCTCCGTGGCCTTTCTTCTCTCTTCTTTCCTCAGCTATTTGTAAAGCTTCCTCAGACAACCACTTTGCCTTCTTGCATTTCTTTTTCTTTGGTATGGTTTTGGTCACTGTCTCTTATACAATGTTATGAACTTTGCCCATAGTTCTTCAGGCACTCTGTCTACCAGAGCTAATCCTTTGACTCTATCGGTTACCTCCACTATAGAATCATAAAGAGTTTAATTTAGGTCATACCTGAATGGCCTAGTGGTTTTTCCTACTTTCTTCAACTTAAGCCTGAGTTTTGCAATAAGGAACTCATGATGTGATCCACAGTCAGCTCCAGGTCTAGGATCCTTTGGACTGCAAGAAGATCAAACCAGTCAATCCTAAAGGAAATCAACCCTGAATATTCATTGGAAGAACGGTTGCTAAAGCTGAAGCTTCAATAATTTGGCCACCTGACATGAAGAGCCAACTCATTGAAAAAGACCCTGGTGATGGGAAAGATTGAAGGCAAAAGGAGAAAAGGGGTAGTGGAGGATAAAATGTTAGATAGCATCACTGACTCAATGGACATGAACCTGAGCAAACTCCGGGAGTTAGTGGAGGACAGAGGAGCCTGGAATGCTATGGTCCATGGGATTAAAATAATTGCAAGACTTAGCCACTGAACAACAACAACAGATGACTTCAGTGGTTAATTCTACCAAACATTTAAAGAATTAATATCAATGCTCAAACTCTTCTGAAAAATTGAAGAGGTTAGAATACTTTCAAACATTTTACAAGACAAGGATTACCTGGTTACAAAAACCAGCCAAAAACATCACCAGAAGACAAAAGTATAGCTCAGTATCTCTGATGAACATAAATGCTAAATCCGCAACAAAATATTTAGCAAATAAAATTCAATAATACATTAAAAGGATCATATAGCATGATCAAATGGAATTTATTCCAGGCATGCAAGGATAATTCACCAACTGTGAATCAATCAATATGATAAACCACATTAACAAAGGATAAAATATGATCATCTCAAGATGTAGAAAAAATATTTGACAAAATCAGCATTCAGTTATGATAAAACTTTCAAGTGTGGGTATAGAGGGAACATATCTCAACATAATAAAGCCATATATGAAAGGTCCATAGTTCTTTTAAGCTTGGGAACAAGACAAGGATGTTGACTTTCACTGCTTTATTCAACATAGTATTGGTAGTCCTAGGAAGGGCAATTAGGCAAAAAAAAAAAAAAAAAGGCATCAATCAGAAAAGAAGAGAGAAAACACTCAACATTGGCAAATGACATATTATAGATAGAAAACCCTAGGGACTTCACCAAAAAATTATCAGAACTAATAACAAATTCACTAGAATTGCAGAATGTAAAATCAATTTACAAAAGTCTGTTGCATTTCTATTCAGTAAAATGAACTATCAGAGAAATTAAGAAATCAATTTCATTTACAAATACAGCCAAAATTTTAAAAATTTGGGAATAGATTGAAAGATCTGTATAGAGAAAAGTATAATACATTGATGAAAGGAATCAAAGAGAACACAAATGAAAGATATTTCATGCTATGGGTTAGAAAAGTAATATTGTTAAAATATCTGAGGTACTATAGATTAAATTCAATCCCTATAAAATATCCAATAATATTTTTCACAAAAATAGAATTAACAATCCTAAAATTTGTATGGAACCACAGAAAACCCCAAATAGCCAAAGAAAATGTGTGAAAGAAGAACAAAACAGGGGACAACAGGATTCCTAATTTCAAACTGTATTACAAAATTGTGACAATCCAAACAGCATTGTATTGATATAAAAACAAGCACAAAGATCATTGTTAGAAATCCCAGACAGATATATATGTCAGACAGACATAAATTCAGATATACATGTCAATTAATTTATGACAAAGGAGAAAAGAATACAGTGGGGAAATGATAGTCTCATACATATGTGTGACTATGGGAAACAGTGGAAACAGTGTCAGACTTTATTTTGGAGGGCTCCAAAATCACTGCAGATGGTGACTGCAGCCATGAAATTAAAAGACGCTTACTCCTTGGAAGGAAATTTATGACCAACCTAGATAGCATATTCAAAAGCAGAGACATTACTTTGCCAACAAAGGTCCGTCTAGTCAAGGCTATGGTTTTTCCAGTAGTCATGTATGGATGTGAGAGTTGGACTGTGAAGAAAGTGAGCGCTGAAGAACTGATGCTTTTGAACTGTGGTGTTGGAGAAGACTCTTGAGAGTCCCTTGGACTCTCAAGGAGATCCAACCAGTTCATCTTAAAAGAGATCAGTCCTGGGTGTTCATTGGAAGGACTGATGCTGAAGCTGAAACTCCAATACTTTGGCCACCTCATGTGAAGAGTTGACTCATTGGAAAAGACCCTGATGCTGGTGGATTGGGGTGGGGGGTGGCAGGAGGAGAAAGGGACAACAGAGGATGAGATGGCTGGATGGCATCACTGACTGTCATCACTGGCATCACTGGTCATGAGTTTGGGTAAACTCTGGGAGTTGGTGATGGACAGGGTGGCCTGGCGTGCTGCGATTCATGGGGTCACAAAGAGTCAGACACGACTGAGCGACTGAACTGAACTGAACTGATACCTATACATCTTATAGTCTTTGTATAGTCTTATACCTATATATCTTAGAGGGCAGAGATCTTGATTATCTAGTCTTTTTCTTATCAGTCCTTATCACAGTTATAGAGTACAGGCTCCAGGCACAAGGACTTCAGTAATTGTAGCATGCCGGCTCAGTAGTTGTGGTGTGCAGCTCCAGGGTGTGGGAGCTTCAGTAGTTCCAGCACACAGGCTCAGTAGTTGCAGCTTATGTGCCCTAGAGTGTGTGGGCTTCAGTAGTTGTGGCTCATGGGCTTAACATTTAGAAACCAAATGTGTTATGAGGAAATGGGGAGGAAGAGAGTAGGTACCAAGTTAATTTTCATATTTAGCTAACTCGCAAAAACTAAAATAAAATTTGAAAGTTTTATACAAACTCTCAGTGTTCATTTAGGACTTCATCACAATCACTGACACGTTTCCACTGAATCATTGGCAATCATTATCACAGGGAGTGAAATTTAGAAAAAGTTCAATAAAAAGCTGCTAAAATGGATGAACGAATTAGACTTGGTGATTATAATAACTTTTCCAAAGAAGCTCCTCATTTAAGAATTCCTATTTTTCTTTTCTTTATTGTGTAAAATAATTTATTTAATTGGAGGCTAATTACTTTACAATATTGTAGTGGTTTTTGCCATACATTCACATGAATCAGTCATGGGTGTACATGTGTCTCCCCCATCCTGAAACCCCCTCCTATCTCCCTTCCCATCCCATCCCTCAGGATTGTCCCAGTGCACCAGCCCTGAGTGATCTGTTTCATGCATTGAACCTGGACTGGCAATCTATATCACATATGGTAATATACATGTTTCAATGATATTCTCTCAAATCATCCCATCCTCGTCTTCTCCCACAAGAGTCCAAAAGTCTGTTCTTTACATCCGTGTCTCTTTATCTGTCTTGCATAAAGGGTCATTGTTACCATCTTTATAAATTCCATATGTATGCATTATTATACTGTATTGGTGTTTTTCTTTCTGACTTACTTCACTCTGTTTAATAGGCTCGAGTTTCATCCACCTGATTAGAACGGATTCAAATGCATTCTTTTCTATAGCTGAGTAATAGTTCATTGTGTATACATACCACAGATTTCTTATCCATTCATCTGCCAATGGACATCTAGGTTGCTTCCATGTCCTGGCTATTATAAACGGTGCTGCGATGAATATTGAGGTACACGTGTCTCTTTCAATTCTGGTTTCCTCAGTGTGTATCCCCAGCAGTGGGATTGCTGGGTCATATGGCAGTTCTATTTCCAGTTTTTTAAGGAATCTCCACACTGTTCTCCATAGTGGCTGTACTAGTTTGCATTCTCACCAAAAGTGTAAGAGGGTTCCCTTTTCTCCACACTCTCTCCAGCATTTACTGCTTGTAGACTTTTGGATAGCAACCATTCTGACTGGCATGAAATGGTACCTCATTGTGATTTTGATTTGCATTTCTCTAATAATGAGTGATGTTAAGGATCTTTTCATGTGTTTGTTAGCCATCTGTATGTCTTCTTTGCAGAAATGTCTGTTTAGTTCTTTGGCCCATTTTTTGATTGGGTTGTTTATTTTTCTGGAATTGAGCTGCATGAGCTGCTTGTATATTTTGGAGATTAATTCTTTGTCAGTTGCTTCATTTGCTATTATTTTCTCCCATTCTGAAGGCTGTCTTTTCACCTTGCTTATAGTTTCCTTCGTTGTGCAAAAGCTTTTAACTTTAATCAGGTCCCATTTGTTTATTTTTCCTTTTATTTCCATTACTCTGGGAGCTGGGTCATAGGGGATCCTGCTGTGATTTATGTCAGAGAGTGTTTTGCCTATGGTTTCCTCTAGGAGTTTTATAGTTTCTGGCCTTATGTTTAGATCTTTAATCCATTTTGAGTTTATTTTTGTGTGTGGTGTTAGAAAGTGTTCTAGTTTCATTCTTTTGTAAGTGGTTGACCAGTTTTCCCAGCACCACTTGTTAAAGAGATTTCTTTTCTCCATTGTATATTCTTGCCTCCATTGTCAAAGATAAGGTGTCCATAGGTGCATGGATTTATCTCTGGGCTTTCTATTTTGTTCCATTGATCTATATTTCTGTCTTTGTGCCAGTACCATACTGTCTTGATGACTGTAGCTTTGTAGTAAAGTCTGAAGTCAGGTAGGTTGATTCCTCCAGTTCCATTCTTCTTTTCTCAAGATTGCTTTGACTAGTCGAGGTTTTTTGTATTTCTATACAAATTGTGAAATCATTTGTTCTAGTTCTCTGAAAAATACTATTGGTAGCTTGATAGGGATTGCATTGAATCTATAGATTGCTTTGGGTAGTATACTGATTTTCACTGTATTGATCCTTCTGATCCATGAACATGGTATATTTCTCCATCTATTTGTGTCATCTTTTATTTATTTCATCAGTGTTTTATAGTTTTCTATATATAGGTCTTTTGTTTCTGTAGGTAGATTTATTCCTAAGTATTTTATTCTTTTCATTGCAATGGTGAATGGAATTGTTTCCTTAATTTCTCTTTCTGTTTTCTCCTTGTTAGTGTATAGGAATGTAAGGGATTTCCATGTGTTAATTTTATTCCCTGCAACTTTACTATATTCATTGATTAGCTCTAATAATTTTCTGGTGGAGTCTTTAGGGTTTTCTATGTAGAGGATCATGTCATCTGCAAACAGTGAGAGTTTTACTTCTTTTTTTCCAATCTGGATTCCTTTTATTTCTTTTTCTGCTCTGATTGCTGTGGCCAAAACTTCCAAAACTATGTTGAATAGTAATGGTGAGAGTGGGCACCCTTGTCTTGTTCCTGACTTTAGGGGAAATGCTTTCAATTTTTCACCATTGAGGATAATGTTTGCTGTGGTTTGTCACATATAGCTGTTATTATGTTGAGGATTCTTCCTTCTATTCCTGCTTTCTGGAGTTTTTTTTTTTTTTTAAATCATAAATGGATGTTGAATTTTGTCAAAGGCTTTGTCTGCATCTATTGAGATAATCATATGGTTTCTATCTTTCAATTTGTTAATGTGGTGTATCACATTGATTGACGTATGAATATTGAAGAATCCTTGCATCCCTGGGATAAAGCCCGCTTGGTCATGATATATGATCTTTTGAATATGTTGTTGGATTCTGTTTGCTAGAATTTTGTTGAGAACTTTTGTATCTATGTTCATCAGTGATATTGGCCGTTAGTTTTCTTTTTTTGTGGCATCTTTGTCAGGTTTTGGTATTAGGGTGATGGTGGCCTCATAGAATGAGTTTGGCAGTTTACCTTCCTCTGCAATTTTCTGGAAGAGTTTGAGTGGGAAAGCTGTTAGCTCGTCTCTAAATTTTTGGTAGAATTCAGCTGTGAAGCCATCTGGTCCTGGGCTTTTTTTTGTTGGAAAATTTTTGATTACAGTTTCGATTTCCATGCTTGTGATGGATCTGTTCAGATTTTCTATTCCTGCTTCAGTTTTGGAAGGTTATACTTTTCTAAGAATTTGTCCATTTCTTCCAAGTTGTCCATTTTATTGGTATAGTTACTGATAGTAGTCTCTTATGATCCTTTGTATTTCTGTGTTGTCTGTTGTGATTTCTCCATTTTTCATTTTTAATTCTGTTGATTTGATTCATCTCCCTTTGTTTCTTGATGAGTCTGGCTAGTGGTTTGTCTATTTTATTTATCTTCTCAAAGAACCAGCTTTTAGTTTTTTTGATTTTTGCTATAGTCTCCTTTGTTTCTCTTTCATTTATTTCTGCCCTAATTTTTATGATTTCTTTCTTTTTACTAACCCTGGGGTTCTTCATTTATTCTTTTTCTAGTTGTTTTAGGTATAAAGTTAGGTTATTTATATGATTTTTCTCTTGTTTCTTGAGGTAAGCTTGTATTGCTATGTACCTTCCCCTTAGCACTGCTTTTACTGAATCCCATAGGGATTGGGATTGTTGTGTTTTCACAATCCCACTGGGTTGTTGTGTTTTCATTTTCATTCATTTCTATGCATATTTTGATTTCTTCTGTGATTTGTTGGTTATTCAGAAGTCTGTTGTTTCACCTCCATATGTTTGTATTTTTAATAGTTCTTTTCTTGTAGTTGACATCTAATCTTACTGCATTGTGATCAGAAAAGATGCTTAAAATGATTTCAATTTTTTTGAATTTACCAAGACTAGATTTATGGCCCAGGATGTGATCTATCGTGAAGAATGTTTCATGTGCACTTGAGAAAAAGGTGATATTCATTGTTTCAGGGGTGAAATGTCCTATAGCTATCAATTAGGTCTAACTGGTCCATTGCATCATTTAAAGTTTGTGTTTCCTTGCTAATTTTCTGTTTAGTTGATCTATCCATAGGTGTGAGTGGGGTATTAAAGTTTCCCACTATTATTTTGTTACTGTTCATTTCCCCTTTCATACTTGTTAGCATTTGCCTTACATATTGCAGTGCTCCTATGTTGGGCGCATATATATTTATAATTGTTATATCTTCTTGAATTGATCCTTTGATCATTATGTAGTGTCCTTCTTTGTCTCTTTTCACGGCCTTTATTTTGAAGTGTATTTTATCTGATATGAGTATTGCTACTCCTGCTTTCTTTTGGTTTCCATTTGCATGAAATGTCTTTTCCAGCCCTTCAATTTCAGTCTGTATGTGTCCCTTGTTTTGAGGTGGGTCTCTTGTAGACAGCATATATAGGGGTCTTAGCAATCTAAACAAAACAAAAAGGCAGAGAAATATTCAGCAGGTAAAGGAACATGATAAATACCCACCAAACCAAACCAAAGAGGAGGAGATAGGGAGTCTACCTGAAAATGAATTCAGAATAACGACAGTAAAGATCCAAAATCTTGAAAACAAAATGGAGTTACAGATAAATAGAATAGAGACAAGGATTGAGAAGACGCAAGAAATGTTTAACAAGGACCTAGAAGAAATAAAAAAGAGTCAATCAATAATGAATAATGCAATAACTGAATTCAAAAGCACTCTGGAGGGAACCAACAGTAAAATAACTGAGGCAGAAGATAGGATAAGTGAGGTGGAAGATAGAATGGTGGAAATAAATGAAGCAGAGAGGAAAAAAGAAAAAAGAATGAAAAGAAATGAGGACAACCTCAGAGGCCTCTTGGACAATGTTAAATGCCCCAACATTGAATCATAGGAGTCCCAGAAGAAGACAAAAAAAGGTCATGAGAAAATACTTGAGGAGATAATAGTTGAAAACTTCCCTAAAATGGGGAAGGAAATAGCCACCCAAGTCTGAGAAACCCAGAGAGTCCCAAACAGGATAAACCCAAGGCAAAACACCCCAAGACACATATTAATCAAATTAATGAAGATCAAACACAAAGAACAAATATTAAAAGAAGCAAGGGAAAAGCAACAAATAATACACAAGGAGATTCCCATAAGGATAACAATCTTTCAATAGATTCTCTTCAGGCCAGAAGGGAGTGTCAGGACATACTTAAAGTGACAAAAGAGAAAAACCTACAACCCAGATTACTATACCAAGCAAGGATCTCTTTCAAATATGAAGGATAAATCAAAAGCTTTACAGACAAGCAAAAACTGAGAGAATTCATCACCACCAAACCAGCTCTTCAGCAAATGCTAAAGGATCTTCTCTAGACAGGAAACACAGAAAAGGTTTATAAACTTTAACCCAAAACAACAAAGTAAATGGCAACCGGATCACACTTATCAATAATTACCTTAAGTGTAAATGGGTTGAATGCCCCAACCAAAATACAAAGCCTGGCTGAATGGATACAAAAACAAGAATTCCTATTTTTCTTAAGCCTTCCATTTACTAGAACCCATGAGATCATTCAAGGGACTTTTTCTCTTTGGCTACTTTAATATTCATAAATTTATCAGATATGTAATTTAAATTAAAAATTTTTATTTATTTATTTTTTATTGCACTGAGTCTTTGTTGCTGTGTGCTGGCTTTCTCTAGTTGTGACGAGTGGGGGCTACTCGTCTTTGCAGTACATGGGCTTCTCATCATGTGGCTTCTCTTATTATGGACTACAGGCTCTAGGCACATAGGCTTCAGTAGTTGTAGCATGCGGGCTCAATAGTTGCAGTGTGTGGCTTCAGGGTGTGGGGGCTTCAGGAATTATAGCACACAGGCTCAGTAGTTGCCACTTACATGCCCTAGAGTGTGTGAGCTTCAGTAGTTGTGGCTCATGGGCTCAAGAGTTGTGGCTCATGGGCTCTAGAGCAGGGGCTCAGAAGTTGCGGTGCATGGGCTTAATTGCTCCATGGCATGTGAAATCCTCCCAGAGCAGGGATTGAAGTGGTGTCCCCTGCATTGGCAGGTGGATTCTTATCTACCACGCCACCAGGGAAGTCCCAGAAATGTCATTTTATGTTTAAAATGTCTGTAACACCTAACTTTTTATTTTCCTTGTCATTACTTCTATTCCATATCTCCTCAGTGACTGTTTTCTGTACTTAAGTTCACTCTCTCTTTTATTCTATTTATCCATCCATCCTTTCATTTCTCCAGCAAACATTTTGATAGCATTTGTTCAAAACACAGTAAACAGAGTATCAAAATACAGTGTGATAAGTGCTGTAAGAAAAGATTGTTTATGGTGCTATGAGATCACAGCAAAGGATAACGTTTACCTAATTTGGGAGGGAGATTCAGTGACAGCTTCTTGGAGGAGATGTTATTTGAGTTGATCTTCAAAGAATCAGTTGAGTTAGAAAGGCAAAGAAGATGGAAAAGGGCAAAATAACAACAGTGTTCCTTGTTTCTCCCCTGTTGTATAACCATTTATTATTTTTTTCAATTAAAAATTGATGTATAGTTTGCTTGCAATATCATATTAGTTGTAGGTGTTTGTGCATGCATGCTCGGTCACTTCAGTTGTGTCCAACTCTTTGCGACCCTGTGGACTATAGCCTGCCAGGTTTCTTTGTCCATGGGATTCTCCAGGCAAGAATACTGGAGGGGGTTGCCATGCCCCCTCCAAGGAATCTTCCTGACCCAGGGTTTGAACCTGAGTCTACCACGTCTCTGCCTTGCTGGCAGATTCTTTACCACTGAGCCACTGGGGAAGCCCCAGTTTTAGGTGTACAAGATAGCAATTCTATATTTTATAGGTTAGGAACAATACAAAGTTATAATATTACTGACTATAGTCCCTGTGCTGTACATTGTATCCCTGTGACTTATTTTATAATTGATAGTTTGTACCTCTTAATCCCCTTCATCTATTTTGTTCATCACCCTTCTAGCCTCCCCTTTGGCAACCAGTAATTTGTTCTCTGTATCTGTGAGCCTGATTTTGTTTTGTTATGTTTCTTCATTTGTTTTGCTTTTTATATTCTATTTAATGAAAGAAAAATATACTGTTTGTCTTTCTTTGTCTGACTTATTTCACTTAACATAATACCATCTAGGTCCATCCATGTTATCACAAGTGGCAAGATTTTGTTCTTTTTATGGCTGATTAATATTTCATTGTATATATACACCACATCTTCTTTATCCATTCATCTGTCAATGGACACAGATTGCTTCCATATCTTGGCTATTATAAATGGTGCTACAATGAACAGTGAGGTGCATACAAATTAGTGTTTTCATTTTCTCTGATAAACACCCAGGAGTGGAATTGTTAGATTGTATGATAGTTCTATTGTTAATTTTTTGAGGAATCTTCATATTGTTTTCCAGAGTTAGCTGCACCAATCTACATTCCCAACAGTGCACAAGGATTCCCTTTTCTCCACAACCTTGCCAACACTTGTTATTTCTTGTCTTTTTTATGATAGGCATTCTGACAGAGATGAGGTGATATTATTATGGTTTTCATTTGCATTTCTCTAATGGTTAGTGACGGAGAAGGCAATGGCACCCCACTCCAGTACTCTTGCCTGGAGAGTCCCGTGGATGGGGGAGCTTGGTAGGCTGCAGTCCATGGGGTCGCGAAGAGTCGGATGCGACTGAGCAATTTCACTTTCACTTTTCACTTTCATGCATTGGAGAAGGAAAAGGCAACCCACTCCAGTGTTCTTGCCTGGAGAATCTGTTGAAAATCTTTTCATGTTCTTGTTGGTCATCTGTAGGTCTTCTTTGGAGAAATGCCTATTCAGGTACTCTGCCTATTTTAAAATCAAGTTGTTTTGATATTGAGTTGTATGAGTTCTTTTTAAATTTTGGATATTAACTCCCTATATATAATTTTAAAATATCTTCTCCCATTCAGTAGTTACCTTTTTGTTTTGTTGATGGTTCTCTTCATTGTATAGATGCTTTTAGTTTGATATACTCCTTTTTGTTTAATTTTGCCTTTGTTTCACTTGTCTGAGGAGACAAAACCAAGATATATTGGATTTGTAGGCCCATGTCAACTTCTCTTATTTCTAATTTTATTCATTTAGGTCTTCTCTCTCTCTCTCTCTTTTTTTCTGATGCACCACACCATTTCTTTTCCCTTGTTTCTATTTTTCTCCATAGCAGTTCTTAACATCTGGCATACTGCATATTTCTACATATTCACCTGCCATGTCTTTTATCAGAATTATCCAGTGACTTCTCTCCTCACCCTTAAGAAAAGTAGAACCTAATCACAGTGGCTGAAAAAACTATAATGAATGGCTTCTGTTACCCTGCTGACCTGTTTTTTTCTATGTATCTCCTCAGTCACTCTGCCTCAGTCACACTGGACTCCTTGTTTCTTGAAGTCATCAGACTGCTTTCTGCCATAGGGCCTTTGCACTTGCTTTTCCCTCTGTTCATATTGTTTTCATAGATATCTGCATGGCTAACACCCTCATTTCCTTCAGGACTTATTCTCATGATCAGACAGGTCTTCCTTAACTATCTATCTATTGTAATCCCATAAACTCCCCTCCCCATGCTTTTACATCCCCTCCCTATTCCCCTTTTACTGTCTAGCAAATATCACCTTTTATCATACCATGCATTTATTTATTTAACTCTTTTATTCCATGAAAACTGTAAGCTTCATGAGAATGGGGATTTTTGATTCTCTTAAAATCATGTAAAACGTCTCAACAAATAGTGGTCAAATGAATGAATGAAAGGCTGGAAATGCAAAGGCAAAGATGTAAGGGATTTTAAGAAAATGCTAAAACTAATTTGGCTTGGTGACTTCTGAAATCCCTGTTTGCATTGCTACAGTATTGTGGATACAGCAATGAGGCATCTCCTTCCTTGGACACTAGCTCAGTGCTGACTTTACTAAAGGGAAGGAAATATTTCACTTTAAGGGCTGGTAATGACTAACTTTCTCTCTCTTCCAGATAATGTTGTTTTGAACCTTCACCACCACCAGGGCTTTTCCATATGACCAACCCGTGGGACTCTACTTCTGCAGAACTATGAATTTCCTGACTGCTGTTCACTGTCACATTACAGACATAAGGATGTGGAGGAAAAGGAAGTTGGAGTTTTCAGTTAATGGCCTCTTGGTGTGTAGGAGGCAAAACCATCTGCTGTGAAAGGGTGGAAGTAGGGTAGCGATGATAAAATATAAACTGTCACTGAAGAGATTGGGAAACATGGCTGAGGAGAGAAAACTGAGTTGTTGAGCAGAACGAAGTGTTTGGGAAATATGTAGTATGTCAGGTGTTTGATTTTGGTTTTTGTACAATGCATTATTTGTGCTATTGTTTCGTTAGGAAGATGAATGAGTGAATTGAACCCCAATTCCTACTGTTAGAAACTGACAAGCAAGAAATAATAACGTATTGTGATTTACCTATAGGAATTCCTATAGGAATCCTTGTTGTTCTCAAATTATAGGAGCTGCTAAAGGTGGGAGAATCCCATAAGACCAGCTAATCATTAGCATTTATGAAATGACCAAACATCTGATAAGTATATAAAAAAGGAGCATAGGGACCCTGGGACTTCCAAAAGGCAGATCTTGGGGTTATTTTCTAGTCCTAGAGAGATTAACACTGAGACTGTGATTTACCAAGGATTCCTTGTGTGAGCTGTGCCTATTACCAGGCAAAGCCTCGGGAAGAACATCCACACTCAGAGTATCACTCAGGTCCCTTCCCTTTGGAATCAGGAAAGACTGCTGGAGATCAAATGTCCTAGTTCCTACCTTCATTAGACTCCCATAACGTCAACAATGAGAGTTACTTTTCAGAACAGAAAGTTGAATTAGAAGAATATCCATGGGTGTGATATGATAATACTCTAGATAAGCAGAATAGGGATACAAGTAATCAGGAAAGGGGAGGATCAGGAATTTTAGAGGTAAGCCTAGAGCCATTAAGACTTCCAGAAGAGGTGAGGAGACATCTACGAGATCCGGGACCTGGGATTCAGGACAGGAATTCAGGGACAGGAAGTGGTTAGAACACATCTACAATGGAATATGAAAAAAATTTCATATTCAATTGGTGCCATGGAGGACCAATTGGAGCCCATACCAAAAAAGAAGGAAGTAGAATAACATTTATAGGATACTATATACCTGAGATTTGTTTAGTATTTGTTCCATGGCACTGACACATATTTATATCTCGTAACAATTCTGTAAAAGTACCATAATGCTTCGATTCTGCAAATGGCAAAACTGAGGCCTCAGTTCAGTTCAGTTCAGTTCAGTCACTCAGTCGTGTCTGACTCTTTGCGACCCCATAAATCGCAGCATGCCAGGCCTCCCTGTTCATCACCATCTCTCGGAGTTCACTCAGACTCATGTCCATCGAGTCCGTGATGCCATCCAACCATCTCATCCTCTGTCGTCCCCTTCTCCTCCTGCCCCCAATCCCTCCCAGCATCAGAGTCTTTTCCAATGAGTCAACTCTTCTCATGAGGTGGCCTAGAAAAGCAAAATAAGTTGTTCAGGTGTACACACTAATAAGTGGCCATGTTGAGATTAATCATCAGTCTCCTGACTTGACATCCAGAGCTCTCATTAGCTCATCCCACTTAGGCAGGAAATTGTCTCAGCCAGGCCACTGGGTGACAACATTTTTCTCATATTCTGGCAAAGGGCCTGTGTATACATAGGTGTTAAATGTCTTCTGATGGGTAGATATAAAGCTCTACTGACTGTTTTTCAGTTTCTGGATTCTACTTATTGCCCAGAGTCTCCTTGTGTCTTCTTTCATAGGCATTGGCCCATGGTTGATCTTCCAGTGCTGTGGGCCCTATTTGCCACATATGGCTAAGAAGGAAGGGTATTTCTCCTGTTTTCCAGGCCCTGCAGCCCTAATAGACATGATAGCTCTCTGCTAGCAAAGCTGGGGGATGGATAAAAAGGGAGAGGGAAGAGAAAGTAGGTCAATCCATCTATTTTGTCTCTTTCTCCCTTCCCCTCTCATAGCTGCCTTTGCCACTCTCAGGCTAGACTGGGGAAAGAGACCTCCAGAGAAACAAAAGCTTTCTCCTGTGTCTGCTTGCTCATTTTTTATCTGAAAAATATAGATTTCTTGAACTCTATATTTCCCCCATGCTCTGGGGATCTGCTGAGGCTATGTGAAAGTTGTTCAGTTGTGTCCGACTCTTTGAGACCCAATGGACTGTATAGTCCATGGAATTCTCCAGGCCAGAATACTGGAGTGGGTAGCCTTTCCCTTCTTCAGGGTATCTTTCCAACCCAGGGATCGAATCCAGGTCTCCCACATTGTAGGCAGATTCTTTATCAGCTGAGTTACCACGGAATTCCACTGAGGGCTATAGACTTCTGAAAACAAACCTCCTCCCTCATTACATCATCTAACCTGTTTTTGAAAGGTCACACTCACTATTTTAAATGGTGATCAGGCAGAGGGAATTCCCTCTATTCATGGAAGGGTAAACCTTTTTGTTCTATTCAGGTCTTCAACTGATTGAATGGGGCCCACCTGCATTGTGGAGGGCAGTCTGCTTTACTCAGTCTACCATTTCACATGTTAATCTCATTCAAATCACACCCTCATAGAAACACCCAAAAATGTTTATACAACTGTCTTGGGCACCGTGTGGCCCAATTAAGTTGACACATAAAATTATCTATCACAGCTACTCTTGCCACCTTGAAGACCTTTCTGTTCCTTCTGATCCACGTCTATATCCTACTAACTCCATGATACCACATGTAAATTTGAAAGGACAAAATAGCCTCAGATGCTTCATTGGTTATTTGTGTCATCTCATCCACTAGATTCTACACTTCTAGATGGTGACAGCATAGATTTTTATTCATTAAGTAAGAGACACATAGATCTATTATATAACTGTATTCTTAATGGCAAGCAGGTGGGTATTTACTGTTTAGAACTGTATGTTCCATCCAGTTGGAGAGCATGACCACTTGCCTTCCCAGGAAAGCAGCTAGGAAAGGTGAGTATTGGGAACCTTGAGATTGAAAAAGGTTTCTCAGACCTTCCCTCAGCCCTCTGCATGTCCTCACCCTGGGGTTCTGCCCTAGGACAGAAAGTGAAGACTGCTTTGCTTCTTCACTCTTGCAGAGTGAGAAAATCTGGATATGAGAAGCTTTGTTTCAGGGTCACAGTCATACGGCACACCTAGAAGATTTCCTGGGTCTGAGGCATTGGTTGGGGAAGCTCTGGATATCTGACATTTGTCTGGAGCAGATATCATCCATCTTGTGACTACCAATATTGGGGCTGGATAATTTTTTTTTAATTAATTTTTATTGGAGTATATATGCTTTACAATGTTGGGTTAGTTTCTACTGTACAGCAAGGTGAGTCAGTTATACACATACATATATTCTCTTTTTTGGATTTCTTTCCCATTTAGGTCACCAGAGAGCACTGAGTTCCCTGAACTATGCAGTATATTCTCATTACTGATCTATTTTATACATAGTTTCAGAAGTGTAAGTATGTCAGTCCCGGTCTTCCAAGTCATCCTCCCACCTTTTCCCTGCTTGATGTTCCTGTTTGTTCTCTATATCTGTATCTCTATTTCTGCTTTGCAAATAAGATAATCTATACCATTTTTTCTAGATTCCACATGTATGTGTTAACATATATTTGTTTTTCTCTTTCTGATTGACTTGACTCTATATGACAGTTTCTAGGTCCATACACATCTCTACAAGTGACCCAGTTTTTTTCCTTTTTATGGCTGAGTAGTATTCCTTTGTATATATGTACAGTCAGGTATTTCAGTTGCTCAGTCATGTCTGACTCTTTGCGACCCCATGGACTGCAGCACGCCAGGCTTCCCTGTCTATCACCAACTCCCAGAGCCTACTCTTAACTCCATCTCATTGGTGATGCCATCCAACTATCTTGCTCAGTCATGTCCGACTCTTTGCAACCCCATGGAATTCTCTAGGCCAGAATACTGGAGTGGGAAGCCTTTCCCTTCTCCAGGGGATCTTCCCAACCCAGGTCTCCCGCAATGCAGGCAGATTCTTTACCAGCTGAATCCGCCCATGTATATAAAAGGAAGCCCGTATATATGTACTGGGCTGGATAATTCTTTGATGTGAGTTACTGTCCTATACACTGTCAGATGTTTAATGATATATTTGGTCTTGACCTGCTAGATGCCAAGTAGCACCTGCGCCTCCTGTTGTGACAATCAAAAATGTCTCCAGACATTGGCAAATGTACCCTGGGGAGAAAAGCATTTAAGACCCTCTTGGGTTTTGTTCTTTACAAAACAGTTCCATCTATGTTACCACATCTGAGAGTCACTATATCTCTGAGAATCAGGAAGGAACCTGTTCTTTTCTCTCTTTTACACAGCTGGTCAAGTGTCAGGAAAATAAATAGCACTTACAGCTGACTTTAAACTTAGAACTCTTTCTTTTATACATTTCTGAGGTCAGGGTAAGAAAGCTCCTTCAGGATGATTGATTTTAAAAAGATAGTTACTTGACCCCACCCTGGTGGAGATGTCAGTTCTGAGTTGAGGAATAAAATCCTCATTAAAGTTTTGACAGAAGAATACTATTTAACCATTTTGCTATTTTCAGAATTTGATTCTTCATTTTATTTTGATGACCTTTCATTTCACTGCTTTGAAAGCAAAGTTTAGGTGTCTTAAGTGGCTGGTTTTATTTTTGACCACTAGGGTTTCCAAACCTTTCAAACCTTTTATGATGAAGAGGAAGGTCCTAATAAACCTTGTTCACTTCCTCTTGGGGCTGCCTCATTGTGATAACAGTGTGTATCCAGTGGTGTTTTCCAAGAAAACCGAAATACAATACTGTCTTCAAAAATAGAAGTTTCCAGTAATTGTTACTGAGACTAGATCAGAAAACCAGAAGTACTGAAATATGCATCTGAAAGGCACAAACTTTCTGAGACTATAGATAATAATCTTATTTTCTGTTTTTTGAAAAGAGAAAAGGTCCTGTGTTGCTTTTAAACTGGTGTCTAAAGGTAAGGAACTAAAGTTGACTAAGTAGGGTTAAAATAAACTAGAGATTTTAATTAAATTAAAATACATTTATTTTTTCAGGATGTATTGGTTTGCCTTTGAAATGTAATTCAGCTTTGCTTAGGTATCAGACTTTAAGTCCGTCACTTTTGAATTACATGGCAATTAATGTTTGCTGTTGTTTAGTCACTAAGTCATGTCTAACTCTTTTGTGACCCCATGGACTATAGCCTGCCAGGCTCTCTTCCACGGGATTTCCCAGGCAAGAATACTGGAGTAGTCTGCCATTTCCTTCTGCAGGGGATCTTCCCAACCCAAGGATCAAACTTGTGTTTCCTGTACTGGCAGGTGGATTCTTTACCACTGAGCCACTAGAGAAGCCTGATTAATAATAATCAGTAATATTAAATGAGGGCCTACTTTGTGCTGCTACTGAAGCTGTTCTAGGAGGTTCAGTCTGGGAAGGCATTGTGCTGAAGTGCAGAGCATGGCTAGAGAGTTGCCAAGATCTCCCTTTTATATACGTTTAAAATGTTTTAACATTTTCTGGACATTTGGCCTTGTTTAAATTATGTAGCCTCTTTGAACCTCAGCTTCCTCATTTCTAAAATGCAGTAATAATATCAACCTCATGTTGTGAAGACAAAATAAAAAATAATATGAAAGCTTAAGATTAAATTAGTATTTAATATATTAATAATATATTATTACTTATTAATTAATTTTGCTGAAGTTGAATGGTTCTATGAAGACCTACAAGACCTTCTAGAACTAACACCAAAAAATGATGTCCTTTTCATCATAGGAGGTTGGAATGCAAAAGTAGGAAGTCAAGAGATACCTGGAGAAACAGGCGAGTTTGGCCTTGGAGTGCAAAATGAAGCAGGGTAAAGGCTGACAGAGTTTTGCCAAGAGAACACACTGATCATAGCAAACACCATCTTCCAACAACACAAGAGACAATTTTACCTATGGATATCCCCAGATAGTCAACCGTGAAATCAGATTGATTATGTTCCTTGCAGCTGAAGATGGAGAAGCTCTATACAGTCAGCAAAAATAAGACCTGGAGCTGACTGTGGCTCAGATCATGAGCTCCTTATTGTAAAATTCAGAATTAAATTGAAGAAAGTAGGGAATACCATTAGACTATTCAGGTACGATCTAAATCAAATCCCTTAAAATTTTACAGTGGAAGTGACAAATAGATTCAAGGGATCAGATCTGATAGACAAGAGTGCCTGAAGAACTATGGACAGAGGTTCATAATACTGTACAGGAGGTGATGACCTAAACCATCCCAAAGAAAAAGAAATGTAAGAAGGCAAAGAGATTGTCTGAGGAGGCCTTACAAATAGCTGAGAAGATGAGAGAAGTGAAAAGCAAAGGAGAAAGGGAAAGATATACCCAACTGTTATGCAGAATTCAAAGAACAGCAGGGAGAAACAAGAGATCCTTCTTAGGTGAACAGTGCAGAGAAATAGAGGAGAACAATAGAATGGGAAAGACTAGAGTTCTCTTAAAAAAATTGGAGATACCAAGGGAACATTTCATGGAATGATGAGCACAATAAAGGATAGAAACAACAAGGACCTAACAGAAGCAGAAGAGATTAAGAAGAGGTGACAAGAATACCCAGAAGAACTGTACAAAAAAGGTATTAATGACCCAGATAACCATGATGGTGTGATCACTCACCTAGAACCAGACATCCTGGAGTGCAAGGTCAAGTGGGACTTAGGAAGCATCACTACAAACAAAGCTAGTGGAGGTGATGGAATTCCAGCTGAACTATTTCAAATCCTAAAAAAGGATGCTGCTAAAGTGCTACACTCAATATGCCAGCAAGTTTGAAAAGCTCAGCAGTGGCCACAGGACTGGAAAAGGTCCATTTTCATTCCCAAAGAAGGGCAATGCCAAAGAATGTTCAAACTGTTGGACAATTGTGCTCATTTCATATGCTAGTAAGATAATGCTCAAAATCCTTCAACCTAGGCTTCAATAGTACATGAAATGAGAACTTCCACATGTACAAGCTGGATTTAGAAAAGGTAGAAGAACCAGAGATCAAATTGCCAACATCTGCAAACTTGTATGCAGGTCAAAAAGCAACAGTTAGACCCAGACATGGAACAATGGACTGGTTCAAAATTGGTAAAAGAGTATATCTGGCTATATACTGTCACCCTGTTTATTTACCTTATATGCAGAGTACATCATAGGAAATGCCAGTCTGGATGAATCACAAGCTGTAATCAAGATTGCTGGGAGAAATATCAACAACCTCAGCTACGCAGATGATACCACTCTAATGACAGAAAAGGAAGCAGAACTAAAGATCCTCTTAATGAGGATGAAAGAGGAGAGGGGAAAATCTGGTTTAAAATCCAGCATTCAAAAAATTAAGATCATGGCATCCAGTCCCATCATTTAATGCAAATAGAAGGGGAAAAAGTAGAAACAATGACAGATTTTATTTTGGGGGGCTCCCAAATCACTTCAGATGGTGACTGCAGCCATGAAATTAAAAGATGCTTTTTGAAAGAAAAGCTATGACAAACCTCAGTTCAGTTCAGTTCATTTCAGTTCATTGCTCAGTAGTGTCCAACTCTTTGCGACCCCATGAATCGCAGCACACCAAGTCTCCCTGTCCATCACCAACTCCCGGAGTTCACTCAGACTCATATCCATTGAGTCAGTGATGCCATCCAGCCATCTCATCCTCTGTTGTCCCCTTCTCCTCCTGCCCCCAATCCCTCCCAGCATCAGAATCTTTTCCAATGAGTCAACTCTTCGCATGAGGTGGCCAGAGTACTGGAGTTTCAGCTTTAGCATCATTCCTTCCAAAGAAATGCCAGGGCTGATCTCCTTCAGAATGGACTAGTTGGATCTCCTTGCAGTCCAAGGGACTCTCAGGAGTCTTCTCCAACACCACAATTCAAAAACATCATTCTTCGGCACTCAGCCTTCTTCACAGTCCAACTCTCACATCCATTCATGACTACTGGAAAAACCATAGCCTTGACTAGACAAGTGGGCCTTAGAAAGCATCACTATGAACAAAGCTAGTGGAGGTGATGAAATTCCAGTTGAGCTGTTTCAAATCTTGAAAGATGATGCTGTGAAAGTGCTGCACTCAATATGCCAGCACATTTGGAAAACTCAGCAGTGGCCACAGGACTGGAAAAGGTCAGTTTTCATTCCAATGCCAAAGAAAGGCAATGCAAAAGAATGCTCAAACTACCACACAATTGCACTCATCTCACACACTAGTAAAGTAATGCTCAAAATTCTCCAAGCCAGGCTACAGCAAAATGTGAACCGTGAACTCCCTGATGTTCAAGCTGGTTTTAGAAAAGGCAGAGGAACCAGAGATCAAATTGCCAACATCTGCTGGATCATGGAAAAAGCAAGAGAGTTCCAGAAAAACATCTATTTCTGGTTTATTGACTATGCCAAAGCCTTTGACTGTGGATCACAATAAACTCTGGAAAATTCTGAGAGAGATGGGAATACCAGACCACCTGACGAGCCTCTTGAGAAATCTGTATGCAGGTCAGGAAGCAACAGTTAGAACTGGACATGGAACAACAGACTGGTTCCAAATAGGAAAAGGAGTGTGTCAAGGCTGTATATTGTCACCCTGCTTATTTAACTTCTATGCAGAGTACATCATGAGAAACGTTGGACTGGAAGAAACACAAGCTGGAATCAAGATTGCTGGGAGAAATATCAATAACTTCAGATATGCAGATGACACCACCTTTATGGCAGAAAGTGAAGAGGAGCTAAAAAGCCTCTTGATGAAAGTGAAAGAGCAGAGTGAAAAAGTTGGCTTAAAGCTCAACATTCAGAAAACGAAGATCATGGCATCCGGTCCCATCACTTCATGGGAAATAGATGGGGAAACAGTGGGAAAAGTGTCAGACTATTTTTTTGGGCTCCAAAATCACTGCAGATGGTGACTGCAGCCATGAAATTAAAAGACGCTTACTCCTTGGAAGAAAAGTTATGACCAACCTAGATAGTATATTCAAAACCAGAGATATTTGCTGACTAAGGTCCGTCTAGTCAGTTCAGTTCAGTTCATTTCAGTCGCTCAGTCGTGTCTGACTCTTTGCGACCCCATGAATCGCAGCACGCATGCCTCCCTGTCCACCACCATCTCCCGGAGTTCACTCAGACTCACGTCCATTGAGTCCGTGATGCCATCCAGCCATCTTATCCTCGGTTGTCCTCTTCTCCTCCTACCCCCAATCCCTCCCAGCATCAGAGTCTTTTCCAATGAGTCAACTCTTCACATGAGGTGGCCAAAGTACTGGAGTTTCAGCTTTTAGCATCATTCCTTCCAAAGAAATCCCAGGGTTGATCTCCTTCAGAATGGACTGGTTGGATCTCCTTGCAGTCCAAGGGACTCTCAAGAGTCTTCTCCAACACCACAGTCAAAAGCATCAATTCTTCAGCACTCAGCCTTCTTCACAGTCCAACTCTCACATCTATACATGACCATAGGAAAAACCATAGCCTTGACTAGACAGACCTTAGTCGGCAAAGTAATGTCTCTGCTTTTGAATACACTATCTAGGTTGGTCATAACTTTTCTTCCAAGGAGTAAGCATCTTTCATGGCTGCAGTCACCTATGCAGTGATTTTGGAGCCCCCCAAAATAAAGTCTGACACTGTTTCCCACTGTTTCCCCATCTATTTCCCATGAAGTGATGGGACCAGATGCCATGATCTTCATTTTCTGAATGTTGAGCTTCAAGCCAACTTTTTCGCTCTCCTCTTCACTTTCATCAAGAGGCTTTTTAGCTCCTCTTCACTTTCTGCCATAAGGTGGTGTCATCTGCATATCTGAGGTTATTGATATTTCTCCCAGCAATCTTGATTCCAGCTTGTGTTTCTTCCAGCCCAGTGTTTCTCATGATGTACTCTGCATAGAAGTTAAATAAGCAGGGTGACAATATACAGCCTTGACACACTCCTTTTCCTATTTGGAACCAGTCTGTTGTTCCATGTCCAGTTCTAACTGTTGCTTCCTGACCTGCATACAGATTTCTTAAGAGGCAAGTCAGGTGTTCTGGTATCCCCATCTTTTTCAGAATTTTCCAGAGTTTATTGTGATCCACACAGTCAAAGGCTTTGGCATAGTCAATAAAGCAGAAATAGATGTTTTTTTCTGGCACTCTCTTGCTTTTTCCATGATCCAGCAGATGTTGGCAATTTGATCTCTGGTTCCTCTGCCTTTTCGAAAACCAGCTTGAATATCAGGAAGTTCATGGTTCACATATTGCTGAAGCCTGGCTTGGAGAATTTTGAGGATTACTTTGCTAGCATGTGAGATGAGTGCACTTGTGCGGTAGTTTGAGCATTCTTTGGCATTGGAATGAAAACTGAACTTTTCCAGTCCTATAGCCACTGCTGAGTTTTCCAAATGTGCTGGCATATTGAGTGCAGCACTTTCATGGCATCATCTTTCAGGATTTGAGTGAGATCAACTGGAATTCCATCACCTCCACTAGCTTTGTTCGTAGTGATGCTTCCTAAGGCTCACTTGACTTCACATTCCAGGATGTCTGGGTCTAGATGAGTGATCACACCATCGTGATTATCTGGGTCATGAAGATCTTTTTTGTATAGTTCTTCTGTGTATTCTTGCCATCGCTTCTTAATATCTTCTGCTTCTGTTAGGTCCATGCCATTTCTGTCCTTTATCGAGCCCATCTTTGCATGAAATGTTCCCTTGGTATCTCTAATTTTCTTGAAGAGATCTCTAGTCTTTCCCATTCTGTTCTTTTCCTCTATTTCTTTGCATTGATCACTGAAGAAGGCTTTCTTATCTCTTCTTGCTATTCTTTGGAACTCTGCATTCAGATGCTTATATCTTTCCTTTTCTCCTTTGCTTTTTGCTTCTCTTCTTTTCACAGCTATTTGTAAGGCCTCCCCAGACAGCCACTTTGCTTTCTTGCATTTCTTTTCCATGGGGATGGTCTTGATCCCTGTCTCCTGTACAATGTCACGAACCTCATTCCATAGTTCATCAGGCACTCTATCTATCAGATCTACGCCCTTAAATCTATTTCTCACTTCCACTGTATAATCATAAGGGATCTGATTTAGGTCATATCTGAATGGTCTAGCGGTTTTCCCTACTTTCTTCAATTAAGTCTGAATTTGGTAATAAGGAGTTCATGATCTGAGCCACAGTCAGCTCCTGGTCTTGTTTTTGTTGACTGTATAGAGCTTCTCCACCTTTGGCTGCAGAGAATATAATCAATCTGATTTCAGTGTTGACCCTCTGGTGATGTCCATGTGTAGAGTCTTCTCTTGTGTTGTTGGAAGAGGGTGTTTGCTATGACCTGTGCATTTTCTTGGCAAAACTCTATTAGTCTTTGCCCTGCTTCATTTCATATTCCAAGGCCAAATTTGCCTGTTACTCCAGGTGTTTCTTGACTTCCTACTTTTGCATTCCAGTCCCCTATAATGAAAAGGACTTCTTTTGGGGGTGTTAGTTCTAAAAGGTCTTGTAGGTCTTCATAGAATCATTGAACTTCAGCTTCTTCAGCATTACTGGTTGGGGCATAGACTTGGATTACTGTGATATTGAATGGTTTGCCTTGGAAACGAACAGAGATCATTCTGTCATTTTTGAGATTGCATCCAAGTACTGCATTTCAGACTCTCTTGTTGACCATGATGGCTACTCCATTTCTTCTGTGGGATTCCTGCCCGCAGTAGTAGATATAATGGTCATCTGAGTGAAATTCACCCATTCCAGTCCATTTTAGTTCGCTGATTCCTACAAACCTAGATGACATATTAAAAATAAAAAGACATCACTTTGCCAGCAAAGGTTTGTGTAGTCAAAGCTATTATCTTCCAGTGGTCATGTACAGATGTGTGATTTGACCATAAAGAAGGCTGAGTGCCAAAGAATTGATCCTTTCGAATTGTAGTGCAGGAGAAGACTCTTGAGAGTCCCTTGGACAGCAGGGAGATCAAACTAGCAATACTAAAAGAAAATCCACCCTGAATGTCCATTGGAAGGACTGATGCTGAAGCTGAAGCTCCAATAGTTTGGTCACCTGAGGTGAAGAGCTCACCCATTGGAAAAGACCCTGATGCTGAGAAAGGTTGAGGGCAGGAGAAGGGGGCAACAGAAAATGAACAGAGAATGAGATGGTTGGATGGCATCACCGATTTAATGGACATGAGTTTGAGCAAACTCCAGGAGATAGTAAAGGATGGGCAAGCCTGGGGTGCTACAGTCCATGGGGTTGTAAAGGGTTGGACATGACTTAGAGACTGAACAACAACAACAGCAATTATTTAGTATTAATAATAAGTGACATAAAATGAAAAGTATATGACTATAAGTATAAATAGAAATGTGTTAAACATTATTTTTGAGTATATTGAGTTAGTTTTGAATAATTATGAGCATTTTTGATCAATAAGGTGGGTTGATTTTTTAGGATTTCCATATTTTCTCCAAATTGGGTCTATTTATTTTTTATGTTTTTATTTTTCTGATTTTAATTTTGAGTGCTAGTGTTACTTCCCTATCCTTAAACAATCATGTGAATGGAAACCTATCTGTAGATTTGAAACAAATATCGTTGGAGAAATGGTGTCTAGAACTAGTATATCACTGATGACATTTATTTGGGGAATGATTTCATGACTGCAGGTGATGATGGCATTTTAAAAATTATTTTAAAAATTAGATTTTTTTAAATTTAGGTAGTACTGATTTATGTAACATTATATGTTTCATATAGTCAACATTAATATTTCTACCTCTGTATACAGTATAGCACTATTATATTTCTACTTCTGTATACAGTATAATTTTCATCTATCACCATATAGTTGACCTCTTTACCCATTTCACCCTCCACATCCTCCCTTTACCTCTGGTAACCACTACTCTAATCTCTATATTTATGCATTTCTTTTTGTTTGGTTTGGTTTGTCCATTTATTTTTATTATTTTTATTCATTTTTATATAATATTATACATATGAGTGACATTATATGTCTTTGTGCATCAGATTTATTTCACTTAGCATAATGCTCTCAAGGTCCATTCATGTTATTGCAAATGGTAAGCTTTCATTGTTTTTATGGCTGAGTAGTACTCCATCATTCCAAGAAGGCAATGGCACCTCACTCCAGTACTCTTGCCTGGAAAATCCCATGGACAGCAGAGCCTGGTAGGCTGCAGTCCATGGGGTCGCTAAGAGTCAGACACGACTGAGCAACTTCACTTTCACTTTTCACTTTCATGCATTGGAGAAGGAAATGGCAATCCATTCCAGTATTCTTGCCTGGAGAATCCCAGGGATGGGGGAGCCTGGCAGGCTGCTGTCTATGGGGTCACACAGAGTTGGACACTACTGAAGCTACTTAGCAGCAGCAGCAGCAGCAGTAATCCATTGTGTGTGTGTTTATATATATGACTTCATACATGCATATATGTATATATATATATATATATATATATGTACACACACACACACACACACAATGAAGTACTACTCAGCCATAAAAATGGTATCTTGCAGTTTTTCTCTGGTGACGCTAGTGATAAAGAATCCGTCTGCCAATGCCTGCAATGCAGGAGACATGGGTTCGATTCCTGGGTTGGAAAGATCCCCAGGAGTAGGAAATGGTAACTCACTCCAGTATTCTTGCCTGGAAAATTCCATGAACAGAGGACTGGCAGGCTATAGTCCATTGGGTCACAAAGAGTAGGATACAATTAAATGATTGAGTAGATACACATATGCTTCTTCATCTGTTCATTCATTAATGGGAACTTCAGTTATTTTCATATCTCAGCAATCATACATAATGTGATGAACATAAGGGTGCATTCATGTATCTTTTCAAACTGGTGTTTTCATGCTACATGCTAAATTGCTTCAGTTGTGTCTGACTCTTTGCAATCCTATGGAGCATAGCCCACCAGATCCTTTGGTCTATGAGATTCTCCAGGTAAGAATACTGGAGTGGGTTGCCATGCCTTCTTTCAGGGGAATCTTCTCAACCCAGAAATTGCACTTGTGTCTATTATGTCTCTTGCATTGGCAAGCAGTTTCTTTACCATTAGTGCCACCTGGTGTTTTCATATTCTTGGATAAATACCTTGTTTGGGGGGTAACTGGATCATATGGTAGTTCTATTCTTAATTTTTTGAGGAACCTCCACACTTTTTCCCATAGTGGCTGCATCAATTTACATTCCTATCAACAGTGTACAAGGGTTCCCTTATCTTCACATCATCACCAACACTTGTTATAGCTTGTCTTTTTGGTAATAGCCATTCTAATATGGGTCAGTTGGTATCTCACTGTGGTTTTGATTTGTATTTCTCTGATAGCTAGTGATGTTAAATGTCGTTTCATGTGCTTGTTGGTCAACTGTATGTCTTCTTTGGAAAAATGCCTGTTCAGGTCCTCAACCCTTCGGATAATGTTTGCTCTTTAGTTGTTGAGTTGTATGATTTCTTTATGTATTTTGGATATTAATCCCTTATTAGATATGTAGTTTGTGAATATCTTCTTCTGTTTGGTAGGTTGTCTTCTCATTTTGTTGTGCAGAAGCTTTTTAGTTTAGTATAGCCCCATTTGTTTAATTTTGTTTTTGTTTCCCTTGCTTGAGGAGACGCATTTAGAAAGATATTGCAAAGACTGACATCAAAGAGCATACAGCCTATGTGTTCTTCTAGGAGTTTTGTAGTTTTGGTTCTTACATTCAAGCCTTTAATCCATTTTTAGTTGATTTCTGTTTATGGTGTGAAGTAGTGATCTAGTTTCTTTCTTTTTTTCTTTTTTGCCTGTGGCTGTCCAGTTTTCTTAAAACTATTTATTGAAGAGACTGTCTTTCCTTCACTGTATATTCTTTGCTTCTTTGGATGATGGCATTTTTGAGGAAGTGCAGAACTATATTGTAACTCTAGGATAGCTCAATAAAATACTTCTACTTTCTACCTTTCTCTTTTCCTTCCCTCTCTGCCTCTATCTCTCCTTTTTTCCTTCCTTTCTTGTCAAGACTCAAATGTCTCATGTTTGAAACACATGTTTTCCTTTTGAAATTCTTCAGTAGTACCACAAACAGCCATTTATACACAATAGAACCTCGGGTACTGCCTAGCATTTATTAGGTCTCAATATTTGCTTATTGAACTGAACAAATTGCCCAGATTATATTAAATTTGTTATAGCCCTGAAGTTTGTTCTTTAGTTGTCATATGAAGAAGAAAGAATCTTCTCACCTCTTCTCTAATATACAACTGTATTTAATGTTGTATTGTTTCCTTTTTGTAAGTTATGATTGTGTTTTAGAATAGTTTGTTTTCACTCTACCTTTATTCTTTCATATTACAGTATAATCATTTTTGTAGTTCTTTTAGATATAATTTTTAAAGTGTGCATCATAATTCCTATCCTTTTAATTATTTATTTGTTGCTGTATACTTATGTTGTTTTCCAATATTTTAATGCTATAAAAGTGCTACAGCAATTGTCTTGATATATAAGGCAATTTTCTTTAGTATTTTGCAACATTTCCTTAATACATTTTTTAATATGTGTAATTACTGGGCCAAAGGACCCAGAGCATATTTATTAGGTTGATGAAAAAGTAATTACAGCTTTGAACCATGAATTTTAAATCATTATAACAATAAAGACTCACACACATCTTTATTAATCAAAATAGGAACCATTATAATCAACAGACTTTTGCCAACATGAAATAAGTTTATATATTCCTGTAGCATGAAAATCCATGCTTCAGGATTCAACAAACTCCTGAAAAACATTTTCTGCATCCTGCTGGTTGTAAAGTATTTTCACTGCAAGAAGTTGTCAAGATGCTTGAAGAAGTGGTAGTCAGTTGACAATAGGTTGACTGAATATGACAGATGAGGCAAAACTTTGTAGCTCAATTTGTTTAACTTTTGAAGCATGTGTTATGTGATGTGCAGTTGGGTGTTGTCATGGAGAATTGGGCCCTTTCTGTTGACCAATGCCAGATGCAGGCATTGCAGTTTTTGGTTCATCTCATTGATTTGCTGAGCGTACTTCTCAGATGCAATGGTTTCACTTGGATTCTGAAAGCTGTAGTGGATCAGATGGGCAGCAGACCATGAAGCAGTGACCATGATCTTTTTTTGGTGTAAGTTTGGTTTAGGCAAATGCCTTGGAGCTTCTTCTTGGTGCAACCACTGATCTTGGTCATCGCCAGTTGTCGTGGAAAATCCAATTTTCATCACATGTCATGATTTGATCAAGAAATGGTTTGCTGTTATTGCATAGAATAAGATAAGATGACACTTGAAAATGACAGGTTTTTTGACTTTTGGTCAGATCATGAGGCACCCAGTTATCAAGCTTTATCACCTTTTCAATTTGCTTCAAATGCTGAATGACCATGGAATGGTTGACACTGAGTTTTTCAGTAGCTTCTCCTGTAGTTCTAAGAGGATCAGCTTCACTGATCCTTTCAATTGGTTGTTTTCAACTTCCAATGACTGGTCACTATGCTCCTCTTCTTCAAGGCCCTTGTCTCCTTTGCAAAACTTTTTGAACCACCGCTACATTATGTGTTCATTAGCAGTTCGTGGGCCAAGTGCATTGTTCATGTTGCGACTTGTCTCTGCTGCTATAACCCATTTTGAACTCAAATAAAAAAAAATCACTGGAATTTGCTTTTTATCTAACATCTTTTCTATAGTCTCAAATAAATTTAAAATAAATAGCAAGTAATAAGTCATTAACAAAAGAATATAAAATGAGAAGTGTGCATTAAAAAGATGTATAACATAACCACATTTATTTAAGAATATATTCCAATAGCAAATGGCAAATTTCAACCCTGCAAAATCGCAAGTACTTTTGCACCAACCTAATAGTTACTACTAATATTCATGGTATAAAGCATTTTTAAGTCTTGTGGTACATATAGCTGAATTGCGTTCTGAAAGGTTAACAGTTTTATGTACATATTCTTGCTTCCTTATCTTTGCAAGGATTGGATATCCCATTAAAGTATTTTGGTATGAAAAAATATATATTAATATTTAGCATGCATTTTATATTTTTTAATTTTTACAATGTTCTGTTGGTTTCTGCCATCCAACAACATGCATCAGCCATAATTATACATATATCACCTCCCTCTTGAGCCTCCGTCCCCTCCCCCCGATCCTACCCATCTTGGCCATCACAGAGCACCAGATTGGGCTCCCTTTGTTATATGGCAACTTCTTACCAGCTATCCATTTTACACACGATAGTGTATGTGTGCTGATGCTACTTTCTCCATTCATCCCACTCTCTCCCTCCCCTCTGTGTCCACTAGTCCATTCTCTACAACTGTGTCTCCATTCCTTCCTTGCAAATAGGTTCATCAATATCATTTTTCTAGATTCCATATATATATATATATATATATATAAACATACTATATTTGTTTTTCTAATTCTAACTTACTTCACTCTGTATGATAGGCTCTAGGTTCATCCACCTCACTAGAATGGACTCAAATTCATTCTTTTTTATGACTGAGTAATATTCCATGGAATTTTCCAGGCAATAGTACTGGAGTGGATTGCCATTTCCTTCTCCAGGGGACCTTCCCAACCCAGGGATTGAACCCGGGTCTCCAACATTGTAGACTGATGTTTTACCATCTGAGCCACCAGGGAAGTCCTATATATGTACTACATATACATTTTCAAAGATATTGGTGAGGATGAAATTTTAAATGTATTTTGTTAATCATTTAAATTTTAAACCACAAATGATGCATTTTTCTAAAACCTACTTCAAATATCTTAAATACTGTGTTTTTCCCAAACACATTTATCCTGCTCAACCACTCTCTTTCCTGTTATCAGTCATCTTTCCCAGTCTCATCAGTGATGGTTCATATTTCATTATCTCTATCCTAGCTCAACCCTCTCTCAACAGATAATTTTGCCTCCTACACTCCAAAGCAACAGAGGTCATTAACTGAAACTTTGACTTCCCTTTCCTCTGCCTCCAAATCCCTGTTATGTGACAATGAACAGCAATTAGGAAATGCATAACTCTGTAGGAGTAGAATCCCATGGGTTGTCAAAGGGAAAAGCCCAGCTGAGAAATCTGGAAGTGATCCTTTGGTGGTGGTGAAGGCTCAAAACAACATTATCTGGTAGAGAGAGGGAAAGTTAGTCGTTACCACCATGCAAAAATGTAATGGTTCCTTCCCTTTAGCAAAGTCAGCACTGAGTTAGCATCTAAGGTAGGAATGCCACACCACTGTATCCACAATACTGTAGCAATGCAATCAGGCATCTCAGAAGGAACCAGGCCAAATTAGAATTTTGATCTTTTCTTAAAATCCCTTACATCTTTGCCTTTGCATTTCCTATTTTTCAGTCTTCTGTTCATTCATTCAACCACTGTTTATTGAGACACTTTACATGATTTTAAGTGAGTCAAAAACCCCTGTTTTCATGAAACTTACAGTATTCATGGAGTAAATGAGATAAATAAATGCATGGTATGATAAAAGGTGATATTCGCTAGGCAGTAAAAAGAGAATGAGGAGTTCTGCTGCAGAGGGGAATTGATGGAATTACAAATAGGATAGTTAAGGAAGACCTATCTGATCATAAGTTCTGAAAGAAATGAGAGTGTTAGCCATGCAGATATCTGTGAGATGAACCTAATGAACAGAGGGAAGAGCAAGTACAAAGGCTCTATGGCATGAAGCAGCCTGATGCCTTTAAGGAGCAACAAGGAGCCCAGTGTGACTGGCAGAGTGACTGAAGAGATAAATAGGATGAAAAGAGGTCAGTGGGGTAACAGAAACCGTTCATGGTAGTTTTCTCAGCCACTGTAATTAGTTTGGCTTTTCTTAAGGGTGAGGAGGGAAGTCACTGGATAATTCTGATGAGACGTCAATTCAGTTCAGTTGCTCAGTCTTGTCCGACTCTTTGTGACCCCATGGACTGCAGTACGCCAGGCCTCCCTGTCCATCACCAACTCCAAGAGTTTATTCCAACTCTTGTCCATTGAGTTGGTGATGCCATCCAAAAATCTCATCCTCTGACATCCCCTTCTCCTCCTGCCTTCAATCTTTCCCAGCATCAGGGTCTTTTCAAATGAGTCAGCTCTTTGCATCAGGTGGCCAAAGTATTAGAGTTTCAGCTTCAGCATCAGTCCTTCCAATGACTATTTAGGACTGATTTCCTTTAGGGTGGACTGGTTGGATCTCCTTGCTGTCCAAGGGACTCTCAAGAGTCTTCTCCAACACCACAGTTCAAAAGCATCAGTTCTTCGGTGCTCAGCTTTCTTTATAGTCCAGCTCTCACATCCTTACATGACTACTGGAAAAACCATAGCTTTGACTAGACAGACCTTTGTTGGCAAAGTAATGTCTCTGCTTTTTAATATGCTATCTAGATTGGTCATAACTTTTCTTCCAAGGAACAAGTGTCTTTTAATTTCATGGATGAGACATAGCAAGTGAATATGTAGAAATATGCAATATTTCAGATGTTGAGAAGTGCCTGGAGAAAGATAGAAACAAGAGAAAAGAAATGGTGATGCACCAGAACAAAAGAGAGAGGACCGAAATGAATAAAATTAGAAGTGAGAGGAGAAGTTACAACCAATATCACAGAAATGCAAACAATCATAAGAAAATACTGAGAACAGTTATATGACAACAAATTGGGCTATTTAGAAGAAACATATCATCTTCCAAGACTGAATCAGGAAAAACAGAAAAATCTGAGTAGACCAGTTAATAATAATGAAACTGAATGAGTAATTTAGCAACTATCAATAAGCTAAAGTCAAAGACCAGAAAGCTTCACGGGTGAACTTTACCAATATTTAAAGAGTTAACATCAAGGGAGTGAATGCTTCCAAACTCATTCTATGAGGCCAGCATTCAGTTCAGTTCAGTTCAGTTCAGTTCAGTTCAGTCGCTCAGTTGTGTCCGCCTGTTTGCGACCCCATGAATCGCAGCACGCCAGGCCTCCCTGTCCATCACCAACTCCCGGAGTTAACTCAGACTCACATCCATTGCGTCAGTGATGCCATCCAGCCATCTCATCCTCTGTCGTCCCCTTCTCCTCCTTCCCCCAATCCCTCCCAGCATCAGAGTCTTTTCCAATGAGTCAACTCTTCGCATGAGGTGGCCAAAGTACTGGAGTTTCAGCCTCAGCATCATTCCCTCCAAAGAAATCCCAGGGTTGATCTCCTTCAGAATGGACTGGGGTCCAAGGGACTCTCAAGAGTCTTCTCCAACACCACAGTTCAAAAGCATCAATTCTTCAGCACTCAGCCTTCTTCACAGTCCAACTCTCACATCCATACATGACCACAGGAAAAACCATAGCCTTGACTAGATGGACCTTTGCTGGCAAAGTAATGTCTCCGCTTTTCAATACGCTATCTAGGTTGGTTACCCAAATACCAAAACCAAAGATACACACACAAAAATTTATAGGCCAATATCCCTGACAAGCATAGATGCAAACTGCTCAACAAAATGTTAGCAAATCAAATTTAACAATGCACTGAAAGAACTATGCATTAGGATCAAATAAGATTTATTCCAAGGATATGAAGATGGTTCAGTACTTGCAAATCAGTCAGTGTGACACACCACACAACATTAATAAAAATCACACGATCATGTCAATAGATATAGGAAAAAACGTTTGACAAAATTCATCCTCCATTAATGGTAAAAACCTCTCTACAAAGTTGGTGTAATTGGAACATACCTTAACATAATAAAGCCTATTTATAACAAAGCTAACATCATGCTCAACAGTGAAAAAGCATTTTCTCTAAGATCACATTTTTTAGTAGCATATGGTTTATTCTCTACATGTTTGCAATTTCCCCATTTTCTTCCTGTATTTGATTTCCAGTTTTGTGTTCAGAAAAATACTTAATGTAATTTCTATCATCTTAAATTTGTTAAGTCTTGGTTTTTTCCCCCTAGTATGTGATCTGTTCTAGAAAATGTTCTATATGTACTTGAAAAGAATGTGTGTTCTGTTTTTGGTTGGAATGTCCTGTAGACATTCATTTCAACTTCAATTTATGTCTCACTGCTTCCTTATTGATCTTCTGTCTGGGTGATCTGTCCATTGATGTAAGTTGGCTGTTAAAGTCCCCTAATCTTATAATATCATCATCAGTTTCTTCCTTTATGTCTGTAAATATTTGCTTAATTATTGGCTATATTAGGTGCATATATGTTAATGAATGATATTCCTCTTTTTGTATTGATCCCTTTATCATTATATAATGCCCTATTTTGTCTTTTGTTATAGACCGTGTCTCAGCCTTGCTCTCTGAAATGTATTGAGTGTTACCACACCAAGGAGAAGGGGATGACCGAGAATGAGATGGTTGGATGGCATCACTGACTCAGTGGACATGAATTTGAGCAAACCCTGGGAAATAGTGAAGGACAGGGAAGCCTGGAGTGCTGCAGTTCTTGGGGTCACAAAGAGTGGGACATGACTTAGCAACTGAACAACAAAACACCCAGGCTCAGGCTAGGTGCTTACAGACACAGTGCCTTTGTTCCACCCAGCAACTCCTTGGGGGTACTATTATTATCCTTCCCATTTTACAGATTTGGAAATGGGGGATCAGAGAGTATAACTTGCTGATGATCAGAATGCTGGCATTCAGCAGGATACAAATCCAAGTCTTACTAACTCAGGGTTTTTCAACCTCAATACTATTGATACATTGGACCAGAAAATTCCTTGTTCTGGGGACCATTCTGTGCACTGTACAATATCTGTGCACTGACCCCAACATCTCTGGGGTCCACCTGCAAGATGTCAGTGCCAGTCCCCACCCCATGGAGTGGCAAAAACCAAAAATGTCTCTAGACATGACCAGATGTGCCCAGGGGGGTGGGATAAAGTCCCCTTGTTTAAAAACCACTGCCCTGACATGAGGGTGGGGGAGGTGGGAGAAATGGCAGACATCATCATTATTACAGAGGATGAGGGACTGTGTTTTTATGGAAGATTGTGGATGCTGATATCAATCTCTGACCCAGTCTGGAAATAGGGTCAGTTTTTTTTTTTTTTTCCTCTGCTTTATGATGAAAAGGACAATGCTTGTTCATTCTTTCACTCAGTAGACATTGCTGAGCACACACTAAGTACCAAACCCTGATCTAGCTGTTGAGGAGAAAGCAAGGAACAAAACAAAAATTCCTGTCCTCACAGAGGTTACATTCAAGGTAATACGTGAACAAGTGAAGCATGTGGTATCCCAGACAATGATAAAGGCCATAGCAACAGAGTATGCAGGTGGGCCAGGGTGGGTATAGGAATACTGGTGGGGACTTACAATGTTAAATAAGGTGGCCAGGTTTGGCCTCACTCAGAAGGTGACATTTGAGCAGAGACTCACAGTAGGGGAGCGATTGAGGCCAGTGGAAGTTTCAGGGAAGAATGTTGCACAGGGAATAGTAAGTGCCAAGGCCCTGGGGCCTCTGGCAGGTTGAGGATTAGTAAGTGCAGAGTGGAATTAGGAGGTGGTGATGAGGTCAGAGTGTTGGTGGAAGGAACAGTGTGTGTGATGTCCACGGTCACTTTGTTATTGTTCAGCCTCTAAGTTGTGTCTGACTCTTTGCAGCCTCACGGACTGCAGCATGTTAGGCTCTGCTGTTCTTCACTATCTCTCAGAGTTTGCTCGAACTCATGTCCATTGAGTCAGTGATGCCATCCAACTGTCTCATCCTCTGCTGCCCTCTTCTCATTTGCCTTCAGTCTTTCCAAGCATCAGGGTCTTTTCCAATGAGTTGGCTCTTCATATCAGGTGGCCAAAGTATTGGATCTTCAGCTTCAGCATCAGTTCTTCCAGTGAATCTTCAGAGCTGATTTCCTTTAGAACTGATTGGTTTGATCTCCTTGCAGTCACTTAGCCAAGGCCATTTCTAGTAGCAGTGCTAGATGCAAGCTGGGACTTTTGAGCTCTTCTTTCCAGCTGGGTCAGGTTGCACAAGCCACATTCTCCTCTGTATGGGCCCTGTCCTAGAACCAGGCCCTCACCTGAGTTTGTGACTCACCTGGCTGGACCAATGCTTGCAAGATATGGGAAGGTGGAGAGTGCAGGTGGTGGTGTATAAGTGGAGCACATCTGCCATCTCCCAGCTGTGTCAAATGGTCCTGTCCTGAGCACAGTCTCCTCTTGGCCTCCCCCATGGTAGAAACAGCAGGATGTTGATCTCGTTCCTCCTCCTGCTCCTTGCTACAGCTTGCGTGGCCTCCATGGGTGTCGGACTATGGGTTGTCAGCAACCACTTCCTCACCACAGACATCCCTGCTGCCATCAGCCATCCAGTGAGACTGTGGGTCTTCAACTGCATCTTCCAGCTTTTGATAACATGGGTGAGTTTTGTGTTTTGTTTGTCCCCTCCTCCAGAGAATAATATCCCTGGGTCAGGAAGATCCCCTGGAGAAGGAAATGGCAACCCACTTCAGGTCTCTTGCCTGGAAAATCCCATGGAAGGAGGAGCCTGACAGGCCTTTGCAGTCCATGGGGTTGCAGAGAGTCGGGCATGACTGAGCAACTTCACTTTCTTTCCAGAGAATTAAGAGCAGATTAGGAAAACAAAGGGCTGCCCTGGTGATTTAGACAGTAAAGAATCCTCCTGCCAGTGCAGGAGACCTGGGTTCAATCCTTGGGTTGGGAAGCTCCCCTAGAGAAGGGAGTGGCTACCCATTCCGATATTCTTGCCTGGAGAATCCCACGGACAGAAGAGCCTGGTGGGCTACAGTTCACGGGGTCTCAAAGAGTCAGATATGACTGAGCAACCAACACTAACTAGAAAAAGGACATACCAGTAGCTTTCAGTTAAATTGACAGTCACATCATGGCTGTGGAGGCTGACAGCGTATTACCAAACCTGAAGATTTTCTATTGGATAACATGGTTCTTAACCTCTTCCTGATGTTTTTCAAGCTGGCTTAGGCTAAGAGCCACAACATTCCAAAAATGATTCACTTCCTCAGATAACAGAGAAATTCCACCCCACCTCCTGACTTATTTTCTCCATGGCATCCACCATTCTGTGGAGTGGTGAAGACAGGGATAATTGTTCTGAATTTGGGGCCCGTGTTGGTTACCTGCTGCCTAGAACCAGCCAACCACAAAATAAAGAGATGCAGCAGGTGAGTAAATGAGCAGAGATGAGTGCAACTCCAGAATGTGACTTTTTAGAAAAATATTTTGTTGCTTTTGAGAGATGGAAAACTCTTTCTGTAACATAGATTCTGCTCATTGTTGCTGGTTTGTATAATTTAATCAAATACTTGTAATTATATCATGGTGAGGATTGTGTAAATATTGCCAATTAGGATTTGCTGTGATTTTTCAGAGGGCTGATGGAGATTGAATACAGAAGATACATTTTAGTCTTTTACTTCATGAAAAGTGATGGCAAGCACTTGTTCTCAATGTAACCTTGATGGAGGAGAACTCAGGGGCCAATTTTCTTACCTATATGGAGAAAGCAATGGCAATGGCACCCCACTCCAGTACTCTTGCCTGGCAAATCCCATGGGTGGAGGAGCCTGGTAGGCTGCAGTCCATGGGGTCCCTAGGAGTCAGACATGACTGAGCGACTTTACTTTCACTTTTCGCTTTCATGCATTGGAGAAGGAAATGCAACCCATGGAAATGGCAACCCACTCCAGTGTTCTTGCCTGGAGAATCCCAGGAACGTGGGAGCCTGGTGGGCTGCCGTCTCTGGGGTCGCACAGAGTCGGATACGACTCAAGCAACTTAGCAGTAGCAGCAGGGTCAGCTTGTACGAGATGGGATGCTTCAGTCCTGTGGTTTTCCTGGCCTTGACTCTCATAGTCTACACTTTGGGTTTCCAAATACAGTGACTCAATTTCCTCATCTGCAGGATCAGGGAAAGTAATAGACCCAGCTTCATAGCGCTTGGTGGGTACGTAATGAGTTAATCTACTCAGAGTGGATTTTATGTGCCCAGTACAGAGTAAACTGTCCATAAATATTAGCCTTATTGCTATTTTTTGATTTTTTTTCTACAAAGTTGTGTAACTGCTATGTGTCATTCTCCTTTTCCAGCTCTGAGGATTAGTAATAGGTGAGAGAAATAAAGCCCCAGACAGAGGTGACTTGCAGGCAGTCTGAACACTCATGGCAGTGCTGGGTGGGGAGTCAGCAATAAATAAGCAAACTTGCTGCAAATAAACCAAATGACAAAGTGGCAGGTGCTGTGAGGAGAGTAAAACAGTAGGGCTATAGTAGAGTAACCTGGAGTTCCTAGAACCCTCAAGGGTAACAGAATGCAAAGAGTCCATGAGTTTGGATGGGGTGGAAATTGCCCCATTTTCACTTAACCTCTAATGCAAATGTGGTATTTCCTTCCATCATGCATGAAGGGAACAAATCACCACTGGGACAGCAGAACCCTCAACTTTGTCAGCAAGAGGAATCACAGATATTCTCAGAGCCTATTACAGGCATAGCAGATTGCAAACAATTGCATGCGTACCTTGTTCTTTTGAAATTATGATAGTATTAGACCAGCCACTAGATCTTATATTTAGTATGCTAATAAGGAAGTACTGAAGGTACATTGTTATAGCATACATTTACTCTAATATTTTGATAACTATATTTCAGTAAAATATAATAATCCTATGTATTTTATTTTTATATATTCAAATGTATTCTGTGAAAAGGCCACAAACTTTGCTAAAAGCCTGAATGCTCTTGGTACAGAAAGGATAAGAAACCACTAGAAAGAGAGTGATTGGGAGAGAGCCCACATTACTTGTTTATATTTTTTATCATGCAAACTTACAGACATAACCCAAGGAGACAGACTAGTATAAAGAAGCCACTAGACATTCAACTCATATTATTCATGATTATTGATTCCCAACCAATCTTACTTCATCTGTGCCCCTATGTTTTCCCTCATTCCCATTTCCTCATAAGTAGATCCTAGATATCATATTCTTTTTATCTAAAAATATTTCTCTAGGTATCTCTAAAAAATAAGACCTCCTCTGCCCCACCATCCCTTTAAAAAAACAACCACTATGCAATTCGGTTCAGTTCAGTCGTTCAGTCGTGTCCGACTCTTTGCAACCCCATGAATCGCAGCATGCCAGGCCTCCTTGTCCATCTCCAGCTCCCGGAGTTCACTCAGACTCATGTCCATCAAGTCAGTGATGCCATCCAGCCATCTCATCCTCTGTCGTCCCCTTCTCCTCCTGCCCCCAATCCCTCCCAGCATCAGAGTCTTTTCCAATGAGTCAACTCTTCACATGAGGTGGCCAAAGTACTAGAGTTTCAGCTTCAGCATCATTCCCTCCAAAGAAATCCCAGGGCTGATCTCCTTCAGAATGGACTGGTTGGATCTCCTTGCAGTCCAAGGGACTCTCAAGAGTCTTCTCCAACACCACAGTTCAAAAGCATCAATTCTTTGGCACTCAGCTTTCTTCACAGTCCAACTCTCACATCCATACCTGACCACAGGAAAAACCATAGCCTTGACTAGACGGACCTTTGTTGGCAAAGTAATGTCTCTGCTTTTCAATATGCTATCTAGGTTGGTCATAACTTTTCTTCCAAGGAGTAAGCGTCTTTTAATTTCATGGCTGCAGTCACCATCTGCAGTGATTTTGGAGCCCCCCAAAATAAAGTCTGACACTGTTTCCACTGTTTCCCCTTCTATTTCCCATGAAGTGATGGGACCAGATGTCATGATCTTCGTTTTCTGAATGTTGAGCTTTAAGCCAACTTTTTCACTCTCCTCTTTCACTTTCATCAAGAGGCTATTTAGTTCCTCTTCATTTTCTGCCATAAGGGTGGTGTCATCTGCATATCTGAGGTTATTGATATTTCTCCTGGCAATCTTGATTCCAGGCTGTACTTCCTCCAGCCCAGCATTTCTCATGATGTACTCTGCATAGAAGTTAAATAAGCAGGGTGACAATATACAGCCTTGACATACTCCTTTTCCTATTTGAAACCAGTCTGTTGTTCCATATCCAGTTCTAACTGTTGCTTCCTGACCTGCATATAGGTTTCTCAAGAGGCAGGTCAGGTGCTCTGGTATTCCCATCTCTTTCAGAATTTTCCACAGTTTATTGTGATCCACACAGTCAAAGGCTTTGGCATAGTCAATAAAGCAAAAATAGATGTTTTTCTGGAACTCTCTTGCTATTTCCATGATCTAGCGGATGTTGGCAACTTGATCTCTGGTTCCTCTGCCTCTTCTAAAACCAGCTTGAACATATCTGGAAGTTCACGGTTCACATATTACTGAAGCCTGGCTTGGAGAATTTCGAGCATTACTTTACTAGCGTGTGAGATGAGTGCAATTGTGTGGTAGTTTGAGCATTCTTTGGCATTGCCTTTCTTTGGCATTGGAATGAAAACTGACCTTTTCCGGTCCTGTGGCCACTGCTGAGTTTTCCAAATGTGCTGGCATATTGAGTGCCGCACTTTCACAACATCATCTTTCAGGATTTGAAAGAGCTCAACTGGAATTTCATCACCTCCACTAGCTTTGTTCATAGTGATGCTTTCTAAGGCCCACTTGACTTCACATTCCAGGAAGTCTGGCTCTAGGTGAGTGATCACACCATCGTGATTATCTGGGTCGTGAAGATCTTTCTTGTATAGTTGTTCTGTGTATTCTTGCCACCACTTCTTAATATCTTCTGCTTAATTATCACTCTTTAAAATAGCAGCAGGTGCTTAGGATGGCCATGATGACTAGAATGGTCCAGAAAGGCCTCCCTGGGAAGAGATCACACGTGCAGGCTGAGGTAGGAGCCTTTCCAGGGTCCCTTGAGGGGTGACCAGAGCCTGGTTTGTGGGGCTAGGTGTCTGAAGAGAGAGGATTGAGAGGTGCTGGTACTGGAGCAGTGAGGGTCTCGGTGAGGATGGATTTTCTGCAGGTGATGGAGGCACAGTAGGAGACGTGCAGGCTTGTGGTCCAGTCTTCAGCCACTCTGCAGAGGGCACTGTGGTGGTAGAGCCCTGGCACAGCACACTCTGAAACGCTTCTCATCCCATTTCCCTTTCTCTCACCAACAGGGGATGATTTTTGAGAAACTGAGAATCTGCTCTATGCCCCAGTTTGTCCGTTTTGTTCACGATCTGCCGCCACTAAGGAAGCATCCAGATGTGGTGGTCAAGGACCTCCGGTTTGGGACGATCCCCGTGAAGCTGTACCAGCCCAAGGCATCCACAAGCAGTCTCAGGCCTGGCATTGTGTTCTTCCATGGTGGCGGGGGCATCATAGGGAGCCTGAGTAAGAGTCCTTTCCTTAGATCCCTTGCCTGGAGTATGATGTCCAAGAGCACAGCCAGGTGGACACACCTTTCAGCAGGAGGTGGCACTCCTATCATCTTCCCGGGGTCTCAAAGCTGCTATTATGACCAGGGGATACCAGGACAGTTACTGAGGCCCAGATCATATACATAGGTATATATACCATACATCTATATTAAGGATTTCTCTGGTGGCTCAGATGGAAAAGCGTCTGCCTGTAATGCGGGAAACCCAGGTTTGATCCCTGGGTTGGGAACATCCCCTGGAGAAGGAAATGGCAATGCCAGTACTCTTGCCTGGAAAATTCCATGGTCAGAGGAGCCTGGTAGGCTAAAGTCCATGGGGTCACAAAGAGTCAGACATGACTGAGTGACTTCACTTTCTCTCTCTCTCTCTCTCTCTCTCTATATATATATATATATATACACACACACATACACACACACACAAACAATTCATACAACATAAAATTCACCATTTTAAAGTGTACAATTCGGTGGTATTTAGGACATTCAAATGTGTGACCACCACCTCTATTTAGTTGTAAATAAGGATTAAAAACAATGAAAACACAAGTGTGTTTCACAGTAGGTATTGCTTGAGACAAATTTCTGGTACAGACAGACAGGAGAACTAAAGAGCAGAGGAAAATTCGTGAGGGGGGGAAATGAACGCAAAATTGGGTCAATGTTATATATCTTAATTTTTTCCATTGTGGAAAAATTAGAGAGAAAAACCACCTTTACATAGTACTTCTTGATCTGTGGAATGCCAGGGTCCCTTTGCTGTAGACTTTGAGAATAAGGGATTTAATACAACTGTGGTTTTGTTTTGGTTTGCATAATCAATGATAATAAGCCAATATTTATTTGTTGACATTATTAATATTTACATGGCAGATACTATAGAATCTGTGTAGATACATAGTCTTTTTTGTAAATTTTTTTAAATTGTGGTAAAAGCCACATAATATAAAACATATTTATTGGTACAGTTCAGTGGCACTAAATACATCCACATTGTTGTACAACTCTCACCATCATCTATTTCCTGAATTTTTTACCTTCCTAAACTGAATCTCTGTCCCCATTAAACACAGCCCTCATTTCTCTTCCCAACACCCCACTGGACCCTGGCATCTACCACTGTACTTTCTGACTATGAATTTGACTATTCTATATTCTACGTAACTCATGTAAGTGGAATCAAACAGTATTTGTCTGCACCTAATATATATTGAAAACCATCTCATCTAAGTCCCCAACAACCCTATCACTGTCATTATATCCATTTTACAGAAGAGGAAATGAAGCCTCAGGGAGGTGAAGGGATCCACCCGGTACAACTTTAGGTCAAGCTAAAAGGAGGAAAACTTGGGATCTGAACTCAGGTCTGAATCCATAGCTCACCCACTGAACTACTGTACTCCATAGCCAGACATCTCAGATGCTATGAATGCACTGTAGAATCGATAGGGTTGCAGGTGTGGGGTGGAGGTGAGTCTTAGAGAAAGCTGTTGAGACAGCTCGACAGAGGAGAGTGAGAAAGTAGAGAGGAAGGCTGACTACAGCTGGAGGAGAATCTACAAAATCTTGTTAGAGGCAACCCAGCCCTTTGACCACTGAGGTTGTCCTTAAGAAGGGTCAGGTGAGGAGCCCGCTAACCTCCCTAGCTTGAATGTTTCAAACCTTTTATTTTTTAGAAACACACCATGGCATATGCTGTAACTTGTGCAAGAAGAGTGATGCAGTGGTTCTAGCAGTTGGGTGAGTAAAGCAAGGATGCGAAGATGCTGGAATTCCAGGAGCCCCAGGGGCAATAAAGGGGAGGGAGCCAGGAGTCTGTGGCAGGCTGGTGTTGAGGGATGCCAGGAGCACAGGATGGGCTGTGAGATGATGGTGAGCAGGAGGGCAGGGAAGAGAGAGAGGAAGGGAGAAGCAGGGAGAAGCAGAGATGGGGCATTCCTCCTGCGGGTGGCCCTTGAAAGTGAAAGTCTCTCAGTCATGTCCAACTCTGTGCCACTCCATGGACTATACAGTCCATGGAATTCTCCAGGCCAGAATACTGGAGTGGGTAGCCTTTCCCTTCTCCAGGGGATCTTCCCAACTCAGGGATCAAACCCAGGTCTCCTGCATTGCAGGCAGATTCCTTACCAGCTGAGCCACCAGCGAGGATGCATTTAGAGCATTGCATCATCTGGAAACGGGATAGGGGGTGGTCTTTGCAAAGTACATCCAGGGCAGAGCTTCACTACCAGTGCATGTCTGGGTGGAATACTGTATGTGAAGCAGAACAGCCCTGCACCTTCTACACACTGAGTACCTCCCTCCACCAAATGCACACAATGCCCTGCACTGTAACCAGGGCAATCTCAGACACTGCCACATCATTTCCAAGTGCTCCAGAGAGGGAGGTCCACCCTGGTGAGACCCACTGAAGGAAGCAGGAAAAATGAAAATGCCACTGTCTCTCCTAACTGATCTGGGCGAGTCACCACATGACCTGGAACCTCAACAGGGCACAGAGACACCTGAAGAGACCCTCCCTGGGTCTCCTGCCATCATCCAGGGCCTGGGTGGTTCCTTCTGATGTGAAGCTGTTCCTGCAGTTTCATTTAAATGCACATGCCAGGAAGAGATATCCACTGCCAACATCTTGGTGGGGATATAGCCAGTGAAGTAAGTAAAATTGACAGAAGTCAGTCCTCAGGCATTTCTGAGCCTATGTGCCTGGGCATTGAAGGCTTTGTCTGTCATCTCATTTAAGCCTTCTACTTTGACTTCACCTTCTCAAGCCTCAGAAAAAGAACTTTATAGAAGAAATATGGGCAGAAGGATGTTAGACACAGGTGTTTTAGGCCCTGTAGGAGTGGTGAGTGTAAACCGTATTCCTTGATTCCTTTTCAGATACCGCATGATGCCTAAGCATAGGTTTCCAGTGATAGTAACAGACTGCATGGTGGGTACAATACACTTCTTGAAGTCCTTGAATACATATGGGGTGGATCCAGCCCGGGTCGTAGTCTGTGGTGACAGTGTGGGCGGGGCCGTGGCAGCGATTCTTTGTCAAAAGTTTGTGGACCGTTCTGATCTCCCCAAGATTCGTGCTCAGATCCTCATCTATTCCGTTCTCCAGAGCCTGGATTTCCAGTCCCCTTCCTATCAGCAGAACAAAAACATTCCACTGCTCAGCCAGAATTTGACCTTGTATTGTTTGTGTGGTTACTTGAACATCAGCCACTCCTGGAGAAGTGCTGTATTGAAAGGCACCCACTTGCCTGAGGAAGTCTGGGAAAAGTACAGGAAGTGGTTGGGTGCAGAAAACATCCCAGACAAGTTTAAGAAGAGAGGTTACCTGCCTATGTCCCGTGAGCCCCTGAATGAGGCTGCCTATCTGGAGACAAAAATCATTCTAGATGTGATGAACTCACCCTTGATTGCAGACGATGAAGTAGTGTCTCGGCTCCCTGAAGCTTGCATCGTGAGCTGTGAGTATGATGTACTTCGGGACGATTCGCTGTTGTACAAGAAGAGGTTGGAGGACCTGGGGGTTAGAGTAACTTGGCACCACATGGAGGATGGTTTTCACGGAGTGTTGACCACCATTGACATGAGCTTCTTTTACTTCCCCTGCTCCTCAAGGATTCTGGATGCTGTGGCTCATTTCATAAAGGGGCTGTGACCATCTTTCCTTCCTGCTGCATTTGCAAAAGTATGGATTCTGCCATCATCTGGTTCTCATCAAGGGTCCCTGTGTTCATGTAGGTGATGCTGGGTAGGGCTGGGGAGAGTGTGGAGGTTACCGTGTCATCTTACATCAGGTTCTGGAATCCTAGAATGCATGTCTGTGATGTCTAAAAGGAGAACAGCAGAAGAAACAGGTTTAGGGAAAGGGTGGGCTCTCTGTCCATGATCCATGATTACTATCAGGGAAAAATCGAGCTGACATTCTTAAGTGACCATTTGCAAAAGGGAATGAACAAGTAAAGACCATTCATGGCCTCCTTGAGGGAGAGTTCAGGCTGCCCAGGCTGATCCAGGCTGTGGGCAATAGGAGTGTCTACTTGTCTGGGCCTTGGAATAAGCTGGGAGCATCACGTGCAATATCATGGGCCTCTTCCAATCTGGCTCAGAGGCAGGGGTCCTGATGTCCTAGTGCTGGGTGGTGGTGCAGAAACTGGTTTCATCTTTCTCCTCTGGGTACATGGTGACATTTTCCCTGCCCTTTCTCTGTCTCTGAGCTCAGTCTCAACTGCCTGGACTGGAAGAGTGAAGATGGATTGAGTAGGTTTTCCATGGTGGTTGACACTTAGTGGTAGATAAAGACAGACTGGAGCTCTTGGAGTCAAAGTCAGGCTTTCAGCCAAGGGCTCTTAAGCAATATTATATGTGTTCAAGGAGCAGAGTCCAGAGGGAAGCTAAGTCCCAAGCCAGAGACCTATGAAGATGAAATCTGATCAAACTCAACCATGTCCACAGTAGAAATCAAAGGAGGGCCCAAAGAACTGAAGATATGTTAGTGAGAACTATCACTACTTTAAGGGACAGAACCGGCTCAAACTGGCCTAAATCAAAGAGAATGTATTGGCTAATGTAACTACAAATTGCAAGGATAAATTAGTCATGGTTTGATTCAGGAACTCAAACAGTATCTCCAGCTACGTTCTCTTTACTATAGTCTGTGCTTATGAACTTCATCTTCCCCTCTCTAGATTTGACTTGTCTTTTCCCATAGTCAAGTTCATTATAATGAACTTACTTAATTCTCAGCAGTCCCAGCAGAAATCACACTGCAATTTGATGGCTCTGTTGGTTTTCTGAGTGGTATATCCAGTTGCTAAAACCAAGAACATGGAAGGTTATGACTGACCAGGCCCAAGTCCCATGCCCTCCTTGGAGTGGAGGGTGGGGTCAACTCCATCTGGTGCTTGGATGGGCATGGGGGATGGATGAGTTCTCCCTCACGTCAACACTTACTCTGCTGTAGAAGACCAACTGAAGCCTGAGTGAAGGTCCTTGGAAGTGGCAAGAGATGTCAAGCACCACTGGGCAAGTTGACCACTTGCCACTTAGGAATAAAAATTCCTTTGAAAGGGATAGCCCAAGCTCTCAGGCTGGCCCCACCTGGTCCTCAGGAGGCTCTGCTCCTGACTGGCCAGTGGCTTTTATAGGCCAAAAACCAAAGGACCTGCACAAAGTCTACTGCACAAAGGGCCCCATGTCTTCCCTTAAGTTGCATTCAGGTGAATGTTCAGGCTGACATGTGGGGCAGAGAGAATCCCACTGGATGACTTCTTGGTTCATTCACAGCAGAAAGACCAGCTTTGTTGGAGAGTTAGGAATCACTAACAGCACATAGCTTTTAGTGAATTGTCCGCTTTGAGACAGGTCTCTGAACTGATTGGTGACCTTGGGCCTGTATTGTGGCCTTGGTTCACCCCCAGCTCTGGAGATAGGTGGAGGGAAGTGAGCTGACCTTCTGGAAATTTGGGTGAGCCACAGGAAGATGGTGTCCAGTGAAGATAGTGGGTTACCCTTTCACCCACTTCCACTAGGGTATGGAAGAGGCTGAGTGGGCTTATTTCTGAGCCTGCTTCCTTCTGCAGTCTGTGGGAGAGATGAAGCCCTTTCGCCCACAATGGTTGGTTTGATCTGAGGACATGATACTCCTCTCTTCTCCTTTATGCTTCATGGCTGTCCTTCCTGCAACCTGTTCCTGAGGCTCAGGGAATGGAAAAGGGGTAGGAATGAATGTTCACTGAAAGTCCTCTGCATGCTAGGCTGCATACAGGGCTGTTTAAATTTGCCACCTCACTATGATGAAAAACAGCTATGCTGGGTTGCTGCCTAGGCATTTCATGGTATGATAGCTCTGCTCACATCCAGACTCTGGACATTATGATAAAGACCCATGCTTAGGATTCCCACCACAAGTTCCTGCTTTTCCTTCGTCATCTTTTAGAATAACCATTTTAGAGTTGATCCTGTGAAAAGTTAGTGACCTCCACCCCAACACCTTAGAAGAAAGAGGTGCTTGCTTGCTGTCCTGTTTTTCATCTCCTGCTCACTCATGACCTGGAACAGAGGACTTCCCTCCCTGCCCCTGCTCATTGCACACACACCCCCCATTTCTGGGGTCTGTAAATAATAAATATTGTGACTTTACCTCCTTCGTGTGAGTGTATTGAAGTTGTACTTTCAATTGAAATGACCCCTAGGTGTTCACTTCCTCAAAGAGAGAGTTTGGATGTCAGGGGAGCTCCCTGATGACCCTATGTGAGAGGCTGGTGGCCCCTCATTCAGCAAGCCATCATCTTCGCTCTTAATACACCAGCTATGCTATCCTGCCCTGCCCCACCCTTCACTACATGTACATGTGAATTCTACAAAGTGTGTACTCTTAAGCCCATTTTACACATAAGAAAACTAAGGCCCAGAGATATTAACAACACTCATTTCCTGACCCTTTCTAGTCAGGCTCAAGGTGAGCTGATTCAGTAGTTTACCCAAGGTCTTGTAGTTGGTGGGACACTGAGCATAGCAGCTCTGGTCAAACAGCAAACCCTTTCTGCCAAGCCCTGTAGCCCATTAGCTTGTTTCTTCCCTATCATTCAGAATTAAAATGAGAGACATGACTGAGTTACATGACCTTATGTGAGTCATTTCCCATCCAGCGGGGTGTTAGCTACCCTCTGATCTGAGGCAGATTGATAGTGTCAAGTCTTTTTGCCATGAGCTTTTTAAATTTTTTTTTGCTTTCTTGACTTTAGCTTTCTCTAAATCAAAATGGCTTTGGAATAGGTAACCATAGACCCATTTGGGAATGGACAGCTGGCATGCCCTGCTAACTCGGCCCAGGGAAGATGGAGCCACCTTTAAGCCCAGACACTCCAGGAATGTTTTCTCAGTAAGTTCCCAGGATTTCCCTGCAAAGATCTGCCAGTTTGCCCACGGCAAGTGCCATCAGATAAAAGATAATGTGTTGTAACCAAATTTGTTTTCTTTTGTCAGAATGAAGTTGAGGACAAGATCTTAGGGCAAAGTGAAAAAAAAAATGGTGTCTTCCTCAGGGTACTTCTCACCTCCACCCAGGACCTCCCTGCCTGTCTGGCTCTAAACCCTGTCTCCCTCTACCCCTGTCCCCTCTGCACTGGAGTACCTGCCTGCTCTCTCCTCCTATCTCTGGGCTCGCTAGTTATATACAGGCTAGTACAGGCCAGGCTCCACTGAAGTGACAAATGGCACCACAGTCTCAGTATCTTATGAAGCAAAGGTCTATTTCTTGCTGAATTACATATTACAACAACCCTCAAATGTCAGCGACTTCCCAGGTGGCTCTGTGGTAAAGAACCGGCCTGCCAGTGCAGCAGATGTAAGAGATATGCGTTCGATCCCTGGGTCGAGATGATCCCCTGGAGGAAGGCAGCCCACTCCAGTATTCTTGCCTAGAGAATCCCATGGACAGAGGAGCCTGGTTGGCTACAGTCTGTAGGGTTGCAAAGAGTTGGACACGACTGAAGCACCTTAACAAAGGTCAGTGGCAGCATGGCTCCACGTTCATCTACCCCCACATCCAGGCCTATAGAGCAGCCTTTATTTGAGATATCTCTGGTCTCATGGCAGAGGGAAAAAGAGCATGTTGACTCACACATTGGCTCCCCAAGCTTCCGCTTAGAAGTGATACTCACTGTTTCTGCTCACCTTTCATTGGTCAGAGCAAAACCCTTGTCCTGTCAACTAAGCTTGATGTTGACAGGACAGAGGAGAATAAAAGTGGCAGATACTTGTGGTCAGTATTACAGCTAACCACACTCTCAGTCACAATATTTTCATTTCCATTCTTGTTCAGTCACTCATTTGTTTCTGACTCTTTGTGACCTCATGCACTGCAGCACGCCAGGCTTCCCTGTCCTTCACTGTCTCTCAGAGCTTGCTCAAACTCATGTCCATCGAATCAGTAATGCCATCCAACTATCTCATCCTTTGTCTGCCGGGAGCCAGCGTGAGGAACTCCGCCCATGGCAAAGGTCATGAGGAAGAAGGCTTCGGCATACACAAAGGCGGGATCGAGCCTCAGGAAACCCCCTGTTTCTGAGCATCTACCCCCAAAACCAGAGTCTGCCTACGTTACTGTTTTATGCTCTCACCTACACCCCTGACTTTACAGGGGGCTGCCCCCCACCACCTCTCTCAGAGAAGGAGTTAACTTACAGCTCCAAGTTAATAAAAATTCCTGGGCGTGACAAGAGTGTTTCAACTTACAAACTCCTCTGAAGGTTCTCTAGTCTGCCTGAGCAGGTTCGTCCAGCCACATGTGATTGTTTACAGCCTCCCAACCATGAGAGGCACGAGATGCTGTAAACTTTCTAAATACAGATTCTTTTGAGAAGTTAGAAAATTATTAGTATAGTATAGTGAGTTGATTAGAAATTATATTGGTGAAGGGTTTTTCATTTGTTGAGCCAATATTTGCTGCTAAATCTCCATATTCCCTGCCCTTATAATGAATATAACTAGCATATAGGAGAAATAAGTATTAACCTTTACGATTAATCATGTTAAACCTTAGGCTAAGTAAATTCCTTTCTTAATTGTAACGCACTACACCCTCACCCTGTAGGAATGAAACTTTATCTGGTGCCTTCGGAGGGTGGCGCCTAGTTTAAGAAAAAATCACCTCTGGAAAAAATAAGTTTTCTGGTTGACTGACCATTATCAGAAAGGGCCATAAAATGTCAGCAGGCCTCATGGCCAGAAGATGATGTAAAACCCCTAAAACCTTTGTATATATTTATATGAAGCACCTGATTTTGACAAGGGTCAGGTCTGCTGACCCCGTGTGACTCTGTATTCATCCGTATGTATAACAAAAAGTATATAAGCAAACCTGAAAATAAAGAAAATGGATCAGTTTCTGGAAAGACTGATTCCCTCGTGTCGTTCTTTCTTTCCCCTTCTGGCTGAATTCCCATCTGGAGCATGGATGCTCACCATGTCTACTTATTTGCCCTGGCTTCTAAGATCCACATGAGAGGGAGCCCAGGGCGGGGCACCCTCCGCTATTCAAGTGGGTGCCGGTGGCCTACATAGATGGTGCAAACTCCTTGTCTTGGAGTTTTATTGGTATTCCACGTAAACCAAGTTATTCAGCATCTTTTTCTCCACTAGTATTTTCCTACTACACTATTTCTTTCTAATCTCCCTCCATATCTTTAATTAAGCAATTAATTCCTAGGATGCTGACTCCATCTCTGCTTTGAATTACCCTGGATCCACCGGGGCTGGACCCTGGCATCTGTTGTCCCTTTCTCCTCCTGCCTTCAATCTTTCCCAGCATCAGGGTCTTTTCTGATGAGTTAGTTCTTTGCATCAGGTGGCCAAAGTACTGGAGCTTCAGCTTCAGCATCAGTTCTTCAAATGAATATTCAGGATTGATTTCCTTTAGTATTGACTGGTTTGATCGCCTTGCAGTCCAAGGGACTCTCAAGAATCTTCTCCAATACCATAGTTCAAAAGCATTAATTCTTCGGCATTCAGCCTTCTTTATGGTCCAACTCTCACATCCATACATGACTACTGGAAAAACCATAGAAAGAAAGAAAGTGAAGTCACTCAGTCATGTCTGACTCTTTGCGATTCCATGGACTATAGCCTGCCAGGCTCCTCTGTCCATGGGATTTTCCAGGCAAGAATACTAGAGTGGGTTGTCATTTCCTTCTCCAGGGGATCTTCCTGGCCCAGGGATCAAACCCAGGTCTCCCACACTGTAGGCAGACTCTTTACCATCTGAGCCACCAGGGGAGCCCAAAGCTATGGAAAAACCATAGCTTTGACTATATAGATCTTTTCTGGCAAAGTAATGTCTCTGCTTTTTAATACACTGTCTAGGTTTATCATAGTTTTTCTTTCAAGGAGCAAGCATCTTTTAATTTCAAGGCTTCAGTTACCATCTGCAGTGACTTTGGAGTCCAAGAAAATAAAATCTGTCACTGTTTCCATTGTTTCCCCATCTATTTGCCATGAAGTGATGGGACTGGATGCCATAATCTTAGTTTTTTTGAATGTTGAGTTTTAAGGCCATTTTTCACTCTCCTCTTTCACTTTCATTGAGAGGCTCTTTATGTAAGTGTTGTGGTGCTAAAGAAGACTCTTGAGAATCCCTTGGACTACAAGGAGATCAAACCAGTCAATCATAAAGGAAATCAACCCTGAATACTCACTGAAAGGATAATTCTGAAGCTGAAGCACCCATATTTTGGTCACCTAACATGAACAACCGACTCATTGAAAAATTCCCTGATGCTGGGAAAGATTGAGGGCAGAAGGAGAAGAGGGTGTCAGAGGATGAGACGGCTGAATGGTATCACAAATGCAATGGACATGAACTTGGGCAAACTCTGGGAGATGGTGAGGGATAGGGAGGCCTAGCATGCTGCAGTCCATGGGGTTGCAAAAAGTTAGACACGACTGAACAGCAGCAGCAAGTGATATGCAAATATACTCTCTCTTTATTTATTTATTTTGGCTGCTCTGTGTTACTTGCAGAACCTTACTTCCCAGACCAAGGGTGGAACCTGCCTCCTCCACAGTGAAAGCACAGAACCCCAACCATTGGACTACCAGGGAATTCCCTTTTATAAAAATATCTCCTTTTAGAGATAAAGCTAAAGTCTCTTTGACCACCCTCCCTCAACTCTAGTCCTTTTGATCTGGATGTATCTGCTGTTACCTTCTTTGGGGAGAGCAGGGTTGGTTTTCCAACCCTTTAAAACCTGTTTCTAGGCTTTCACATGTACAGATAGGTACCTACAGAAATACAGAGTATTATTTTGTGGGATGGATTTACTGTATATTGTATATAACAGAGATTATTCTGTACCTGTTGTACCACTTGAGTTTTTTTTTTTTCACTCAGCAATGTATCTTAGAAATCTAGCCTCACAAACCATATAGAGTCCTCTTGCTCTTTTTCGCTACTGCATGGTAGTCCATGGGATGGCTCTATTACAGTTCTTAGCCATTCCCTACAAATCTGTAGTGAACGTATCTGCATGTGCCTGCTTCTGTATGTGTGAGTCTCTGTGATAGATTCAAGAAGGACTGAATCTATCCTTGGCCTGACACAGTTTTCCACATTAATAGATACTGTAAAGATGCCTCTCTGGGCTTCCCTGGTGGTCCAGTGGTTGGAAGTTTGCTTATCAATGCAGGGGACATGGGTTTGATCCTTGGTCTGGGAAGATCCCACGTGCCATGGGGCAGCTAAGCCTGGGCACTGCAACAAAGAGTGGCCCCTACTCGCCACAACTAGAGAAGGCCCACAGGTAGCAATGAAGATCCAGCACAGTCAAAAATTAATAATAATAATAATAAAGATGTCTGTCCCATTCCCCCCATTTCCCCAGCAGATCTCAGCTGGGAGGGAAGTAGTTGGATTGTAACCACCAATCCCAAAAGCAGAAAGAAAATTGATTTTGAAAGAAAATTGAAAACTGCTTGACACCTGGTTGTGTGGGACATAGTTGGCTGGTAGGTCTATATTTTAAAGGGAAATGTCCTTAACTCAAATGAACTTCTCCAAGAATCAGCTGAGGAGTCGGGGCAGGCTGCAATGTTACTGGTGTGTGACCTCTAACATACTTATCTTCATCTAGCAAAGTAAAGGACACCAGAGTCAGCAGATTGGCTCTTCTTTCCCAGGTTGCCAAGGCTCACTATTGGCTAGATCACCCCTGCTCCAACATTGCAGCTGGTTTCTTGCAAATGGCTGTACAAGGTTGATTCTGATAAGGCAGCGCCTGGGGCTTAGTTTCAAAGCACTTCTTATTGCAGGGAAAAACCCACAAGTGTGGGTCTGACCTCATTATTGTGAAACAACTCCCTGCTTTGTCATCACCAAAGGATAGAGCAGTTTTAATTTTAAGTTGAAGAGACATATTGCATTCTGGGTTTGTTACTGCAGCTTCTGCAAAGAGGCAGAGTGATGGAAGACACGTAGTCTAGAACCAGTTGGAGGCCCAACATTTATGTAACCTCCTAAGCCCTCAGTTTTCTTGCTTTGAAATGAGGATAATCATGTGGAGCACATGTGGGGGTTTGTGTAAAGCAGGCTGAATCAATGTAAGTTGTGGTTAGGTATTTGCTGTTCAGTAGAAAGTTACAGACGTGCTGGTTACCAGACTCATAGCTTATTTCCTGGTGGGGATAACAATCTGTTTTTGTGCTCAGGAATTCTCTATTCAAAAAGAATATACAATTGTTCCCTTTGGGATATTTTTGTCCCAATTTCCCAAATTCACTCCTCTAATATAGGGAAAGGAATGGATTTTGTTGCTAAAACAGGCTTGGTTTAGGCACAAAGGAGAGGGTTGAGCATTTATTGACTTCTTATATGTGACAGGTATTTTATGAAGTGTTTTGTAGGTGACATTTCATTGTATTCTCTTAATCTTATTTTATGAAGTATGGGATATTGACTCCCAATTTTGTTTTTGCTGTTCAGCCGCTAAGTCGTGTCCGACTCTTTGTGACCCCATAGACTGCAGCACTCCAGGCTTCCCTGTCCTTCACTGTCTCCCAGACATTGCTCAAACTAATATCCATTGAGTCAGTGATGCCATCTAACCATCTCATGTACTGTCACCCCCTTCTCCGAGGAGGAACTAAGGAGCCTTTTAATGAGGGCAAAAGAGGAGAGTGAAAAAGTTGGCTTAAAACTCAACATTTTAAAAAATAAGATGATGGCATCTGGTCCCATCACTTCATGGCAAATAGATGGGGAAAAGGTGGAAACAGTGACAGACTTTATTTTCTTGGGCTCCAAAATCAGTGTGGATGGTGACTGCAGCCATGAAATTACTCCCAGTTTACAGATTAGGACACCAAAGCTGGCTTGACCCAGGAACTTGGTCAAAAGGAAGTAGCTGGTAAGAGGTGGGACTTGAAGTGGAAGCCAAGTTTGTATGAGTACTCAGCAACCTGTTCCCCCCATCCCCAATCCCATTCCTTGTGCAATAACCCAAAGCTGATTACCCATCTTTAAGAGGTGTTTCTAGGATGTACTGGACTGGGAGAAGTCAATTGATTATCCACCTGTGAGGTCTCACCATAGAAGGGTGCCACCTTCTCTGAAATTAGACCCTTCTCCTGTGGCTTGCAGAGTCTGCTGTAGCTCCTCCTGTGTGGCACTGAGCAGACACCAAAAGTGTCTGAACCTATGCTGGATTAAAGTAATCCCATTCCTAATAGGCACAGGTGATTGGAAAAGCAAATGGCAATCATCTCTGGAGGAAGATAGTGTCATCCTAGACCTCATACCATTTTCACATTTAGTTTTTCAGATACCAGGCCTATGAGAAGAGAGAAACTAGCAATAGAAACCCACAGAAACAACAGGTAAAAAGAAAGGAAGCCACAGACTATCAAATAGCTCTGCTTATTATGTCCAAGTAAAATCTATATATATGAATTATAAATATAATCTATATAAATAGAATATATAAATCTTTATATAATGGCAACCCAATCCAGTACTCTTGCCTGGAGAAGTCCCTAGAACAGAGGAGCCGGGCAGGCTATATAGTCCATGGTGTCACAAAGAGTCATACATGACTTAATGACTAACACAATACATAACTACAATCTATAAGTCTAAAATATATAAATCTGTAGATTTATAAACCTGCAGATTTGAACATTTGAGGCAACAAGGAATAATCTGTAATTCAGAAGTTAAAAAAAAAAACCCTGGAATTGTAAAAAGTAGCATATATACATAGATTATTAATCAAGTAAAATTTAGAACTGAAAAATGCAACAAATCAATGGGTGGGTTTAATTTCACATTAGGCACACATCCTTGAGAGAGGATGTGTGGGCTGGGATATAGATCAGAAGAAACTATTCAGAAGCACAAAGAAACAAAATGATAGAAAATATGGAAGGGGGGCCAGAGACTTTGAGGATTCAGTGAGAAAGTTGTGGTAAATATGCAGCTGGTGTTCTGGAAAGAAAGGAAGCAGAAGCAATATTTGAACATGTAATAGCTGAGAATTTCCTAAAATAATTGAATGAGTAAATATCATATATATTAACGCATATATATGGAATCTAGAAAAATGGTACTGATGAACCTGTTTGCAGGGCAGGAATCGAGATGCAGACTTAGAGAATGGACTTGTGGACACGGGCAGGGTGGGAAGGAGAGGGTGGGATGAACTGAAAGAGCAACCTTGACATATATGCACCACCATGGGTAAACTAGATAGCTAGTGGGAAGCCGGTATGTAGCACAGGGAGCCCAGCTTGGTGCTGTTTGATGACCTAGATGCTGGGATAGGGATTGGGAGGGAGTCTCAAGAGAGAGGCAATATATGTATGCATATGGCTGATTCATGTTGTTGTACAGAAGAAACTAACACAATCAGTTCAGTTCAGTTGCTCAGTCGTGTCCGACTCTTTGCAACCCCACGAATTGCAGCACGCCAGGCCTCCCTGTCCGTTGCTCTTCCCTGGTGGCTAAGAGGTTAAAGTGTCTGCCTCTAATGCGGGAGACCTGGATTCGATCCCTGGGTCGGGAAGATCCCCGGGAGAAGGAAATGTCAACCCACTGCAGTATTCTTGCCTGGAGAATCCCATGGACGGAGGAGCCTGGTGGACTACAGCCCATGGGGTCGCAGAGTCGGAACGACTGATCGACTTAACTGTAACTGTAACTGTAGGCCTCCTTGTCCATCACCAACTCCTGGAGTTCACCCAAACTCATGTTCATCGAGTTGGTGTTGCCATCCAGCCATCTCATTCTCTGTCGTCCCCTTCTCCTCTTGCCTCCAATTTGAAAGCAATTATATTCCAATTAAAAAGACTATAAAAAGTATTTTATACTTTCCAATATACTTATCTTTATATGTATATTTTGGGCAAAATCTCTAAAATACTGATGCAAAAGGGCTGATCAACAATGCCACATTTTGGCTCTCCGAAAAGACTAATAAAATTGATCATTATCTAAAGAGACAGAAAAAAATGTACAAGAGTAAATTCTAGAAATAAAAAAGGGACTCCATCGCAGATCCTAGAGATATTTAAGAAAACAAGGGGACACTATAAACAGCATACAAACTCAAATTTGAAAATGTAGATGCAATGTGTAAATTCCTATAAAAACACAACTTGCCAAACTGACACAAAAGGAAAGAGAAAAATGAGATTAGTTTTGTAACTAATAACAAACATTAAGTCTATAATGAAAAGCCTTAAAACAAAGATAAACAAAACAAAAATCTCCTGGCCCAGATGCCTTGACTTACTTAATATTCAGGGATTAAACACATTAATCTTATGTAAACTGTCCTAGAGAATATAAAAAGTAGGCATATTCTTTCTGTGAGGTTAACTTAATCATAATAATAAAATCTCAAAAAAATTGCACAAATGAAACATTCAGGCTACAAAAGTCTTACTCATGGATATAGAAACAAAACATTTCTAAAAAACATTTGGCAAGCAGAATCCAGAAATATTAGAAAAAAGATACTATATCGTGATCATATATACGACAGTTTATACTAGAAATGCAAGATACTTTGACACTGTGGAATCAATCAATATAATTTATCACATTAATGGATTCAGTGAAAGAAACTGTGATTATCTTAATAGATGCAAAATAGTAAATATTATTTATGAGAGCTGTCTCAGCAAATTTAGAATAGAAGGACACCTCTTGAACTCAATAAATGGCATTTACAAAAACATCATCCTTAATAGTAAACATTAAACTTTTTTCCTCACTAGGAATAGGACAAGAGTTGCTCATGTCATTTCTAATCAGCATTGTACTGATGGTCCTAGCCAATGTAAAAGACAAGTATAAAACCAATTAGAATTGGAAAAGAAGAAACAAAATAGTTATTACTTGCAGATGCTATATGCCTGCATGCAGACGCTATATGCCTGCATGCAGACTCTCCAAGAATCTACAGGGAAAGTACTAGAATTCATAAGATAATTAACAAAGTTGATGGCTATAAAGTTATTGTTTTTAAAATTTAATTGTATTTTAATATATAGATAATAATCAGAAAATGAAATAAAAATAATTCATTTAAATAGCATAAAATATAAAATACATAGGAACAGGAGATAGCAAGAGAGTAAAAAGAACTCACAGAATGAGAGAAAGTATTTGTAAAACTTATATCTGGTAAGAGATTAATAATCAGAATTTAAAGAACTCCTACAACACACTCCCGCACACATCCACAAACACCCTCCCCAACACACACACAATTTAAAAATGGGCAAAAAACATTTCTCCAAAGAAGATATACAAATAGGCAATAAGCACAGAAAAGATGATCAATACCCTTTGCGTGTGTTAGTCACTCAGTCATGTCCAACTGTCTGAGACCCCATGGACTGTAGCCCACAAAATTCCTCTGTCCATGGAATTCTCCAGGCAAAAATATTGTCCATTTATTTCTCCAGGGGAACTTCCCAACCCAGGGATTGAACCCACTTCTGCACTGAGGCAGATATTGGGAAAATACAAATTGAGACTACAATGAGGTACCACCTCACACATATTAGGTTAGGTTATCACAAAAATAAAAAAAGAAAAAAGAAAGCAAAAAGAAAAAATAACAAGTGTTGGCAAAGAAATGGAGAAACAAGAGCCCTGTGCATTGCTGGTGGTGTGGTTGCTGTGTAAAATGGTTTTCTGGGGCTGATTCCATTCTTAGGTGAAAACTCAATAGAGTGTAGGTCAAACAGCTATCTGTAAACCAATTTTCACAGCTGCATTATTCACATAGCTGAAAGGTGGAAACAGTCCAAATGTCCATCAACAGATCAAGAAAGTTTGATATGTATATACACACACACACACACGCAAAATAGAATATTATTATTCAGCCATAAAAACCCAGCACTGAGGACTCTGCAGTGGGAGCGACCTTATTTCAAAGATTGATTATTTCATGCAGTTTGACTACTTAGTTTCTGTCTCTTTGTGTGTCATTTTAACTAAATAAAGTCATAGAGTTTTGCATCCAAAAAAAAAAAAAAAAAGGAATGGAATTCCGACACATGCTACAACATGGACGGATCTAGAAAACATTAAGTTAAGCGAAATAAGTTATGAGGTGCATGGAGCAGTCAAATTCACAGAGATGAGAAAGTAGAAAAGAGGTTACCAGAGCTTGAGAGATGATGGGATGGGGAGCAATAATTAACCATTATTGCTTAATGGGTAAATAATTTCTGTTTGGGATGATTAAAAATTCTAGAAAATGTGGAGTAATGGAAACAAAGACTTATACACTGTTGAGGGGATGCATAATAAATTGATGTAATGCTCTGGAAAATATTATTAGTTTGGCATTGTCTAGCAAAGTTAAGACATGCATACCCTATGACCCAGAAACCCTGCTCCTAGGTATATATCCAATAGCAGAGGTCTTCAAAGCATGGTCCATGGACCCCTGGGGATCCCCAGGCTCCTTTCAGGAGATCTTCCATGTCAGTACTATTCCAGGTGGCATAGTGTTAAAGAATCTGCCTGCCAATGCAGGAGACACAAGAGACTCTAGTTCAATCCCTGGGTTGGGAAGATCCCCTGGAGAAGGAAATGGTAACCTACTTCAGTATTCTTGCCTGGGAAATTCCACGGACAGAGAAGCCTGGGGAGCTGTAGTCCATGGGGTTTCAAAGAGTCAGATATGACTGAGTGACTGAGCATGTCTTCTTAATAATATTAAGGTATTATTTGCCTTTTTCCATGTTCTTGGCATTTGCATTGACAGTACAAAGGTGATGTTGGGTAAAACTGCAAGAGCCTGTGCATAAACCAAAGCAGTGCCATTACCAGCTATATTCTTCACCGCCACACACTTGCAGTTAAAAAAAAAATCACTAGTTTCACATGGAGTGTCCTTGATGAAGAAGGAGAAATTATTAATTTTATTAAATCTCAACATTTGAGCAGACATCTTTTTTACATGCTGTGTGAGGAAATAGGAAGGACACGTGTGAGAAAGCACTGCTGTGGCATGTCCACGGTCAATGGTTCTCTTGAGAAAGAATGCTGTGTGTGCAATTGTTTGAGTTGTGAGAAAAGTGAGTTGGGCTTTTTCTTGTACCCTGTGGGATTTTAGTTCCTTGACCAGTGATCAACGTGAGCCCCTTTCAGTGGAAGAACAGAGTCCTAACCGTTGGACAGCCAGGGAATTCCCAGGGCTTCTTTCTTTTTTTTAATGAAACTTTTACTTGGAAGAACAATTGGCAGACAAAACCATGGTTCTTAGAGTTGGAACATTTGCTAAATGTGTTTTAAAAAATGAATGATGAAAGACTCTCACTTCAAAGAAAGCAATAGTCAGTAGTTACTGCCAATAACAAAACTTTGAGCTTTCAAGCTCAACCTAAAATTTTGGGAAAACTTGTATCTACCAATGTGACTTTGTCAACTTCCTACTGTGTGCTTTTCTGATGATATCAGTAGGGATATTAGCAAATGTGATTTTGGGGAATATTGTATAATGAAACATGTTAACATTTGGAAGATCTATCTGCACAGCTCTATAAAATATTTTCCAAAAGACCACCATGATGTTACAAAATTACAAGTAGGTTAAAGATCTATCCAAAGCACAAGATCAACCAGTGGATTTTAATATAGTAGAGCTCAAAGAGTTCATTGAGTAGTAGACTTCATTCAGCATCCACAGTGCAATTAACCTTTGAAAACTGCCACGTGGGCACTCCCCTAGCGATCCAGAGGTTAAGACTGTGCATGTCCATTGCAGGAGACATGGGTTCCATCCCTGGTCTCAAAGTGGGATCCCACACACTGCAAGACACGGCCAACAACAACAAAAAAAGCAAACCAAACAATTAATTTCAAAGGCTAAATTCTTCTCTCTCTTCTAACTACATATCTTCTAACTACATATCTCTGTAAGACTGATTTTCTCCTTTAAACTAAACAGCGTACTCCAATAGATCAAAAGTTTGCTGTTACTTATAAATTAATAAATATTAATATATAATATAATTCATTGGGTTGGCCAATTCTGTGGTGTAAATATTCCTACCATGACCAATTTCAAGTAACCAACATGACTAGAATGTAGTGTCAGCTCTCACAAACTGGTACAATCTGGCTCCAGACCACTAATATAATCCACACTTTAGGAAGTCTTGTGAGTCTTCTATAGGTTTCATGAGACTAAAAATTTGAAAGGATACTGCCCTAGAAAAATGGCACTATCTGGCCATCAGGATACTTGTTCTGTGCCCCCCAAACTTATAGGAACCACAGCTACAGGGCTTCCCTGGTGGCTCAGATGGTAAAGAATCTGCCTGCAATGTGAGAGACCTGGCTTCAGTCCCTGGGTTGGGACGATCCTCTGGAGAAGGGCATGGCAACCCACTCCAGTAATTTTGCCTGGAGAATTCCTATTGACAGAGGAGCCAGGTGGGCTACAGTCCATAGGATCGCACAGGGTTAGTCACGACTGAGCACCTAAGCACAGCACAGCTACATGCAACACAGATGATTCTTAAAAACATTAACTGTATTGAGGAAAAGAAATCAGACTCAGATGAATATAGGCTATAGGATTCCATTTATGGAAAGCATGGAATTTATTATAACTAAATTGACTATAAACCATTTCATTTATTTTAAATGTAATTTTTCATGTTTGTGTTACACTTTATAATATGAAGTTTTTTAAAAATGGAATTATACAGAACATGTAGCTCTCCTGTGTTTTGATTGGAAGGACATCCCATCTTACTGGCTTAAGCCCTACTCAAACTACAGTTCTGCCAAATGGAAGTTTGCTCTGTTCTATCTACCACGCCCTTTCCTTGCCACATGCTTTGTTTCAATATGGAACAATTAGTTTCCTGGAATTCCTCTACTGTAGTTTCAAGATCATTGGAAAACACTTTCTCTGAATTGCCTGCTTGAAATCAAATGTCTTTACTTGTGGCAAGCAAGACTACTAAAAAAGAAGAACTAAAGAGCCTCTTGATGAAAGTGAAAGAGGAGAGTGAAAAAGTTGGCTTAAAACTCAACATTCAAATAACTAAGATCGTGGCATCCGGTCCCATCACTTCATGGTAAATAGATGGGGAAACAATGAAAACAGTGACAGACTTTATTTTTTGGGGCTCCAAAATCACTGCAGATGGTGACTGCAGCCATGAAATTAAAAGACACTTGCTCCTTGGAAGAAAAGCTATGACCAACCTAGATAGCATATTAAAAAGCAGAGACATTACTTTGCCAACAAAGGTCTATCTAGTCAAAGCTATGGTTTTGCCAGTAGTCATGTATGGATGTGAGAGTTGGACTATAAGGAAACCTAAACACCAAAGAATTGATGCTTTTGAACTGTGGTATTGGAGAAGACTCTTGAGAGTCTCTTGGAATGCAAGGAGATCCAAACTAGTCAATCCTCAAGGAAATCAGTCCTGAATATTCACTGGAAGGACTGACGCTGAAGCTGAAACTTTGGCCACCTGATGTGAAGAACTGACTCATTGGAAAAGACCCTGATGCTGGGAAAGATTGAAGGCAGGAAGAGAAGAGGATGACAGAGGATGAGATGGTTGGATGGCATCACTGACTCAATGGACATGAGTTTGAGCAAGCTCTGGGAGTTGGTGATGAACAGGGAAGCCTGGTGTACTGCAGTCCATCGGGTTGCAAAGAGTTGGACATGACTGAGAGGCTGAACTGAAAACTGAAAATAAGACTACAGTGTGCTGCTTCTTTAAAGTGAAGCCACTTAGTTGTGTCCAACGCTTTGTGACCCCATGGACTGTAGGCTACCAGGCTCCTCCATCCATGGGATTTTCCAGGCAAAAGTGCTGAAGTAGGCTGCCATTTCCTTCTCCAGGGGATCTTCCCAACCCAGGAATCAAACCCGGGTCTCCTGCATTGCAGACAGATGCTTTACCATCTGAGCCACCAGGGAAGCCTACTGATTCTTTAACTTAACCATACATTGCAAGGCATCGTCCTATGTCAGCATTTTTTAACAGCTACAAGGTATTTCATCATATGATATGCCACAGTTTGTTGAGCCAGCCCTCCATTGGTGATATCTAGATGGTTGCTTCTTGATTTTTTGGCTTAATGAATAAGCAAAGTCATTGTCTTTATCCCATTGGGCTGAGCTCTATTGGGACAGAGCCCTGGTCTAGCCACTGATGCATTGTACTAATAATTCCAGGTCAGTGCTCTGAATGTAGCGTATGCTTGATAGAATGACTGTGGAATGATGAATGAAGATGATCTGAATGAATCATATTTATTAGCATTCTTCCTGGAAGCCCCTTAGGCAAAGGGGCAGATGGGCAATGAGCAGAGCCCAGTGGTAAAAGAACTGAATCAGAGTGGATTTAAATCTCAGGTCTCCACAAGTGTGACTTGAGGTAGTCACTAAGTCACTTGACTTAGTCCCTCTTTACTTCAGTGTCCTCATCCATAAAATGGGTACAGTTATGGCACCTGCTTCATAGGACTCTTTGAGGGTTAAACAAGTGAGTACATGTAAAGGTCTCAGCATAGGCCTAGCACGTCAGCATACATTAAACGGTAGAATGTGATAATCTCAGCTCATCTAGGTATAAAAATGAAGCATGCATGACACCCCTTGGTAACCAGGAAGTTACATAACATGGAAACCAGGTCCTTCTGGCTCCTGCTTTTGTGGTGACTGCTGTTGGTTTGATTTGCTTTTTTAACATCAATTTTGCTTCTGAGGAATCAGCTGCCCCCTTAAGGAGAGTATTTATACTCACAGTCTATCACCATGGAGATTGTCAACAGTAGGGAATCCAAGATCACATCACCTCTTTCTGGAGGCTGAAAGTGGACTCTCAGGGCCCTTTAATCCTGCAAATTTAGCTGGGTGTCATCTACATTCTGACTGCTAAAAAGAAAAAAGGCACCCCAAACTCAGCAGCTTCATAACATCTCCCACCCCGAAAACTTAAACTGTGTCAAGGCAAAGAAGCTTGGGACAAATGCAGTTTCTTACTGCTGTAAGTCCACAGTCATCCTCCACGCCGAGCTGGAAGATTGAGACCAAGTATTCAACAAGAGTGCTCACTGGAAACTGGACAGAGGAAAGGAGGAAGGTAAGAAAAAAGAAGGTGGACAGAGGGCTCAGAAGGAGACCTGGCAGGGAGGATGAGTGAGGGCATTGTGTGAGTATGAGCTTAGTCACTCAGTCATGTCCAACTCTCTGCCACCCCACAAATTGTGGCTCACCAGGTTCCTCTGTCCATGGAATTTTCCAGGTAAGAATGGAGCAGGTTGCCATTTCCTACTCCAAGGGATCTTCCCGACTCAGAGATGGATCCCTTGTCTCCTGCATTAGCAGGCAGATTCTTTACCACTGTACCACCCGAGAGTATTATTATTTCTAAATCAAGGACCACAAATACTTGGATCTTAAGAAGGTGGCATTAGGAACTCTGTGCAGAGAGACTCCCTAACACAGAGGAGTTACATTCAAGCAGTCATCAAAGTCCCCATTTGTATCTTGAAAACTTCATAGTACAGGTGTCAATAAGGTTGTGCCTTGAAGTTCTGTAGTCAGTGGAGTGTTTCTAGGCATCCAATGTTCTCTGTTCCTAATTCAGCCGCAACTTGATTTGAAGAACATCTGCTCTCCCTGGGTTGATCCTTCCGGATGTATTACCTGCCAAGGCAGGCTTGACACTCCTTGTCTTGATGTCCAGGGATGAACTGCTGCTCTCTGGCACCTGTTCCACAACTTTGCCCTGCCTGTGCACTTCACCTTTCACTTTCAAACCAGAACAGGTGTGCTCTTGGTGTTCCCATGTATCTTAAAGACCATCTCAAAATACTTTGCCTAAATTGACCTGCATAAAATTGTGTATCTTCATTTGTGGCAATCGAGACCGGCCCACATAAGTTTCTGCAGAGACATCTAGACATCTTCATATCTTCTTGGAAAATAGTCAAGTGAAAGAAGGTGAGACAGAATTGTCAGATTTGGTGTAAGTGTGGGAAAGGTTAATAGTGACTTCTGAGAACTAGAAAAGGCTCTTTTCATGTGGGAACCTTAGCATTTGTCACCCTTCTGGTCAGAAATGGCTTTTGGCCATTTTTAGCTCTGACTGCACTTGTCTTTGTTTGTGGAGTAAGTGTGTGTGTGTGTGTAATCCAAGACTGGTTAAGCAATCCCACTGGGCTCCTGTGTGCAGGGCGGGACCCGGGGAGATTATGGGCTGATCCTACGCTGAGTGAGAGGAGACTGCATAAAGAAAGCAGAGTTGGAGCCGTTTCAGAAAGATGGCAGACTGAGAAGTTCCAGGTCCCTTCGTTTCCCATGGAAACACTTAAAAAGCAACCATTAGCCTAATGGAAACAAATATATGGGAGCTCCGGAAAACAAAGGTCTATAGCAAAAAAAAAAAAAAAAAAATCAAATGCCCATTTTAGAAAAAGCCATATTCAAAACGGTAGGAAACTCCACGGTGTTTTTACCTGCCCTCCCCTCATTTCTGCCCCAGCACAGCATGGTGCAGCGCGGGAGAAGCACCAGTTCCAGCTCCCAGGTCCCTCTCTGGAACACAGAGGGAGTGGAGCAACACTGTAACTTGTCTGGAAGCTGCCGGAGGGATTGGTCTCTGTTTTGCTAACTCAGAGCTCAAACAGGAAAATGTGGATAGTTCATATTTCAGGCTAGGAAGAGCTTGGAAAGCAGCAGTGGTTAAAAGTTAGTGAAAGCTGACAGGGGACTACAAACTTGCAACGGTCTGGGGATAAGAAATTATGGGTAGAGAAATGCAACAGAACATCTAAGACTCTGAAAAGAAACCAGAGAGAGGCTTCTTGGAAAAATAAAGGAATTTTAAAGTAGCTATGTATACAAGGAGAAATAAAAAGCACAGATACACACAGACACAGAGTCGTAGGCAGGATGCATGCTCATGTTCAGAAAAGTCCGAAGAAGAATTAAAACCTTTATACCTGACTGACTCCAAGGCTCAGAACATGCCCACTACTTAGTAGAGATCTTGGAGCCAATCTGCAAAGACCAGGAGAGATGGCTGTTTTTCTCTCAAGTGCACACACACACACACAAAAAAAAAACACCTCATAAGACTTAAAAAGAAACAAGAAAATATGGTCCACTAGAAAAAAATTAAGTGGCAGAAACAGTCCCTGAAGAAACACAGGCAGCAGTAGTACCAGAGAAAAACTAAAAAACAAAACAACAACAACAAAAACCTGTCTTAAATATACTTAAAAAGCTGAAAGGAAATGTGGACAAAGAATTGAAGGAAATCAGGAAAATAATATATAAGCAAAATGAGAATATTAATGATAGAAATTCTAAAATGGAATCAAACAAAAATGTGTGTGTGTGTATACTCAGTCGTGTCTGACTCTTTGTGACCCCATAGATTGAAGCCCACCAGGCTCCTCTGTCCATGGAATTCTCCAGGCAAGAATACTGGAGTGGGTTGCCATTTCCTTTACCAGGGGATATTCCTGACCCAGGGATCAAAGCCACGTCTCCTGCATTTGCAGGCAGATTCTTTATCCCTGAGCCACCTTGGAAGCCCAAATAAAAATAATGGAATTGAAGTATACAGTAACGTTTATGAAAAAAAAATTCACTAGAGACATTCAAAAGTGGGTTTGAACAGACAAGAAGTAAGAATCAGAAAACTTGAAGATAGATTATTTGAAATTATTAAGCCTGGGTAGCAAAAAGAGGAATGAATGAAGAAACATGAGCAGAGGCCAAAGACTTGTGGGACACCCTCAAGCTGACCAATATGCTGACTATGGGATAAATTAGAAGAGAAAGGGGCAGAGAGATTATCTGAAGAAATAATGACTGAAAACTTCCCAGACTAGATATGGATCTACAAATCCCAGAAGCTCAGTGGAGACCAAATAAGTTAAATCCTCAGATACACAGAGACAATTATAATCAATCTGTTGAAAGTCAAAGAAAAAGAGAGAATTTTCAAAACAGCAAGAGAAAAATGACTTATTGAATACAAGGGAGCCCTAATAAGATAATCATTAGATTTTTCAGCAGAAACTTTGGAGGTCAGAAAACAGTGGAGTGATATCTTTAAAGGGCTCAGTCCCCGCAAACCAAAACCTAAATAAAACCAAACCCCACCCCCCAAAGCCCCATCACACTACTGACGAGAATAGCTCAGCCAACAAAACTTTCCTTCAAAAATGGAGAAATAAAAACATTCCCAGATAAACAGAAGCTGAGGGAGTTCATTACTGCTATATCTTCCCTACAGGAAGTGCTAATGGGAGTCCTTGAAGTTAGTATGGAGAAATGCTAAACAGTAACTTGAAGTTATATGAAAATATAAAGACCCCTGGTAAAGATAAATGCACAAATATAGACACCATCATTATTGTAATTTTGGTTTGTAATTCCATTATTTTCTACACAATTAAAAAACACAAAAGCATAAAATATTATAAATTCATGTTAATGGGTACACAGTATATCAACATGTAATTTGTGACATCAATAACACAAAACAAGGGAGGGCAAAGCTATATCAGAGTAGGTTTTTATTAATGAGTTAAGGCAAGATAGTATGAATTTAAAATAGATTGTTACGCAATTTGGATGGACATAGAGATTATCATACTGAGTGAAGTAAGTCACATAGAGAAATAATATATGACATACCTTATTTACAGAATCTAAAAAGAAATGATACACATGAACTTACTTACAAAGCAGAAACAGACCCACAGACTTAGAGAATGAATTTATGGTTCCCCGTGGGGGAAGGGAGGGGAGAATGGATAATTAGGGAGTGTGGGATAAACATGTACACACTGCTATATTTAAAATGAATAACCAACAAGGACCTACTACATAGCACAGGGAACTCTGCTCCAGGTTATGTGGCAGTCTGGACTGGAGGGGAGTTTGGGGGAGAATGGATACATGTGTATGGATGGTTGAGACCCTTTGCTGTCTACCTGAAACTATCATATTATTAATCAGCTATACTCCAGTATAAAATAAAAAGTTAAAAAATTAATTAAAAAATAAGATAGATCACTATAAGTTTAAGATGTTATGTATAATTCCCATGATAACTATGAAGAAAATCTCTCTAAAATATACACAAGAGGAAATGAGAAAGAAAAATAGGTCACTACTAAAAATTAAATAAACACAAAGAAAAGTAGTAATGGTGAAAAGGAGGAACAAAAAGCCCTATAAGACAAAAAAGAAAACAAATAACAAAATGGTAAAAGTTAATAACAGTAATTACTTTCTTTTTTCTTTTTTATAGTAATTACTTTAAATGTAAATAGATTAAATGCTTATCAAAAGAGATTTGCAGAATGGGGAAAAAAACAAGATTTTTTTCATCCACCATCTATGAGACTGTGTTTAGATCTAAGGACATGCAAAAGTTGAAAATAAAAGACTACACAAAGATACTCCCTGCAAATATCAACTCAAAGAGAATGAGGTGGCACTGTATTAATTTCATAGAAAATGAAGTCTAAGTAAAAAAATGTTACAAGAGCCAAAGAAAGGCAGGGTATATTGAAGAAAGGATCATGAAGAAATAGAAAGTATGACTAGACATATCACTAGAAAGAAAATTTAATCAGTAATCAAAGAGCTCCCTAAAATAAAAGCCCAGGACTGGGTGGCTTCACTGGTGAATTCTACTTAGCTTTTAACTACTTTAACACAGGGCTTCCCTGGTAGCTCAGAGACCAAGCTCTGCCTGCAGTGCAGGAGACCCCGGTTCCATTTCTGAGTCAGAAAGATCTGCTGGAGAAGGGATAGGCTACCCACTCCAATATTCTTGGGCTTCTCTGGTGGCTCAGCTGGTAAAGAATCCATCTGCAATGTGGGAGACCTGGGTTTGATCCCTGGGTTGGGAAGATCCTCTGGAGAAGGAAACAGCTACCCACTCCAGTATTCTGGCCTGGAGAATTCCATGGACTGTATAGTCCATGAGGTCACAAAGAGCTGGACACAACTGAGTGACTTTCACTTCACCTTAACATAATAAAGACCGTATATGAAAAGCCCAGCTACAATCATACCCATGCAAAGGAATGAAGTTGGACACCTACCCCACACCATATTCAAAAATTAATTCAAAATGAATCAAAGACCTATATGTAAGGTCTTTAGGTCTATATGTAAGACCTAAAATTATAAAACTCTTAGAAGAAAACAGGAGAGAAGCTACATGACATTAAATTTGGCACTTATTTCTTGGATATGGGGACAAGAGAAAAAATAGATAAACTGGACTTCACCAAAATTAAAAACTTTATGTATGAAAGAATTTATTATCAAGAGTGAAAGCAGGCTCTTGCAGAGACATATTTGCACATTTATATTCTTAACAGCATTATTCATGGGAACTGGAAGGTAGAAGTAATTCAGTGAGGAATGGATAAGCAAAATAGAGCATATACATACAATAGAATATTACTCAATCTTTAAGAGAAAGGAAATTATGAAACATGCTACCGTGTAGATAAACCTTGAAGACACTAAGTTAAGTGCAATGTTCAGTTCAGTTGCTCAGTCATGTCTGACTCTGCAACCCCATGGACTGCAGCACACCAGGCCTCCCTGTCCATCACCAATTCCTGGAATTTACTCAAACTCACTTCCATTGAGGCGCTGATGCCACCCAAAAACCTCATTCTCTGTTGTCCCCTTCTCCTTCTGCCTTCAATCTTTCCCAGCATCAGGGTCTTTTCAAATGAGTCAGCACTTCGCATCAGGTGGCCAAAGTATTGGAGTTTCAGCTTCAACATCAGTCCTTCCAATGAATATTCAAGATTGATTTCCCATAGGATGGACAGGTTGGATCTCCTTGGAGTCCAAGGAACTCTCAAGAGTCTTCTCCAACACCACAGTTTGAAGGCATCAATTCTTTGGTGCTCAGCTTTCTTCACAGTCCAACTCTCACATCCATTCATGACCACTGGATGTTAAACCATAGCCTTCACTGGACGGACCTTTGTTGGCAAAGCAATGTCTCTGCTTTTTAATATGCTGTCTAGGTTGGTCATAACTTTTATTCCAAGGAGCAAGTGTCTTTTAATTTCATGGCTGCAGTCACCATCTTCAGCAATTTTGGAGCCCCCCCAGAATAGTCTCTTACTGTTTTGACTGTTTCCCCATCTATTTGCCATGAAGTGATGAGACCAGATGCCATGATCTTAGTTTCCTGAATGTTGAGCTTTAAGCCAACTTTTTCACTCTCCACTTTCACTTTCATCAAGAGACTCTTTAGTTCTTCACTTTCTGCCATAAAGGTGGTGTCATCTGCATATCTGAGGTTATTGATATTTCCTCTGGCAATCTTGATTCCAGCTTGTGCTTCATCCAGCCCAGCATTTTTCATGATGTACTCTGCATATAAGTTAAAGAAGCAGGATGACAATATACAGCCTTGATGTCCTCCTTTTCCTATTTGGAACCAGTCTGTTGTTCCATATCCAGTTCTAACTGTTGCTTCCTGACCTGCATAACAGGTTTCTCAAGAGGCAGGTCAGGTGGTCTGGTATTTCCATCTCTTTCAGAATTTTCCACAGTTTCTTGTGATCCACACAGTCAAAGGCTTTGGCAGAGTCAAAAAGCAGAAATACATATTTTTCTGGAACTCTCTTGCTTTTTTGATGATCCAGTGAATGTTGGCAATTTGATCTCTGGTTCCTCTGCCTTTTCTAAAACCAGCTTGAACATCTGGAAGTTCACGATTCACGTACTGTTGAAACATGGCTTGGAGAATTTTGAGCATTACTTTACTAGCGTGTGAGATGAGTGCAACTGTGTGGTAGTTTGAACATTCTTTGGCATTGCCTTTATTTGGGATTGAAATGAAAACTGACCTTTTCCAGTCCTGTGGCCACTGCTGAGTTTTCCAAATTTGCTGACATAATGAGTGAAGCACTTTCACAGCATCATCTTTCAGCATACCTCAACTGGAATTCCATCACCTCCACTAGTCTTGTTCGTAGTGATGCTTTCTAAGGCCCACGTGACTTCACATTCCAGGATGTCTGGCTCTAGGTGAGTGATCACACCATCGTGATTATCTGGGTCGTGAAGATCTTTTTTGTACAGTTCTTCTGTGTATTCTTGCTACCTCCTCTTAATATATTATGCTTCTGTTAGGTCCATACCATTTTTGTCCTTTATTGAGCCCATCTTTGCATGAAACATTTCCTTGGTATCTCTAATTTTCTTGAAGAGATCTCTAGTCTTCCCCATTCTATTGTTTTCCTCTATTACTTTGCATTTATCACTGAGGAAGGCCTTTTTATATCTCCTTGCTATTCTTTGGAACTCTGTATTCAAATGGGTATATCTTTCCTTTTCTCCTTTGCTTTTCACTTCTCTTCTTTTCACAGCTATTTGTAAGGCCTCCTCAGACAGCTGTTTTGCTTTTTTGCATTTCTTTTTCTTGGAGATGGTCTTGATCCCTGTCTTCTGTACAATGTCATGAACATCTGTCCCTAGTGCAATGTTAGTCACCAAAAGACAGATACTGTGTACTCCCTCTTATACAGTGCGTGCGTGCGTGCTCAGTCGCTTTAGTCGTGTCCAACTCTTTTTGACCCCAGGCTCCTCTGTCCATGGGATTCTCCAGGCAAGAATACTGGTGTGGATTGCCATACCCTCATCCAGGGGATCTTCCTGACCCAGGGATGGAATCCACGTCTCTTATATCTCTTGCACTTGCAGGCAGAATTACCACTAGCGCCACCTGGGAAGATCTGAGGTACAGTAGTGTAGTCAAATTCATAGAAATAGAAAGTACAATGGTGGTTGCCAGGGGCTGAGCAAGGGAAGAATAGAGAGCTGTTGCTTAAAGGGGACAGAGTTTCAGTTTGAGATGATGAAAAAGTCCTGCAAGTGGATGGAGGTGGTGATTGCTCATCAATGGGAATGTAATTAATGCCACTGAGCTGCACAGTTAAAAGTAGTTAAAAATGGGACTTCCCTGGTGGTCCAATGGCTAAGACTGCAAACTCCCAGAGGACCTGGGTTTTGATTCCTAATTAGGGACGCACCTAATCAAGTGGCTCAGTACTAAAGAACCTGCCTGCCAAAGCAGGAGAACCAAAAGATGAGGGTTCGATCCCTGGGTTCAGAAGATCACCTGAAGAAGGAAATGGCAACCTGCTTCAGTATTCTTGCCTGGTAAATTCCATGGACAGAGGAGCCTGGCAGCCTACAGGCCATGGGGTCACAAAAGAGCTGGACATGACTTAGCGACACATGCATGCACGCATACACACACACATGGAACTAGATTCTACATGCTACAACTAAATAGATTCCGCATGCCAAGACTAAAAATCCTTTGTGCTGCAACTAATATGCACTGTAGCCAAATAAAATAAAAATAGTCAAAATGGTAAATTTCATTATGCATCTTTTACTACAATGAATTTCAAAAAACAATGAAAAATTGTGATATAATAGGGCTTTTCTGGTGGCTCAGATGGTAAAAAAATGCAGGAGACCTGGGTTCAATCCCTGGATGGGGAAGATCCCCTGGATAAGTGAACAGCTACCCACTCTAGTATTCATTTCTTTTAAAACTTATTTATTTTTATTGAAGGATAACTGCTTTACAGAATTTTGTTGTTTTCTGTCAAACCTCAACATGAATCAGCCATAGGTATACATATATCCCCTCCCTTTTGAACTTCCCTCCCATCTCCCTCCCCATCCCACCTCTCTAGGTCGAGACAGAGCCCCTATTTGAGTTTCCTTAGCCATACAGCAAATTCCCGTTGGCTATCTATTTTACATATGGTGATGTAAGTTTCCATGTTACTCTCTCCATGCATCTCACCCTCTCCTCCCCTCTCCCCATGTCCACAAGTCTATTCTCTATGTCTGTTTCTCCACTGCTGCCCTGGAAGTAAATTCTTCAGTACCATTTTTCTAGATTCCATATATATATGTGTGTGTTAGAATATGATATTTATCTTTCTCTTTCTGACTTACTTCACTCTGTACAGTAGATTCTAGATTCATCCACCTCATTAGAACTGACTCAAAGGCATTCCTTTTTATGGCTGAGTAATATTCCATTGTGTATATGTACTACAACTTCCTTATCCATTCATCTCTTGATGGACATCTAGGTTGCTTCCATATATTAGCTATTGTAAATAGTGCTGCAGTGAATAATGGGATACATGTGTCTTTTAAAATTTTGGTTTCCTCAGGGTATATGCCTAGGAGTGGGATTGCTGGGTCATATAGTGGTTTTATTCCTAGTTTTTTAAGGAGTCTCCATACTGTCTTCCTTTGTGGCTCTGCTGCTAAAGAACCTGCCTGCAATGCAGGGGACCTGGTTTTGATCCCTGGATGGGGAAGATCCCCTGGAGAAGGGAAAAGCTACCCACTCTAGTATTCTGGCCTGGAGAATTTCATGGACTGTATAGTCCATGGACACAACTAGACACGACTGAGGTACCTTCACTTTCACTTCACTTTCATACCATCTTCCACAGTGGCTGTATCAATTTGCATTCCCACAAACAGTGCAAGAGCATTCCCTTTTCTCCACACCCTTTCCAGCATTTACTGTTTGTAGACTTTTTGATGATGGCCATTCTGACTGGCATCCGGTCCCATCACTTCATGGGAAATAGATGGGGAAACAGTGGAAACAGTGTCAGTCTTTATTTTTGGGGGCTCCAAAATCACTGCAGATGGTGATTGCAGCCATGAAATTAAAAGACGCTTACTCCTTGGATGAAAGGTTATGAGCAACCTAGATAGTATGTTCAAAAGCAGAGACATTACTTTGCCAACGAAGGTCCGTCTAGTCAAGGCTATGGTTTTTCCAGTGGTCATGTATGGATGTGAGAGTTGGACTGTGAAGAAGGCTGAGCGCCAAAGAATTGATGCTTTTGAACTGTGGTGTTGGAGAAGACTCTTGAGAGTCCCTTGGACTGCAAGGAGATCCAACCAGTCCATTCTGAAGGAGATCAGCCCTGGGATTTCTTTGGAAGGAATGATGCTAAGGCTGAAACTCCAGTACTTTGGCCACCTCACGCGAAGAGTTGACTCATTGGAAAAGACTTTGATGCTGGGAGAGATTGGGGGCAGGAGGAGAAGGGGACGACCCAGGATGAGATGGCTGGATGGCATCACTGACTTGATGGACGTGAGTCTGAGTGAACTCCAGGAGTTGGTGATGGACAGGGAGGCCTGGCGTGCTGCAACTCATGGGGTCACAAAGAGTCGGACACGACTGAGCGACTGAACTGAGCTGAACTGAACTGATTCTGACTGGTGTGAGGTGATAGCTCATTGTAGTTTTGATTTGCATTTCCCTAATAATGAGCAAGGCTATGGTTTTTTCAGTGATCATGTATGGATGTGAGAGTTGGACTGTGAAGAAAGCTGAGTGCCAAAGAATTGATGCTTTTGAACTGTGGTGTTGGAGAAGACTGTTGAGAGTCCCTTGGACTGCAAGGAGATCCAACCAGTCCATCCTAAAGGAGATCAGTCCTGGGTGTTCATTGGAAGGACTGATGCTAAAGCTGAAACTCCAGTACTTTGGTCACCTCATGCGAAGAGTTGACTCATTGGAAAAGACTCTGATGCTAGAAGGGATTGGGGGGAGGAGGAGAAGGGGATGATAGAGGATGAGATGGCTGGGTGACATCACCGACTCGATGGACATGAGTTTGAGTGAATCCCGGGAGTTGGTGATGGACAGGGAGGCCTGGTGTGCTACGATTCATGGGGTTGCAGAGTCGGACATGACTGAGAGACTGAACTGATCTGAACTGAATAATGAGCAATGTTGAACATCTTTTCAAGTGTTTGTTAGCCATTTGCATGTCTAAACAGAGAAACGTCTATTTAGGTCTTTTTCCCACTTTTTGATTTTTTTTTTTTTAAGCAGACCTATGGGTTTATTTATTTATTTATTTTTACTTTACAATATTGTATTGGTTTTGCCATACATTGACATGCAGCTGCCATGGGTGTACATGTGTTCCCCATCCTGAACCCCCTTCCCACTTCCCTCCCCATCCCATCCCTCTGGGTCATCCCAGTGCAGCAACCCCGCGAACCCTGTATCATGCATCGAACCTGGACTGGAGATTCGTTTCACATATGATAATATACATGTTTCAATGCCATTCTCCCAACTCATCCCACCCTCGCCCTCTCCCACAGAGTCCAAAAGACTGTTCCATACATCTGTGTCTGTTTTGCTGTCTCGCATATAGGGTCATCATTACCATCTTTGTAAATTCCATATATATGTCTTAGTATAGTGTATTGGTGTTTTTCTTTTTGGCTTACTTCACTCTGTATAATAGGTTCCAGTTTCATCCACCTCATTAGAACTGATTCAAATGTATTCTTTTTAATGGCTGAGTAATATTCCATTGTGTATATGTACCACAGCTTTCTTATCCATTCGTCTGCTAATGGGCATCTAGGTTGCTTCCATGTCCTGGCTATTATAAACAGTGCTGTGATGAACATTGGGGTACATGTGTCTCTTTCAATTCTGGTTTCCTCGGTGTGTATGCCGAGCAGTGGGATTGTTGGGTCATATGGCAGTTCTATTTCCAGTTTTGGGGGTTGTTTTTCTGGTATTGAGCTGTATGTGTATTTTGTGTATTTTAGAAATTAATCTTTTGTCAGTTGTTTCATTTGCTATTATTTTCTCCCATTCTGCAGGTTGTCTTTTCACCTTGCTTATAGTTTTCTTTTTTGTGCAAAAGCTTTTAAGTTTAATCAGGTCCCACTTGTTTATTTTTGTTTTTATTTCCATTACTCTAGGAGGTGTTCATAGAGGATCTTGCTTTGAATTATGTCATTGAGTGTTCTGCCTATATTTTTCTCTAAGAGTTTTATAGTTTCTGATCTTACATTTAGGTCTTTAATCTATTTTGAGTTTATCTTTGTGTGTGGTGTTAGAAAGTGTTCTAATTTCATTCTTCTGCATGTCACTGTCCAGTTTTCCCAGCACCACTTATTGAAGAGGCTGTCTTTGCCCCATTGTGTATTCTTGCCTTCTTTGTAAAAAAAATAATGTATCCTTAGGTGTATGTGTTTATTTCTGTTTTTTTTTTTTTAATCTTTTTCCATTGGTCTATATTTCTGTTTTTATGCCAGTACCATACTGTCTTCATGACTGTAGCTTGGTAGTATAATCTGAAGTCAGGAAGGTTGATTCCTCCAGCTCCATTCTTTATTCTCAAGACTGCTTTGGCTATTCAGGGTCTTTTTTGTTTCCATATGAATTGTGAAATTTTTTGTTCTAATCCTGTGAAAAATGTTATTGGTAATTTGCTAGGGATTGCACTGAATCTGTAGATTGCATTTGGTAGTATAGTCATTTTCACATATTGATTCTTCCTACCCAGGAACATGGAATATCTCTCCATTTATGTCATCTTTGATTTCTTTCATTAGTGTCATAATTTTCTGTGTACAGTTCTTTTGTCTCCTTAGGTAAGTTTATTCCTAGATATTTAATTCTTTTAGTTGCAATGGTGAATGGGATTGATTCCTTAATTTCTCTTTCTGATGTTTCATTGTTAGTATATAGAAATGCAAGTGATTTCTGTGTATTGGTTTTGTATCCTGCAACTTTGCTGAATTCACTGGTTAGCTCTAGTAATTTTTTGGTAATTTCTGTAGGGTTTTTTATGTACAGTATCATGTCACCTGCAAACAAAGAGCTTTACTTCTTCTTTTCTAATCTGGATTCCTTTTATTTCTTTTGCTTCTTAGACTTCCAGAACTATGTTAAATAATAGTGGTGAAAGTGGACATGCTCATCTTGTTCCTGATCTTATGGGGAATGCTTTCAGTTTTTCACCATTGAGACTAATGTTTGCTGTAGGCTCATCATATATGGCCTTTACTATGTTGAGGTAGGTTCCTTCTATGCCCATTTTTTGAAGAGTTTCCATCCTAAATGGGTGCTGAATTTTGTCAAAGCCTTTTCCTGCATTATTGAGATTATCATATTGTTTTCATCTTTCAATTTGTTAATATGGTGTATCACATTGATTGATTTGTGTATGTTGAAGAATCCTTGCATCCCTGGAATAAACCCAACTTGATCATGGTATATAAGCTTTTTGATGCATTGCTGAAGTCTGTTTGCTAAAATTTTGTTGAGAATTTTTGCATCTATCTTCATCAGTGATATTGGCCTGTAGTTTTCTTTTTCATGTGTTATCTTTGTCTGGTTTTGGTATCAGGGTGATGATGGCCTCCCAGAGTGAGTTTGGAAGTGTTCCTCCCTCTGCAATTTTATGAAAGCATTTTAGAAGGATAGGCATTAGCTCTTCTCTAAATGCTTGATAGAATTCTCCTGTGAAGCCATCTGGTCCTGGGCTTTTGTTTTTTGAGAGATTTTTGATCACAGTTTCAATTTCAGTGCTTGTAATTGGGTTGTCCCTAATTTCTGTTTCTTCCTGGTTCAGTCTTGCAAGATTGAACTTTTCTAAGAATCTGTCCATTTCTTCCAGGTTATCCATTTTATTGCCATATAGTTGTTCATAATAGTCTCTTATAATCCTTTGTTATTTCTGCACTGTCTGTTGTAACTTCTCCTTTTTCATTTCTAATTTTGTTGATTTGATTCTTCTCCTTTTTTGCTTGAGGTGTCTGGCTAAAAGTTTGTCAATTTTATTTATCTTCTCAAAGAACCAGCTTTTAGTTTTATTAATCTTTACTGTTGTTTCTTTCATTTCTTTTTCATGTATTTCTGCTCATATCTTTATGATTTCTTTTCTTCTACTAATTTTTTTTGTTCTTCTTTTTCCAGTTGTTTTAGGTGTAAAGTTAGGTTGTCTATTTGATGTTTTTCTCGTTTCTTGAGGTAGGATTGTTATTAGTATAAACTTCCCTCTTAGAACTGCTTTTGCTGCACCCCATAGGTTTTGAGTTGTCATATTTTCATCGTCATTTGTTTCTAGAAAAATGTTAATTTCTCTTTTGATTTCTTCAGTAACCTGTTGGTTATTTAGAAACATATTGTTTAATATCCATGTGTTTGTGTTTCTTACAGTTTTCTTCTGTAATTGATATCTAGTCTCATAGTGTTGTGGTTGGGGAAGATGCTTGATATGATTTCAATTTTCTTAAATTTACTGAGGTTTGATTTGTGACCTGAGATGTGGTCTATCCTGGAGAATGTTCCATGTGCACTTGAGAAGAAGGTGTATTCTTCTGCATTTGGATGGAATGTCCTGACGATATCAATGAGGTCCATCTCATCTAATGTATCATTTAAGACTTGCATTTGCTTATTAATTTTCTGTTTTGATGATCTATCCATTGGTAACTGGGGTGTTAAAGTCTCCTACTATTAATGTGTTACTGTGAATTTCTCCTTTTATTTCTGTTAGTGTTTGTCTTATGTATTGAGGTGCTCCTATGTTGGGTGCATAGATATTTACAATTGTTATGTCTTCTTCTTGGATTGATCCCTTGATCATTATGTAGTGTCCCTCCTTATCTCTTGTAATCTTCTTTATTTTAAGGTCTATTTTGTCTGATGTGAGGATTGCTACTCAAGCTTTCTTTTGCTTCCCATTTGCTTGGAATATATTTTTCCATCCTCTCACTTTCACTCTATATGTATCTTTAGGTCTGAAGTGTGTTTCTTGTAGACAGCATAAATATGGGTCTTATTTGGTATTCATTCAACCAGTCTGTGTCTTTTGGTTGAAACATTTAATCCATTTACATTTAAAGTAATTATTGATATATATGTTCCTATTCCCATTTTTTTAATTGTTTTAGGTTTCGTGCTCGCTTCGGCAGCACATATACTAAAATTGGAATGATACAGAGAAGATTAGCATGGCCCCTGCACAAGGATGACACACAAATTCGTGAAGCGTTCCATATTTTTATAATTTTATAAAGGGAATAAAAAAGTGAATGAAAAAAATTCTTTTAGGGTTGATTTTGTAGGTATTTTTCCTTCTCTTGTATTTCTTTACTATATAAATCCCTTTAATATTTGTTATAAAGCTGGTTTGGTAGTACTGAATTCTCTTAACTTTTGCTTGTCTGAAAAGCTTTTTATTTCTCCATCAATTCTGAATGATACTCTTGCTGGGTACAGTAATCTTGGTGGTAGATTTTTTCCCTTTCAGTACTTTAAATATATCCTGCCATTCCCTTCTGGCCTGCAGAATTTCTGCTGAATGATCAGCTGTTAAACATATGGGGTTTCCCTTGTGTGTTACTTGTTTTTCCTTTGCTGCTTTTAATATTCTTTCTTTGTGTTTAGTCCTTGTTAGTTTGATTAGTATGTGTCTTGGAGTGTTTGTCCTTGGGTTTTTCCTGTATGGGACTCCTTGAGCCTCTTGGACTTGACTGACTATTTCCTTTTCCATGTTGGGGAAATTTTCAACTATAATCTCTTAAAAAATTGTCTCATACCCTTTCTTTTTCTCTTCTTCTTCTGGGATCCCTATAATTTGAATGTTGGTGTGTTTGATATTGTTCCAGAGGTCTCTGAGACTATCTTCAGTTCTTTTCATTCTTTTTACTTTATTCTGCTCTTCAGAAGTTATTTCCACCATTTTATCTTTCAGATCACCAATTCGTTCTTCTGCTTCAGATAGTCTGCTATTGATTCCTTCCAGATTAGTTTTAATTTCAGTAATTGTGTTGTTTGTCTCTCTATGTTTATTCTTTAATTCTTCTAGATTTTGTTAATTGATTCTTTCATTTTCTCCATTTAGTTTTCAAGGTTTTGGATCATCTTTACTATCATTATTCTGAATTCTTTTTCAGATCATTTACTTATTTCCTCTTCATTTATTTGGACTTCTGTGTTTCTAATTTGTTACTTCATTTGTGTAGTATTTCTCTGCATTTTCATTATTTGTTTTTTTAACTTATTGTGTTTGAGTTCTCCTTTTCCCAGGCTTCAAGGTTGAATTCTATCCTTCTTTTGGTTTCTGCCTTCCTAAGATTGGTCCAGTGGTTTGTGTAAGCTTCATATAGGGTGAGATTTGTGCTGAGTTTTTGTTTCTTTGTTTGTTTTTCCTCTGATGGGCAAGGCTGAGTGAGATGGTAATCCTGTCTGCTGATGATTGGGTTTGTATTTTTGTTTCGTTTGTTGTTTAGATGAGGCATCCTGCACAGGGTGCTACTGGTGGTTGGAATTCAAAGGGCTCATGAGTGCCTCTCTGGCGTTACTTGCAGTCAGCTTCTGAACCCACTGATCAACAGAAACTCTCTCTCTGGGCTTCTATTTCAACTGTGATGGTGGGGCTCCAGAGGACTTGGGCCACCTCTTCTGTGAGTCCAAGGAGAAGCTTGAGGGTGCCCAGTGTCTCACTCTACTTAGAGGGGCCAATGCCATCCCAGGACGAGTTGGGTAAAGCCCTGGACACCATGGAAGGCATGGTGGCCCTGGCCACTCCAGTATTCTTTCCTGGAGAATTCCATGGAGAGAGGAGCCTGGTGGGCTACAGTCCATGGAGTTGGACACAACTGAGCTTCTAACACTTTCATTTTCAGGGGAAAGAAAGCATAGAGTTGGGAAGAGTGAGAAACAAAGAAGAAAAAGAAAGGGAAGAGTCAAGCAGGAGGGAGGAGGGGCAGGGAGTGAGAAGAGAGACAGGGAACAGGTGTAGACCGTGAGCGACCAGGTGACACCAGGCAGCTTTCCCAAGGGGTCTTGGACGGGAGTGCCAAGTCCCTGAATGTACTCCTTTTCAAGTACTGAAAGAGAGGGGGTACAATCAAAGTCCACATTGTACAGGACGTCTATTTGCCCTTTCTCTGCCCAGCTTCCAATGGTTGGGAACTGAGGGGGTGCAGCGGAAGTTTGAGAAGGGGCATCACGGAAACTGTCCTGAAAAAAACATTTTTTTTTTCAGTTCACAAAAGCCACTGAGAAACCCCCCCAGACCATTTACAGAAAAGAGTACATCCCCTTCCCAGGCCACAGACCTGACCAGATCTCCAGGTGGTACAGCAAGAGGAGAGTTGAGGTAAGAAGGCTCAGGGCCCCACACTCTGCCTGGCCCCCTCCCAGTGCTCAGGAGACACTAAACAACCAGACTCTTTCTAGGCTCAATTCTCTCTTGGGGACACAGGAGTGGTCTCATTAATACCCACCCCAGCCACGTGTGGTGCAGGGAGGCTGCTGATATCATTTACCCTTATTCACTGGGTGGGCAGATGTCCACCTGATCTCAAGCAGGTGGCATTTCCTTCGCTGGGTATCCCAGCACTTTTTCTGGGCCATTTCCCTCATCCTTCCATACCCTTCCAACAGGAGGTAGGCAACGGATGTGTGAAAAAAACAAAGGTAGATGTTGAGTTAGGGTGAGTGTAGTCAGGAATCACACAAGGCACTCCAAAAGTGAGTAGTGATGATGTTTGCATAGACAGTGTTTGCATAATATCACTGATGGCCAAGCATTCTGTTCTTTCATATGAAAAGCATGGGGCCATTCAGTTTGCTCTCACTCGTTGAGTGCCTACTTGTGAGTGTGGTTGAGTTCCAGGCCTCCAGAGCAGGAAGCAGAGCACTGCAGCCTCAGAACCTGCCTCCCAGGTGCGAGACCACACATTTGAGACATTTATTAAATTAGGTGAGAGAGTGTTGGAAGCTCAGGAATCCTGGCCCTTACAGAAACAGGAGAGAAAGCCTCCTCTTATATCAACCATTGTGGGTGCCACCCACTAGGCTCAGCCTGGGGAGAATAAGCCTGTAAGTGTTCACCCAGTGGGTGCACAAGTATGCCCTTTTCTCACTACAATCTGGGTGCTACCCCAAGTTCTTCTTCTGCCAGTCTGCTGCTTATAGAGGTGATGTCTGTCCCCTCACTTCTACCCCACATAACCCTATCATTGTTGCTATTGTTTAGCCACTAAGTCGTGTCCTACTCTTATGTAACCCCATGATCTGTAGCCTGCCAGGCTCCCACATAACCCTACCTCTGCTTAAATTCTGGGTGAGGGATGGATATTTACCAGGATGGAGCATTTTAGAACTGGAAGGGACCCAAGGGATTGTCCAGCTCAACACCCTCATTTTAGATAAAATGTGCCCAAGGGTGGTGAGTGTCTCATCTAAAATCCGTAGCTTGTCGGTAAGGCACTGAGCAGGGGCTGGTCAGCAAATCAAATAGACAAGCAAGGAGGCTCCTCAGATCTTGTTTTATCATCTGCCAGAGCTGACTGTTCATCTACCTTGTACTGCAAGGAGATCAAATGGGGCAACCCTAAAGGAAATCCACCCTGAATATTCACAGTAAGGACTGATGCTGGATCTCTAATACTTTGGTCACCTGATGAGAAGAGCCGACTCACTGGAAAAGACCCTGATGCTGGGAAAGTTTGAAGGAAAAAGGAGAAGCGAATGGCAGAGGATGAGATGACTGGATAGAATCACTGACTCAATGGACATGAGTTTGAGCAAACTCCAGGAGATAGTGAAGGACAGGGAAGCCTGGTGTGCTGCAGTGCGTGGGGTAGCAAAGAGTTGGACACAACTTAGTGACTGAACAACAGCAATGACAACTTCTGCATCTGGAAATTCATGTTAGGATAAACAGTGTCAGATCTTCAGTTCTGTGTTAGCATCCCTGGCCCACTGGCATTCCTGGACCATACTGGTGCATGGGGCTGCCAACCACTAGCATTAGTTTGCACCGAAGACACAAATACAATTTTATTTTATTTTTGTAGTTCCTTTATTTATTTATTTATTTACAGTGTTGTGTTGGTTTATGCCATACAACAACGTGAATCAGCCATAATCATACATATATCCCTTCCCTTTGAGCCTCCCTCCCATCCCCTCATCCTACCTCTCCAGGTCATCACAGAGTGCCAGACTGGGCTCCCTGTGTTACATAGCAACTTCCCACCAGCTGTCTATTTTAAAACACACAATAGTGTATATATGTCAATGCTACTTCCTCTATTTGTCCCACCCTCTCCTTCCCTCACTGTGTCCACAAGTCCATTCTCTATATCTGTGTCTCCTTCATTCTCTGCAAATAGGCTCATTAATACAATTTTTCTAGATTTCATATATATGTGTTAATGTTATATTTGCTTTCTGCTTTATTTTTTAAAATTTTTATCCATTTGTTAATTGAAGGATAATTGCTTTACAGAATTTTGTTGTTTTCTGTCAAACCTCAACATGAATCACCCATAGATATGCCTGCTGCTGCTGCTAAGTCACTTCAGTCGTGTCCAACTCTGTGTGACCCCATAGATGGCAGCCCACCAGGCTTCCCCATCCCTGGGATTCTCCAGGCAAGAACACTGGAGTGGGTTGCCATTTCCTTCTCCAATGCATGAAAGTGAAAAGTGAAAATGAAGTCGCTCAGTAGTGTCCAACTCTTAGTGACCCCATGGACTGCAGCCTACCAGGCTCCTCCATCCATGGGATTTTCCAGGCAAGAGTACTGGAGTGGGGACCTCCCTCTCATAAATATGTGTTATATATATTCCCATATGCTATATATGTGTTATATATGTGTGTATGTGTTATATATATTCTAGATTCTGTATATACATGTTAATATGCTATATTTGTTTTTCTCTTTCTGACTTTACTCCATAAAGCAGGCTCTAGTTTTATCCACCTCACTGGAACTGACTCAAATTCATTCTTTTTTTTATGGCAGTGTAATATTTCATTGTATATTTACCACATCTTCTTTATCCATCCATCTTTGATGGACAACTAGGCTGCTTCCATGTCTTGGCTATTGCAAATAGTGTTGCAATGAACATTGGTGATACATGTGTCTTTTAGAATTGTGGTTTTCTCAGGGTTTATGCCCAGTAGTGGGATTGCTGGGTCATACGGTAGATTTATTCCTAGTTGCATTTTAATACAAAGAAGTCAAAATTAGAACACACAATCTGAGGCTCCCTGTTCCTAACCATCAATGTGCATGAGGTATGTGGCCTAGATCTCAATACACATCAGGGGCCCTTTTTAAAAGACCTTTGCTTCCCCATGACAAACCCTGATGTAAGGGATAATCAATCACACACATATAATCTGGTGAAAATTAAGATATCTCCTCCAACACACACACAAAATAGAACCAAGCAATGTGAGATTCATTCCTAGGGACTCTGTTCAAATAGTCTGCTTGTGTGCCTGGACACAGCATCATTTTCACATGGCTACTTCAGTTCTATCAGCTCTTCTGGATCCTTCATCCTGTATTCCCCCACTGCCAAAGCCTCCTTTTCCATCTCCATCCCACTTAACTCTTCTCCCTTCAGCTCTTCAAAGTGACTATGAATCGATGGGATTTTTATCCCCTTCAGTCAGTCAGTCCAATCACTCAATCATGTCCAACTCTTTGTGACCCCATGGATGGCAGCATGCCAGCCCTCTCTGTCCATCACCAACTCCCAGAGTTTACTCAAACTCATGTCCATTGAGTCGGTGATGCCATCCAACCATCTCATCCTCTGTCATCCCCTTCTCCTCCCACCTTCAATCTTTCCCAGCATCAGAGTCTTTTCCAATGAGTCAACTCTTCGCATCAGGTGGCCAAAGTATTGGAATTTCAGCTTCAGCATCAGGCCTTCCAATGAATATTCAGAACTGATTTCCTTTAGGATGGACTGGTTGGATCTCCTTGCAGTTCAAGGGACTCTCAAGAGTCTTCTCCAACACCACAGTTCAAAAGCATCAATTCTTTGGTGCTCAGCTTTCTTTATAGTCCAACTCTCATATCCATACATGAGCACTGGAAAACACAGAGCCTTGACTAGATGGACCATGGTTGGTAAAGTAATATCTATGCTTTTTAATATGCTATCTAGGTTGGTCATAACTTTCCTTCCAAGGAGTAAGCATCTTTTAATTTCATGGCTGCAGTCACCATCTGCAGTGATTTTGGAACCTAAAAAGTAAAGTCTGTCACTGTTTCTCCATCTGTTTGCCATGGGGCCAGATGCCATGATCTTCATTTTCTGAATGTTGAGCTTTAAGCCAACTTTTTCACTCTCCTCTTTCTCTTTCATCAAGAAGCTGTTTAGTTCTTCTTCACTTTCTGCCATAAAGGTGGCGTCATCTGCATATCTGAGGTTATTGATATTTCTCCTGGCAGTCTTGATTGCAGCTTGTGCTTCTTCCAGCCCAGTGTTTCTCATGATGTACTCTGCATATAAGTTAAATAAGCAGGGTGACAATATACAGACTTGACGTACTTCTTTTGCTATTTGGAACCAGTCTGTTTTTCCATGTCCAGTTCTTTGCAGCCAAAGATGGAGAAGCTCTATACAGTCAGCAAAAATAAGACTGGGAGCTGACTGTGACTCAAATAATGAACTTCTTATTGCCAAATTCAGACTTAAATAGAAGAAAGTAGGGAAAACCACTAAACCATTCAGGTATAACCTAAATCAAATCCCTTAGAATTATACAGTGGAAGTGAGAAATAGATTCAAGGGATTAGATCTGATAGACAGAGTGCCTGATGAACTATGGACAGAGGTTCGTGACATTGTACAGGAGACAGGGATCAAGACCATCCCCAAGAAAAAGAAATGCAAAAAAGCAAAATGGCTGTTTGAGGAGGCCTTACAAATACCTGTGAAAAGAAGAGAAGTGAAAAGCAAAGGAGAAAAGGAAAGATATACCCATTTGAATGCAGTGTTCCAAAGAATAGCAAGGAGAGATAAGAAAGCCTTCCTCAGGTATCAGTGCAAAGAAACAGAGGAAAACAATAGAGTGGGAAAGACTAGAGATCTCTTCAAGAAAGTTAGAGATATCAAGGGAATGTTTCATGCAAAGATGGGCTCAATAAAGGACAGAAATGGTATGGAGTTAACAGAAGTAGAAGATATTAAGAAGAGGTAGCAAGAATACACAGAAGAACTGTACAAAAAAGATCTTCATGACCTGATAATCAGGATGGTGTGGTCACTTACCTAGAACCAGACATCCTGGAATGCGAAGTCAAGTAGGCCTTACATTCTGGAATGTGAAGTCAAGTGGGCCTTAGGAAGCATCACTACGAACAAAGCTAGTGGAGGTGATGGAATTCCAGTTGAGCTCTTTCAAATCCTGAAAGATGATGCTGTGAAAGTGCTGCACTCAATATGTCAGCAAATTTGGAAAACTCAGCAGTGGCCACAGGACTGGAAAAGGTCAGTTTTCATTCCAATCCCAAAGAAAGGCAATGCCAAAGAATGCTCAAACTACCACACAGTTACACTCATTTCACACGCTAGTAAAGTAATGCTCAAAATTCTCCAAGCCAGGCTTCAACAGTACGTGAATCGTGAACTTCCAGATGTTCAAGCTGGTTTTAGAAAAGGCAGAGGAACCAGAGGTCAAATTGCCAACATCTACTAGATCATGGAAAAAGCAAGAGAGTTCCAGAAAAACATCTATTTTTGCTTTATTGACTATGCCAAAGCCTTTGACTGTGTGGATCACAACAAACTATGGAAAATTCTTCAAGAGATGGGAATACCAGACCACCTGACCTGCCTCTTGAGAAATCTGTATGCAGGTCAGGAAGCAACAGTTAGAACTGGGCATGAAACTGCAGACTGGTTCCAAATCGAGAAAGGAGTATGTCAAGGATATATATTGTCACCCTGTTTATTTTATCCCCTTGGCAGATGTATTAATCATGTTTTTAAATTTTCTGTATTTAATGATACTTTGATATTTTAGGGATTTAGCTAATCCTGGCAAGGCTCTCCCTCCCAGGGCTAATTCCTAGGGATAATACACAACTTGCCTGCCTTTCAGATGCAAACTAACCAATTCACAGCCATCCCTCCAACCACCTCCTTTATCTAAGGCTCACATGCCAGGCCAACATCCCCTTCTCCAGAGCCAGGCACTGACAACCAGAGATACCCTGGAATTATTGGAATTTTGCAATCCTACACCTCTCAAACTTGCCCACCCTGCCTTGCCCATAGTGTGTTAAAAGTGTCGACTAAAAAATAGTCACAACCTGAAAGTAAAGAGTAATTTTATTTGGTGCAAATGTTTAGGACTCTGAGCCCGGGAGACAGCATCTCAATAGCTCTGGGAAAACTGCTGCTCCAAGCAAGCAGGAGGCAAGTAAGGCTATATTCAAATTTGCAACAAAAGGAGCAGGCAGTCTGAGCATCAGAGATCAAGTATCAAGTTAAGGAATTTAGCATTCTGTGTATGGGAAGATGCAAGCCCCTTGGCTTACTGAATCCATTCCTTTCACATGCACCTCAGCTATCTGGGGCCAATCCTGTTTTCTTGTTTCCCTTGTTTCTTGCATTCCCCTGAACTCCTCTGGAATTACCATGGTGGGGAGAGGAGGTGGTGGTGGTGGCCATATCTGCTGGATCGGTTTTGAGAGCCCTTATTTACATTTAGAAGGCAGAAATCATCGATGGCTGTGTATCTCCTGTTAATTAATATGGCAGGAGATATTTTCATTTCACAGAAACCAGAATGAAGACTCTGGACCATGCTCTCTTCACTCCTTCTGTCTCCTGACTCACCCTGGTGCTTCCCATGTGGTCCTGTGAGATGTGACATACCCCTTCTCTTAGGAATTGTAAGTGATAATCTCTTCTTTCAAAGGCAGTTAGTTGTCTCAGACTTCCCTGGTGGTACAATGGATAAAAATCCGCCTGCCAATGCAGGGAACACAGATTAGATCCTTGGAATTCGAGAAGTTCCACATGCCATTGGGCTCTTAAGCCTGTGTGTCACAACTCCTGAGCCCTCATGCTGTCACTGTTGAGGCCAATGTGCTCTAGAGCCCATGTTCTGTAACAAAGGAAGCCACTGCAAAGAGGAGCCTGTGCACGGCAACGAAGAGTAGCCCCTTCTCGCTGCAGGGAGAGAAAGCCTGTGCACAGCAATGAAGACCTAGAGCAATAAGAAACAAACAGACAAAAACAAAGGCAGTCCTCTCTGCCAGCTTACAGTTGTTATTGTTGCTCAGTTGCTAAAATATGTCCAACTCTTTGTGACCCCATAGACTGCAGCATGCCAGGCTTCCCTGTCCTTCACTATCTCCAGGAGTTTGCTTAGATTCACGTCCATTGAGTCAGTGATGCTATCTAACCATCTCAGCCTCTGACACCTTCTTCTCCTTTTGCCTTCAGTCTTTCCCCAAATCAGGGTCTTTTCCAATGAGTGGGCTCTTCGCATCAGGTGGCCAAAGTATTGGAGCTTCAGCTTCATCATCAGTCCTTCCAATGTGTATTCTGGGTTGAATTCCTTAAGGATTGACTGGTTTGATGTCCTTGCTCTCAAGAGTCTTCTCCAGCACCACAATTCAAAAGCATCAATTCTTCAGCACTCAGCCTTCTGTATGGTCCAAGTTTTACATCCATACATGACTACTGGAAAAACCACCGCTTTGACTATATGGACCTTTGTCAGCAAAGTGATGTCTCTGCTTTCTAATATTCTGTCTAGCTTTCCTTCCAGTGAGCAAGTATCTTTAAATTTCATGGCTGCTGTCATTATCCACAGTGATTTTGGAGCCCAAGGAAATAAAATCTGTCAATGCTTCCACTTTTCTTTCATCTATTTGCCTTGAAGTGATGGGACCAGATGCCATAATCTTCATTTTCTGAATGTTGATTTTTAAGCCAACTTTTTCTAACTGAAACAAAAATCTTGTCTATATGATCAAGAAGGTAGGACTGTGCCCCAAACCAAGAGAAACAGTTAGAAAATCCCTCCTGGCTTCTCTTCTTCCCCCACTGTGTTGCCTCTTCAGAATTTCCCTTGGTTGATGGGAACTTGCTTTTCCTGACCTCAGAAATATACTCCAGACATCCAGATCTGGTGATGCGGATCTTAGGAACTCCAGCTTAATGTCTGTGCCCATCCCCCTTGACTTCCTCTGGCATTGTGATCTGACTGGTTTATGGAGCCACCATTTGAAATACTGGGTGCAGCCAGTGTACTTAGGCCATAGCAGACGTGGACCTCCCCATCTGCTCCAGACAAGAGGAGGAGCCTGGGAATCCACGTTATACTCCCCTGTAAATCAGACCAGGCCCCTAGGATTCCCTTTTAGGACCAAGAGGATTTTCTTAGGAAAAGCAGTGATTCAGGCAAATGTCCCAGTGTCAGGAGAACAAGGCTTTCTTCTCCTTGTAATTTCTCCCCACCGAAGAAATCACTCACTGAGTTTCCAGCTAAGGGAGACTTAAATACTTTGGAGGACAAGGCAATTTATGGAGCATTCTCTGACTCTTCCCATAGTAACTGATGGAAATAGAAGGTACAGATGTCAGGCTCACCGTATAGTATCCTTCACTTGCCTTGGAAATAGACACTTGGATGGATGAAACTCAAGACTAATCAAAGGGGGGTAATTTCAGATCACAGGGGCATGCAATGAGATAGCACAGGCTCTTCTTGTTCAGCTGGGTGTCTTGACTTTTATTTCAATGTGTCCCCTTAGTCATTTTCAGGGTGAGTTGACTTGGCTGGGGACCTCTCATACAGAGACCTGACTGCTGCCAAACTGGGGTGTGTCTTTGAAGGTGAGCCATGTTGGGGTGGGGCAGACAAATGTGTCTCCCACTGGTGCTCTCCAGGCCTCAGGCAGACACATCTCCATAGTGGGGACCCTCTCCATCAGCACCACAGACTGCATAGCGGGCAGCTTCTGCCTCCAGCCACAGCCAGATGGATGCCTTGCTCCAACTGGTAACACATGCACTGTCTTTCCAGGGGCTCCCATACAAACACCTGATCACCCACCACCAGGAGCCCTCACAGCGCTATCTGATCAGCACCTACGACGACCATTACAATCGGCATAACTATCACCCAGGCTTGCCGGAGATCCGCACATGGAACAGACATAAGCTGCTGTGGCTCCCAGAGAAAGCCGACTTCCCTCTACTCGGTATTTTTATCTTTTAGGATCATCCCCTTTACTGGGCTCTAAGAGGTTCATAAGCACATAGGGCTGAGGTGTGCCCACCTTAGTGGGAGGACCCAAGCAGGTGACCCTGACTCCAGCAAAGCATTAGAATGAGAAGGTAAGGGAAGAGTCCTATTTACCCCCCAGGTCACCCACCCTCTCCCTGTGATGCTGGATGACGTTGCTGTGTGATGAAGCCCTCACCTGCAGCAGCATGTTTACCTGGAGCACAGGTGATAGAGAGCAGCATCGCGGCACACTTAGATTCATCATCTACTTCATCAATTCCGACTGAGTACTGCCCAGGTGCCTGCCCTATTGAAGCACCTGGAGACACAGCAGTGACAAATAGGGAGGAATTCCTGCCCTCAGGGAATTTATACCCCAGTGAAGAGACATAGAAGATTTTATCGACGGGGACACATGTACACATGGCTGATTCTTGTGAATGTATGGCAAAAACCACCACAATATTGTAAAGTAATTAGCCTCCAATTAAAATAAATTAATTAATTTAAAAAAGACGATATTATCGATGAATAAGACAACCTAAGATCTAGTAAACACTATCATATTGGACTAGGATGTGTGGTACATAGAAAAGAAAACCAGCGGGTAACGGGGAGAAAGTGAGGCAGGTATGTTGATTCTCATTTGGGTGGGATGACGTGGGACGGTCTTTGTGGAGGAGATCTGGGTTGAGAAGGAGGGAGCTATGCAGGAACCGGGAGGAAGAGTGTTCCCGGGGAGGGAGGGCATAGCAAGCGAAAAAGATTCACATCAGGGGTAGAGGAGGTCCAGGGAGGGGCTCACCAGAGTGTGGCTGTGTCCTTCCCGCAGAAATAAGACTTTGCTTGGATTTGCCGGGAGAGTGACTTGATCTAACATCCATTGCAAGCTTCCACCACACTTTGCTCTTATCTTTCTGCAGTTCTACCCTTGGATATGAAGGGATATTGGGTAGAGGGCGAGCTGCTTGTTACAGTGCATTTCTCTGTAAGAGTTTCTCCTGCAGATCACTCTCCCGAGCACATACTCTTCCCAACTGGGCTGGGTCAGTGAGTACCCAGGAGGTGATGGGGTCATGCTCAGTCAAGTCATCAAGCTGAATTGTCCAAGGTCTCCAGCAATGTCTGGTCCCTCCTGAGTACACACTGAGAACTTCAGGGGTTGGCAGGACCAGCACTTTCTTGTAAACCTCTGACCTGAGTTCGATCCTTGGGTTGGGATGATCCCTGGGAGAAGGAAATGGCAACTCCCTATAATATTCTTGTCTGGGAAATTCCATGAGCAGAGGAGCCTGGTGGGCTACAGTCCATGGGGTTGCAAAGAGTTGGGCATGAATGAGAACACACCTGCTACTACTCTCTCTCCCCTCGGGTGCACTGACAATCCAGGTGCCTGGTCCAGCAGCCTGGGGAACCTCCAGAGTCCAGCCATTCATTCTCCTGTCCCGAGGATGCTGGCCTCCTCCTCTAAGCCTTGTTCACCCAGATTCTGGTTTGTCTTGCAGGTCCCCCTACAAACTACGGACTCTACGAACAGTTGAAGCAGAAATGGTTCCCACCACCAGAGGCCACCCTCCGAGAGAGCATTTACACTTCCTCCTACCCCAGACCACCAGCAGGTGCCATGTCCCAGAGGGAGCATGCGATTCCGGTGCCTCCCCCTCGCCTGCAGCCTGTCCCACACTTCTGAGATCTGTCACCCCATCACAGCACAGGTGGGGCCACCTGGAGACCCACCTGGAGATCACCTGCCAGACAGCAGGCAGCTGCAGATACACCCAGAGTTTTAAATCAAGCTCACCCGAGGGGCCTTTGAAATCATGGTCTGTTTTATGGTTCCAGTCCTTCCTCTAAACCTACAGGTTCCTTTCTTTTTCATCTCACAAATAAATCCTTTGACACAAGGTATCACATGTGTGCAGAAGAAACACTTGTATGTCAGGAGAAATGGAAGGACCCCTGCTGCTGTTGCTGCTAAGTCACTTCAGTCGTGTCCGACTCTGTGCAGCCCCATAGACTGCAGCCCAAAAGGCTCCCCCGTCCCTGGGATTCTCCAGGCAAGAACTCTGGAGTGGGTTGCCATTTCCTTCTCCAAGTTCCCTCATTTCACACAAGGGAAAACTGAGGCCCAGAGAAGTAACATGATACCAAATTCTCACAACTTGCTACTTTCCCTCCAGGAGTAGAGTTTGTTGAATGAATGACTGATGGGAGGATAGGGAATAGAGGAAGATTGTGGTGAAGACACAAGGGACAGCTGAGCTGGAGCCAGGTGGCCCCCTCACACCCCCTCCACCTTCCATTCATCCCACAGACCTCCTCTGAACCATGGTCAGGCCAGCCTCTGGTCTCAGAGCCTTCAGTACAGCAGGAAAGGGATGTCACACAAATACTGATGTGAAAGGGTGATATCAGGGGGTAGGCTCACAGAGGTGGGGAATCAGGGGGCCAGTGGGGTCCTAAGGGAGCTGCCTGAGGTGTGCTGAAGTAAAGGGGTCCATGACAGCAGTCCTGGGGGCCATGAGGACATGACCTGGTCAGGGAGGGCTTCCCTGCAGAGGAGACATTTAGGCTGAGACTAGAAGGCTGAGAGGGACCAGTCAGGTGCAGGGACAGGTAGAGAGGGCAGCCAGGGTGGCTCAGGCTGCAGGATGGCTTGTGTGAGGCTCCAAGGTGGGAAGGAGCGTCGCAGGTTAGGTAAAGGCCCAGAAAGTCCTTATTGCTGCTGAAACAAATACCATGAACTCAGTGTCTTAAAGCAACACAGATTTAGTCCCTTCAGTTCAGTTCAGTTCAGGCGCTCAGTCGTGTCCAACTCTTTGTGGCCCCATGGACTGCAGCATGCCAGGCTTCCCTGTCCATCACCAACTCCTAAAGCTTACGCAAACTCATGTCCATTGAGTTGGTGATGCCATCCAGCCATCTCATCCTCTGTAGTCCCCTTCTCCTCCCGCCTTCAATCTTTCCCAGCATCAGGGTATTTTTCAAAGAGTCAGTTCTTCCCAGCAGGTGGCCAAAGTAATGGAGTTTCAGCTTCAGCATCAGTCCTTCCAGTGAATAATCAGGACTGATTTCCTTTAGGATTGACTGGTTTGATCTCCTTACTATCCAAGAGACTCTCAAGAGTCCACTCCAATACCACAGCTCAAAAGCATCCATTCTTTGGTGCTCAGCTTTCTTTATGGTCCAATTCTCACATCCATACATGACTACTGGAAAAAAACAGAGCTTTAACTACAGCTCTAAAAATGAAAAGTCCACAGGAGACTCTGGGGGGCTCTAGGGGTGAGTTATTTCCTTGCCTTTTCCAGCTTCTGGGGGCACCTGCATTCTTTGACTCCTGGCCACTTCCTCCACATCCAGAGACTGCGGCGTAGCATCTTCATTCCTGTCTGTCTCCCTCACTAAGGACCCTGTGAATGCATCAGGCCCACTGGAGAATCAGCGTCATCCCCACATCTCAAAATCCTTCATCACAGCTGCCAAGTTCCTCTTGAATATAAACAATTTTATTCACATAGTCCAGGGATGAGGATGTGGTCATTCTAAGGGTGGGGATTTTTTTATCTGCAGCCTGGACACCAGGCAGGAGTTCTCTGGGCTCAGTACATGTTGCATCCCTTAGACCTCAATCATGTAGCTAGTCCTTTCCAGGCATTTGAGAAGGTGGAGGGACAATGGTTGGGGATGGAGGTGGGACTGAGTGGATTCCAGAGGCTATGGCTGCCCGATGTGGTCAGTGTCCCATGACTTTACACACACACGCATGCACACTCTGAAAAATGGCTGTTAACACTGCAGTGACCAGAAGAACCTGAGCTGGATCACTGAGCATTCAAAAGTCAGACTAAAACAGTGCTATCAGATTAACAGTTAGGCTCATCCACCTATAGCAGTGGTCTATTTGGTGGAGAATTTCCTGACCTTCTCTGACGGAGTGTAAAGAAGGGAGGAATTGAGCCAGAGAAGATCTTTTTCCTACATCCTTGCTTTACCTGGACTCTCAAAAAAAGAAGCCTCAGCATCTCTGGCAGATGTGGAGGTTGGAGGAGCTACTTCCTAAAATTCCATTGTTGGTCCCGCCCTCTGAGTTTCTGGATCAACAGGTCTGCAGAGGGGAAAGAATCACTTTTAGAACAAGTTCTCAAGAGATTCTGATGCTGCTGGTTGGGGGACATAACTACTCCATTTTTATTTCATCTGGGCAGTTTCTGGAATAACAGATTCTTCAGAGAAAACAAGGAAAACATCTGAACTTCATGCTCTTTCATGATTCCTCCTATAAGACAGGAGCCTATGACTCCAGTATTTTATTAGAAAGCTCAAAAGGTGCATCGCACTGTTGGGCACTGGGACAGCACAGTGCAGTATTCAAGAGCACTGACGAACAGAACTTCCATTTCCACCACTTGCAGGCTGTGTGCCTTGGAGGAAGTCACTACCCCTCTCTGAATCTATCTCTGCTGTTCTGAATGGGTACCATATGATCTCTAACTCAGATAAAACCACTGAGCCCAGAGCTTGGTGCAGAATAAACCCTCCATAAACGTCAGGGCTATTGTTTGACACTGGAAGACCACAGGCCTTTGCAACAACCAAGGCCACAGTGACAACCGGAATCTGGGGCAGAGACCCACGTGCTAGCCATTTCCTCTGCCAAGATGTGATGCTTTGACTGTGGAAGCCAGCATCTTAAAAGAAAACCCTGGGTGCACCCCACGACCCACTTTCTAGAGTTTAGCCTAGGCAATGGCACCCCACTCCAGTACTCTTACCTGGAGAATCCCATGGGCGGAGGAGCCTGGTAGGCTGCAGTCCATGGGTTCGCAGTCGGACATGACTGAGCGACTTCACTTTCACTTTTCACTTTCATGCATTGGAGAAGGAAATGGCAACCCGCTCCAGTGTTCTTGCCTGGAGAATCCCAGGGACAGGGGAGCCTGATGGGCTGCCGTCTCTGGGGTCGCACAGAGTCGAACACGACTGAAGCGACTTAGCAGCAGCAGCAGCAGCCGCCTACTGGCTGGGACAAGCCTGCCCTCTGGTGGCGAATTTGCCAATTACTTACAGTTGGCTATGGCTTCAGGGTCAGCGTTTCTCTCTGCTGCGCTGTCTCTTCAGTCATGTCGGACTCTTTTCGACCCTATGGATGTAGCCCACCAGGCTCCTCTGTCCATGGGGTTCTCCAGTCAAGGATCCTGGAGTAGGTTACCATGCCCTCCTCCAAGAGATCTTCGCGACCCAGGAATCGAACCCTCGTTTCTTATGTCTCCTGTATTGGCAGGCAAGATTTTTTTTAGTGAAAAAGTTGGCTTAAAACTCAATATTCAGAAAACTAAGATCATGGCATCAGGTCCGAACACTTCATGGCGAAAAGATGGGGAAACAGAGGAAACAGTGAGAGACTTAATTTTGGGGGGCTCCAAAATCACTGCAGATGGTGAAATTAAAAGACGCTTGTTCCTTGGAAGAAAAGTTATGACCAACCTAGACAGCACATTAAAAAGCAGAGACATTACTTTGCCAACAAAGGTCCGTCTAGTCAAAGCTATGGTTTTCCAGTAGTCACGTAAGGATGTGAGAGTTAGATTATAAAGAAAGCTGAGCACCAAAAAATTGACACTTTTGAACTGTGGTGTTGGAGAAGACTCTTGAGAGTCACTTGGACAGCGAGGAGATCCAACCAGTCCATCCTGAAGGAAATCAGTCCTGAATCATTTGAAGGACTGATGCTGAAGCTGAAACTCCATTACTTTGGCCACCTGATACAAAGAACTGACTCATTGGGAAAGACCCTGATGCTGGGAAAGATTGAAGGTGGGAGGAGCAGAGGATGACAGAGGATGAGATTGCCGGATGGCATCACTGACTCAATGGACATGAGTTTGAGTAAGCTCTGGGAGTTGGTGATGGACAGGGAAGCCTGGCATGCTGCAGTCCATGGGGTTGCAAAGAGTCTGAAATGACTGAGCAACGGAACTGAGCTGAAGCTATGGGAAGTTCTTAGGGTATGCAATTTTTCAGAACAATGAAGGCCATCTGAACAGGTGAAGACAGCTTACAAGAAGATGGTTTTAAACAAGTTGTTCCTTTATCTGCTGTTCTGTGACACAAACTTGAGAATTTCTGTTACTTATAAGCTTCTGTTAAACCTATGTGGTGGGTTTCATTTCAGTAAATGTTGGATCCATGTAACTTTCACTTCCAAAACTCATTTAGGCCTAGTGGAATCCCAAGAATATAATAAATCTTTGTAAGAAATGACCTGAAATAATGAATGAAAGAATGATTGTTATAGCCACAGAGAATGTTATACAAGAATAGATCACATTATAAAGACAATCACTTGAACTGAATTTTCCTTTAGCCTACTCTGGACATACCACCTACTTACTGTGTTTGGGTGATTTGGCCAAAGGAAAAAATCATGTGGCCACGAAGACCTTACACCTTCCCATATGTTCCTTCAATCCCATTCACACATGTTTTAGTCAAATCAGGCTATTATAACAGAATACCAAGGACTGAATGACTTAAACAGAAAAGATTATCTATTATGATTCTGAAGGCGTGAAGCCTGAGATCACGGAGGCACTGTGATCTGGTTGTGGACGGAGCCAGTTTCCTACTTTCTTCACATTTTGGGGGGTGGGGAACGCAGGACTCTTCATTCCCTTCTAAGGGCACTAAAGCTAAAATGGGACTCTACTTCCATTACCTCATACAAATCTAGTTACCTCCTATGGTAACTCAAATCTCATCCTACTACAGATTAAAGCTTCCATATATGTATTTGTGGGGTGTGTGTTGGGGTGTGTGTATGGCATTTGAAGTAATGGATGGGGAACAAGCATTCAGTTCATAACAATCCATCACCATAAAGAGAAGACAAGGCCCTGGTGGACCAACCAACTTTCTAATGGCCACCCTCCTCTTTGTTTCCTCCACACCCACACCCAAGCCTCTTGCAAGCAGCTAAGAATGTGGTGCCTCCTGTGTCAGTCCCCCTCTGTGGACTAGCGTGTGTTGTTGTTGTTGTTCAGTCATTCTGTCAAGTCAGACTCTTTGCAACCCCAAGGACTGCAGCAAGCCAGACTTCCCTGCCCTTCACCATCTCCTGGAGCTTGCTCAAACTCATGTCCATTGAGTTGGTGATGCCATCCAACCATCTCATCCTTTGTTGTCCCCTTCTCCTCCTATCTTCAATCTTTCCCAGTATTAGGGTCTCTTCCAGTGAATCAGTTCTTCGCATCAGGTGGCCAAAGTATTGGAGCTTCAGCTTCAGCATCAGTCCCTCCAATGAATATTCAGGTCTGATTTCCTTTAGGATTGACTGGTTGGATCTCCTTGCAGTTCAAGGGACTCTCAAGAGTCTTCTCCAACATCACAGTTCAAAAGCATATAAAATGAGTACAGTTATATAGTAGTTTGAACATTCTTTGGCATTGCCCTTTTTGGTATTGGAATGAAAACTGATGTTTTCCAGTGGCTACTGCTGAGGTTTCCAAATGTACAAACATATTACAGGTAATTATAAAAGGGTTGATGATATGGGGTTTAAAGTGTCTTTTGAGTAGAATCCAATTTAACCCTCTTTACACAAACGCATTGCTTCCAGGTGGCACAGTGGTAAAGCATCTTCCTGCGAATACAAAAGAGTCAAGAGACAAGGGTTCAATCCTGGGGTTGGGAAGATCCCCTGCAGGAAAAAATGACAACCCATTCCAACCCCATGAACAGAGAAGCCTGGTGGGCTGCAGTACATGGGGTTGCAAAGCGTCGGACATGACCGAGCACGCATGCATGCAAAGCTTATTTATATCCATGGGAGGATATGGTGAAAGGAGTCTTCCCCAAAATTACCAAGAGGGAGAACACCCTTCAGAGAGTCTTCATCTTGGTGGCCAGAGGTATACAAGAATAGTATGATCATCAAATAAGTGGGATGGAAGAGAGGCATGGACAATTCTTGAAGATGGAGAAAGGATCTCCTTTTATGTATAACAATACATAAAGGAATCTTTGTGTGATGCATCCCAAAGTGAGAGTCATCCCTGAGTGGTAGAATGTTAAACACCAATAAGAGCTTCTGTATTTAGTGCAGGAAAGGTGTTGTTATTTAAGAAGATAAAAACAGAATATTATTTTTTTCTGTGCCTAATGGCTTCACCTTGATCAGAGTCTGTGTTGAATTTAGATAAATCTAGTCTGAGGAAACAGTAATGAGCTGATTATAATTGGAAAGGGGACAATAAAATTATAGTTTGTCTCATAAGACCCCTGAAAAATGACTGGGGACATTTTCCAAATGGAAAATGAGAATAATTACTCAGTGAGAATAATACATAAATAAATTAAAAAACCCTCTCCTGGTAGCAGCTGTCTCTGGATGGCAGGGTTATCTGGGAATGACCCGGGTTTATTTCTTCTCTGACTCCAAGCTCCCAAGAGCCCACAGTACCCATCTTCAGTGCCTCACAGTCTTGGGGAAAAAGTCTTGATCACAGGATTCACAGTTTTTTCTTTTCTCACATCTTAGTTTTCATCTTTTCATGAAGTTTGCTGTGCTGATCCCAACTGTCTGAGAAAAAAACTAAGGTGACACTGTCTCCTCTGAGCCACTCTCTTTTTACTATTTTTTTAAATTATTTAATATTTGGTCGAGCTGGGTCTTTGTTGCTGAGCATGCTTTTCTCTCGGAGAAGCCAATGGCACCCCACTCCAGTACTCTTGCCTGGAAAATCCCATGGACGGAGGAGCCTGGTAGGCTGCAGTCCACGGAGTCGCGAAGGGTCGGATATGACTGAGCGACTTCCCTTTCACTTTTCACTTTCATACATTGGAGAAGGAAATGGCAACCCACTCCAGTGTTCTTGCCTGGAGAATCCCAGGGACGGGGGAGCCTGGTGGGTTGCCGTCTAGGGGTCGCACAGAGTCGGACACGACTGAAGCGACTTAGCAGCAGCAGCAGCAACATGCTTTTCTCTAGTTGAGGCCACTGGGGGGCGCCTCTCTACTGTTGGTACACAGGCTTCTCACTGCAGTGCCTCTGCCTGTTGAGGAGCATGGGCTCTAGAGGGCGTCTTCGCTGAGCAGGGATCAAACCTGTGTCCCTGCACTCACAGGAAGATTCTGTACCACTGAGCCACAGGGCAGCCCTCTTTTACTACCTTAGTATCACTCAGAATAGCATCTTTGTGAATCAGTGAATGGATTCTTGATTACCCAGCCACCCCATCATTCTCTGCTTCCTGAATGTATATCTGATTCAATCAATTAATCTAGAGAAAAATGAAAATCCAATCAGGATCAATCCAACGGGCTCTTTAATCAGGTGTCCCTTTCTGGCTGGGTTAGCAGTGGCACAGAAGGATGATGGAAATAGAAAGGCTTATAGCAGTCTGGAGCACTGGAGAAGAGACACAGGATCTTCCTGCTCTGGAGACACCAGTCGAGTTCTTCACAGCATCTGGGGTCTGAGCACCCCACCAGACACATAAGACTCGTGAATTACCACCTTCAGGTAAGGACACCCTTTTCTTACCCATGATTAATTATCTCCACAGTGTGGACAGGAGTTGAAGCTATTCCAGGAGGTCCTGAGACGTCCCAAGTCCTTCAGAGTCTCAAGCAGTTCAGCCCGACACTGGGCAAGTCTCCCCAGGTGGAGTATTCCCTGAGAGCTGGAACTCTCACTTCAACTGGGCAACCTGAAGGTCTGTCCAGCAGCTTCTCCATGATGGCCATGGAGAGAAGGTTCCCATACAGACTGAAGGACATGAACTGGAAGCAGCAGCCCAAGGCAGGCAGAATGGCTTTGAGGTGGGAGTCCCTGATTCCACATTGCTCTAAGTACAACCCCTGGAGGGTGGCTGCACTTTCTCCAGCAGAGCTGGGAGGAGCTCGGGACCAGAGCAGGTCATGGTGACCTCACTCAGATCCAGGGCCTTTAGCTGACTAATTCTATCATCCTGAGCCCATCATACATGGCAGTAACAACACTGCCTAGTTGGGTGCATCAATGAAAAGCTTTCTTCTGAACACTTGGAAACTGAAATCTAGGACAAGATACATCATGAAGTGAAAATAGACCCATTGTTTTGGACATCTGCTCAATGTGAATGTGAAAAGGAAAGGTGATCCTGCAGGGGAGCCAGGACTGCAGGGGAAAATGTAGTCTCCGTGGTAATAGAGTGCTGTGGACATGTGTCCTGTTGAGTCAGGACTAGGAGCCTGAATTTCTCTAGGTGGATTGGAGCTTGAGACTCACAGGTTAGAGTCATTCCAGGGTTCAGTTCAGTTCAGTTGCTAAGTCATGTCCAACTCTTTGCAACCCCATGGACTGCAGCACGCCAGGCTTCCCTGTCCATTACCAACTCCCAGAGCTTACTCATCCTCTGTTGTCCCCTTCTCCTCCCACCTTCAATCTTTCCCAGCATCAGGGTATTTTCCAGAGTCAGTTCTTCGCATCATGTGGCCAAAATAATGGAGTTTCAGCTTCAGCATCAGTCCTTCCAATGAATATTCAGGACTGATTTCCTTTAGGATTGACTGGTTGGATCTCCTTGCAGTCCAAGCGACTCTCAAGAGTCTTCTCCAAAACCACAGTTCAAAAGCATAAATTCCTCAGTGCTCAGCTTTCTATCCCTGGGTGAAAGTGAAGTTGCTCAGTCGTTTCCAACTCTTTGTGACCCCATGGACTGTAGCCTACCAGGCTCCTCAGTCCATGGAATTTTCCAGGCAAGAGTACTGGAGTGGGTTTCCATTTCCTTCTGCAGGGGATCTTCCCAACCCAGGGATTGAACCCGGATCTCCCGCACTGCAGGTAGACGCTTTACTGTCTGAGCCACCATTACGTGGTCCCTGGGTAGATGGTTGTAAAGAAATGGTCAGAAATAGAGACCCTTATCGTAAACATACTGTTGTCCTCCATGATGTATTTTTCCTAATTTTTCAGTTCATACCACAGGAATCTCCAGACATTAATTTTTTTTTTTTTTTAAGGCAAGCACCGGGAGATGGTGAGGGACAGGGAAGCCTGGCGTACTTCAGTCCATGGGGTTGCAAAGATTCGGACACAACTGAGCCGCTGAACAACAGTAACTTCTTACCCAGGAACGTCAAAGTCTCTGGAGCTAAAGCCTTCATACTATGAAATTTAAACCAGTGGACCCTTGGCTCTCAGTTCATTGGCCCCAGACTTAGAGTAACTCCGCCAGCTTACCTGGTTCTCAGCCTCTATGAGCAGGCAAGCCCTTTACCGTACCCTCTCCCACATTGCAGGCAGACGCTTTAACCTCTGCACCACCAGGGAAGCGATATAATATAATTTTAATGAGGTAGAGAAACACTAAAACCATGTTATATGCCTCTATGATTGTAGTAGTTTTCTAAAAGATATTTATATAACTTCACTAGCCCAGTAGATTAACTAAGAAGGACCATTATCCATCTGGGTAATGAGTTCAGCTTATCTGCAGCATGGATGACCCCTTCTAGAATTGGGAGCCATGCCTTTTGAAGTTAAACCTTTTCCTCCCACAAAGAAAGGTCAAGAACGGAAACTTATGGAGGAACCAGGACAACCACAAGGAATGCTCATGTCCAGAGTCATGGCCTGACTCAGCAGGAAGAGTCCTGACAGGCTTTTCACTCAGGTGGCTCATTGCACACTAAGTATGTTCCTCTCTGTGTGTGTTAACCCACTGAACAGCCCCAGAAGTAAGCAAGGTCAGAGAGAATAAAGACCTGGTGGGAATGGTAAGGATTTGGATTATAGACAACTCAGTGCCCTAAAAGAAAAAATAACTGTCCATATTGGTAGAATTCAGTCAGTATTTGTGAAGTGAATCTGTGAATAGATCCTTGATTACCTGGCCACCCCATCATTCTCTGCTGCCTGAATGTATGTCTGATCCAGTCAACTAACCTAAAGAAAATGGAGATCCAATCAAGATCAATCCAATGCGAACTCTATAATCTAATCAGGTGCCTGTTTCTGATTGGCTTGGCAGTAGGACAGAGGGATGAGGGGAACAGAAAGGCCCACAATAGTCTCAAGCACTGGACACACCAGATGGGATCTCCACAGAGTCTGAGGTTTGAGCATCCTGCCAGCTACATCCGAGCAGTAAGTGACCACCCTCAGATAAGGACACCCCTTTTCTTACTTATGATTAGTTAATCTTGAAGGGAGGCATGTATCTCTGGATGGTAGGGAGGGTTTTCAAAAGATTGTTTCTTTCCAATGAATATATTTCAGATTTTGGTTTTGCCTCTCAGTGTAGTTTTGCCTGAATCTGAAACATTTTGATTTGTTTCTTAGTTGATAACATTTTAAAGTCAAAGCTCCTCTAGAAAATAAAGCTTACTAATAAAAAATAATAATGGGAAAAGGCCAGGCAAGTGTGCTTCCTTATAAAAGATTTGAGTTCCCTAAGGTCAGGGCTTCCTAAACTATGATACAAACCTGGCAAAAGCACATTACCTGGGGGTTTCTGTAGTTTCCTGGGCAGAATCATTGCTAACATGAGATTCATTCTGTTTACAGTGCTATAAGTAATAAAAGTCTTTTGGGGGGCCATGCTGCAGGGTCTGTGGGATCTTACTTCCCTGATCCTTTATAGGTCATAGCCCTGTCATGGCAAAGGGGCTTGGGTAACTCAGTGAAGATAGGAACCATTCCCTGCAGGACCACCCAAGACAGATGGGACATAATGAAGAGTTCTGACCAAACATGGTCCACTGGAGAAGGAAATGGTAAACCACTCCAGTATTCTTGCCTAGAGAACACCATGGACAGTATGAAAAGGCAAAAAAGACATGACACTGTAAGATGAGACCCCCCAGGTCAGAAGGTGTCCAATATGCTGCTGGTTAAGAGTGGGCGACCATTACTTATACATCCAGAAAGAAGGAAGTGGCAGGGCCAAAGTGGAAATGATGCTCAGCTGTAGATAAGTTTGGGTGTGAAAGTACAGTCTGATGCTAAAACAAACAAACAAACAAACAAACAAACACTATTGCATAGCATCCTTGAATGTTAGGTCCATGAATCAAGGTAAATTTGATGTGGTCAATCAGGAGATGGCAAGAATGAACATGGACATTTTAGGAATCAGTGAACTGAAATGGATGGGAATGGGTGAATTTAATTCATATGAGCATTGTATCTACTACTGTGGGCAAGAATCGCTTAAAAGAAATGGAGTAGCCCTCATCCAGTTCAGTTGCTCAGTTGTATCCAACTCTTTGCTACCCCATGGACTGCAGCATGCTAGGCTTCCCTGTCCATCATCAACTCCCAGAGCTTGCTCAAACTGTCCATCGAGTCAGTGATGCCATCGCAGTCAAGAAAAAAGTCTGAAATGCAGTACTTAGATATAATCTCAAAAACAACAGAACTTAATCTTTGGTTTGATTCCAAGGCAAACCATTCAGTAACACAGTAATCCAAGCCTGTGCCCTAACCATGGAGCTGAAGAAGCTGATGTTGACCAGTTCTATGAAGATATACAACACTTTCTAGAACTAACACCAAGAAAGTTGTCCTTTTCATCATAGGGGATTGGAATGCAAAAGTAGGAAGTCAAGAGATACCTGAAACAATAGGCAAGTTTGACCTTGAAGTACAAAGTGAAACAAGACAAAGGCTAACAGAGCTTTCTTAAGAGAAAAAGCTGGTCATAGCAAACACTCTTTCCCAGCATCCGAAGAGAGGACTCTACACATGGACATCACCAGATGATCAATACCAAAATCAGACTGATTATGTTGTTTGCAGTCAAAGATGGAGTAGCTCTATACAATCAGTAAAAACAAGACCTGGAGCTGACTGTGGCTCAGCTCATGAGCTCCCTATTGCAAAATTCAGGCTTAAATTGAAGATAGTAGGAAAAGCCACTAGACCATTCAGGTATGACCTAAATCAAATCACTACAGTGGAGGTGACAAATAGATTCAAGGGATTAGATCTGGTAGAGTGCTTGAAGAACTATGGACAGAGTTCCGTAACACTGTACAGGAGCCAGTGAATAAAACCATCCTCAAGAAAAAGAAACGCAAGGCAAAGTGATCGTCTGTGGAGGCTTTACAAATAGCTGAGGAAAGATGAGAAGTGAAACGCAAGGAGAAAGGGAAAGATATACTTAACTGAATACAGAGTTACAGAGAAGAGCAAGGAGAAATAAGACTTTCTTAAAGGGAAATGTAAAGAAATAGAGGAAAACAGCAGAATAGGAGAGAATAGCTATCTCTTTAAGAAAATTGGAGATATAAAGAAAACATCTCATTCAAAGATGGCCACAATAAACAATAGAAATGGTAAGGACCTAACAGAAGCATAAGAGATTAAAAAGAGAAGGTGGGAATACATGGAAGTATACAGAAAAGGTCTTAATGACCTAGATAAAGACAATGGTATAGTGACTCACCTAGAGCCAGACATCCTGGAGTATGAAGTCAAGTGGGCCTTAGAAAGCACTTGTATGGACGAAGCTAGTGGGGGCATGGCGAGCAGATTTTAAATAGTTCCAACTGAGCTGTTTAAAGTCCTAAAGTATGATGCTGCTGAAGTGTTTCACTCATATGTCAGAAAATTTGAAAACCTCAGCAGTGACCATAGGGGTGGAAAAAGTCAGTTTTCATTCATATCCTAAAGAAGAGCAAAGCCAAAGAATGTTCAAACTACCACACCACTGCACACGTTTCACAGGTTAGCACCATTATTCTCAAAACCTTTCAATCTAGCCTTCAGCAGGACATGGACCAAGAACTTCCAGATGTAGAAACTGGGTTTCAAAGAGGCAGAGGAACCAGAAATCAAATTGCCAGCATTCCTTGGATCAAGGAGAAATCAAGGGAGTTCCCAAAAAACACCTACTTCTGTTTCTTGACTACACTAAAGCCTTTGTGTAGATCATAACAAACTGTAAAAAAGTCTTAAAGGGGTGAAAGTACCAGACACTCTGTCTCCTGAGAAACCTGTATAGGGGTCAAGAAGCACTATTAGAACAAGAAATGGAAAAATTGACTGGTTCCAAATTGGGAGAGAATTAAGACAAGATTGTATATTTTTACCCTGCTTATTTACCTTCTATACAGAGTTGTTGTTCAGCCCCTCAAGTCATGTCTGACTTTTTGAGAATCCATGGACTGCAGCTCGCCAGGCTTCTCTGTCCTTCACCATCTCCCGGAGTTTGCTCAAACTCATGTCCATTGATTCAGTGATGCCATCCAACCATCTCATCCTCTGTTAATCCCTTCTCCTGCCTTCAGTCTTTGTCAGCATCAGGGTCTTTTCCAACAAGTCAGGTCTTCCAGTCCTCAGGCCAAAGTACTGGAGCTTCAGGTTTAGCATCAGTCCTTCCAAAGAATATTCAGAGTTGATTTCCTTTGGGATTGACTGATTTGATTTCCGTGCAGTCCAAGGGACTCTCAAGAGTCTTCTCCAGCAACACAGTTTGAAGGCATCAATTCTTCAGCACTCAGTCTTTTTTACTGTCCAGTCCTTACATCCATACATGACTACTGGAAAAACCATAGTTTTGATTATATGGACCTTTGTCGGCAAAGTAATGTGTTTGTTTTTTAATATGCTGCCTAAGTTTGTCATTGGTTTTCTTTCAAGAAGCAAGTGTCTTTTAATTTCACAATGGAAGTTACTGTCCACAGTGATTTTGAAGCCCAAGAAGATAAATTCTATCACTGTTTCCATTGTTTCCCCGTCTATTTGCCATGAAGTGATGGGACTGGATGCCATGATCTTAGTTTTTTGAATGTTGAGTTTTAAGCTAGCTTTTTAACTCTCCTCTTTCACTTTCATCAAGAGGCTCTTTAGTTCCTCTTTGCTTTCTGCCATAAGGGTAGTGTCAGTTGCATATCTGAGCTTATTGATATTTCTCCTGGCAATCTTGATTCCAGCTTGTGCTTCATCCAGCCTGGCATTTTACATGAGGCACTCTGCAGAGAAGTTAAATAAGCAGGGTGACAATATACAGTGTTGATGTATTCCTTTCCCAGTTTTGAACCAGTCTGTTTTCCACATTCGGTTCTAACTGTTGCTTCTTGATCCACATACAGATTTTGCAGGAGGCAGGTATGGTGGGCTGGTATCCCATCTCTTTAAGAATTTCCCCCAGTCTGTTGTGATCCACACAGTCTAAGGCTTTAGCATAGTCAATGACGCAGCAGTAGATGATTCCTGGAACTCTCTTGCTTTTTTGATGATCCAATGGATGTTGGCAATTTGATCTCTGTTTCCTCTGCCTTTTAAAAATTCAGCTTGCACATGAGAAGTTCTAGTACACACACTGTTGAAGCCTAGCTTGAAGGATTTTGAGCATTACTTTGCTAGCATGTGAAATGAGTGAGTGCAATTCTGTGGTAGTTTGAGCATTCTTTGGCATTGCCCTTCTTTGGGATTGGAATGAAAACTGACCATTCCCAGTCCTGTTGGCACTGCTGAGTTTTCCAAATTTACTGGCATATATTGTCACACTGTCAATCCTAAAAGAAACCAACTCTGAATATTAACTGGAAGGATGGTTGCTGAAGCTGAAGCGCCACCTGATGCAAAGAGCCAACTCATTGGAAAAGACTCTGATGTTGGTAAAGATTGAAGGGAAAAGGGGAAGGTGATAGCAGAGGATGTGATGGTTAGGCACCATCACTGATTTAGTCGATATTATTATTGTTGTTCAGCGGCATGGATAACTCTTGAAGGTAGAGAAAGATTCTCCCTTTATTTGTGACCTTAAACTTCAAATGATTTTTTGTGTGATGCAGCCCAGTGTGGGAGTAATCCTTGAATACAGTAAAATGTTAAACACCAATAAAAACTTCTGTATTTAGTGGAGGAAACTTGTCAGTATTTATGAAGAGAAATAAAGAATTTTATTTATGTGCCTAATGGCACCACCTTGGTCAGAATCTGTTGAAGGAAGCTAAGTTTGAGGAAACAGTAGTGATCTAAATATACTTGGAAAGGGATAATGAAATTTTGATTTGGCTTCTAAGATGCCTGAGGGCTTCCCAGGTGGCACACTAGTAAGGAATCCACCTCCAAATAAGAAACACAGGAGACTTGGTTTTGACCACTGGGTGGGGATGATCCTCTGAAGAAGGAAATGGCCACCCATTGCAGCATTCTTGCCTAGAAAATTCTATGGACAGAGGATCCTGGTGAACTACAGTCCATGGGGTCACAAAGAGCTGCACACGACTGAGCATGCAGTCACACACTGATTTGACTCCTGAAAAATGACTGGGGAAATTTACCATCTGGAAAGTGTCCTCGGTGTGGGGGTGGGGGGTGGGGGGGTTGAACTTAAAGGAAACCTCTTCTGGTAGCAACTGCCTCTGGATGGCAGGGATATTTGGGACTTAACCAGATTTTTTTCTTCCCTGGCTCCAAGTCCCAAGGAGCCTACAGTGCCCACCCTCATTGCCTCTCAGTCTTGAAAATGTCTGATCCAAGGAAACATCAGACCTCTCCTCACATTCTTAGATTTAGTCTTTTCATGCCATTTGTTATCTTGATCACAACTTCCTGGAGGAAAAAAGCCATCTAAGTTGAGAGTGACTCCCCTGAGCCACTCTCCTTTGCTATGTTTTTTTTTTTTTTTTTTTTTTAAACTTTGTTTTCCTGATTTTTGTTTGCCTGACTCTTCATTGCTGTGCAGGTCTTTCTCTAGTTGTGGTGAGAGGGAGCTACCCTTCCTTGTGGTGCCCAGGCTTCTTGTTGCGGCTTCTCTTGTTGTAGAGTGCAGGCTCAGTAGTTGTGACTCCTGGGCTTAGTTGCCCTGGAGCATGTGGCATCCTCCTGGATCAAAGATCAAGCCAGTGTCTCCTGCATCTGCAGGGGGATTCTTTACCTCTGAGTCACTAGGGAAACCTTCTTTACTACCTCAATAGCACCTCGAATAACGTCTTTAAATTTCCTTGTTTCCAAAACTATAAAAATGAAAAGAAACCTTTATTTTACATTGTTGGTGTCATTCCCATTGTCCCTTTAGGAATGCCCAGCTCCAACCTGTCCAGACCCATTCTTACTTCTCACTGACAAGTGTCCTGACCTGTCCACCTTCAGAGAAGATGTGGCTTAAAACGTGACCACATCTTGGACAGCTCTTCCCTTCTTGCCTGAATAGGCTCACAGTCTCCTGTGTTTCCTACTTAACACCTGAGTGACAAGCTGATACCGGGATGAGTGTATTTTGTTTTCTTTGGGAGCAACATCACTGCTTTCATGAAGCTATTTTAATTCAGGGTCATTTTGCTAATTTTGACTTCATCAAAATTTCCCCAATGACTTCATCAAAAATTCCCCTTTTTAAAAAATTCAGTGTTATGAACCAGTAATCCTTTCCTGTCTGACCCTCAATAGTATAACTGTCCATATCGGTTGAATTCAGTCAATGTTTGGGAAGTGAATCAGGGAATAGGTCCTTGATTACTCAGCTACCTGACCATTCTCTCCTTCTTGAGTGTATATAAGATTCAATGAACTAACCTAGAGAAAAATGAAGATCCAATCAGGATTTATCCAATGGGCACTCTATAATCAAATCAGGTATCCCTTTTTGATTGGGTTAGTAATGGGACAGAGGGATGATGGGAATAGAAAGGACTATAAAAGCCTCAAGCACTGGAGAAGAGGTGCAGAGTTTTCTGGCTTTGGAAACATCAACCAGCTGGGTTTAGAGTCTGAGGTCTGAGTGCCCTGCTAGTCATAGCAGAGCAGTAAGTTATCATCCTCAGACAAGGATGTCCTTTCCTTACTATGGTTAGCTAATGTTGAAGGGTAGTGTGTATCTGTGGATGGCAAGCAGAGTTTTCAGAAAATATCTTTTCTCTCCCAAGAACACATTTCAGGTTTTTATTTTTCCTCTCAGTGTAGTTTTGTCTGAATCTAAAACATTTTGATTTGTGATTTAACTGGTATCATTTTAAATGTCTTTACCAAGCAGATATTTTTAATGAAGCACATAAGTTTGGAATTTTATTTCTTGAAATGTAAGATACATATTTAGTTCACAAATGGCATTCATCTTAGGAATAACTGACAATGGAGGCTGTATGGATCCACATGACTCTCCTCTTCCCATAGAGTTAGAGCTCTAAGTGATGGTCAGAATATTTTCCCCAAATAAAGATAAAGTCAGCTTTCATGCACTTCAGTATGCATTTCTAGGTGGGACATGAATTAAGCAAAGCAGTAGATGGACCTGAATGGGCTAGTGGTTGCCTTTTGCCTCCTTAGTACTAGCAATCTCACTAGTTCATATTCACAGTAAAGAATGAGTTAACACGTTGTCCCCCCGACCCCTGCCTAGTGTAATATGGCTAAGTGCCTCACTTGCATCCCAGCTAGAGAAGTGACCTCGGCCCTGAGTGGATTCCTTGGAAGGGTAGGGAGACTGCCTAAGGTATGTTCCTGAATTGCCTACAATGGACCACTTGTTCCCTGGCAGTTTCAGCAGGAGTCATTTTGGAGCATTGTCAGGATGAGTATCCAGACCCCACCCAGACTCCTTGACGTGGTGGGAATGCACCTGCTGAGGGATGATGACTTGGCCTTTTCTACTCTGGAGAGTCTGCCCACAGAGCTCTTTCCACCCTTTTCCTGGAAGCCTTCCATGGAAGATGTGTTGAGATCCTGAAAGCCATGGTGCAAACCTGGCCCTTTGGCCACTTGCCTCTGGGGGCCCTGATTGACCTGCCTCATGTGGGGCCCCTACAAGCTTGAAGCACTCGATGTCCTGCTTGCCCAGAAGATCCGATCCAGACTCAGGTAACCTGGTAAACTCCTGGGAGTCCCAGGGAGACATCTGGGTTGAAGAAATATGGGTGAAAAGGGATGGATCAGAGTTCTAAGATGGCAATGATGAAGCCTTGGCTTGCTGTGGGAACTACATTTTGGAAGTATAATAGTGCCTTTAATGAAGGGTAGCCTGAAAGAATATTCCCCAACCCCTTTCAGTCATGCTTAGAGTTACTAGAAGTAGAGTATCAGTAAGGATAAGAGGGCAAAGAGGAAAGTGAGGCAGAGAGGGAAGAAGGCAAGGCAGCTGGTGACATCAGGAATGTTAAGTTACAGCACAGGTGGAGTCTGTTGTCACATTGCGAGGCTTTTTTTTTTTCTCTGTGTACCTTTTAATACATCCTAATCAATCTCCTCCCCTCCTAGGAGGTGCAAACTGTGGGTGTTAGATTTACAAAATATACTGGCCAGAGCTTCTGGAGCATGTGGTCTGGAGCCAGCAGTTATGGGTGCTCAAGCTCATGAATGGCAGAAGTGGCTGAGCCCAGATCAATGACAAAGCAGCACTTGGCTCCACAAAAAGACCCTGGACAACTTCCTCACCTACTTCCTTTGGTGGGTGGAGCAGAGAAAGTCTTCCATCCACCTGTGTTGATGATTGTTTCATTGCCAATGGACAATATCGTGAAGGTCCTGAGCACGGTGCAGCTGGACTGTATCCAGGCCACGTTTGCTCCTTTCCTGGGTGAGATAAGTAATTTGCAGAGAATCCGTTTCTTCTCCATCCACGTGTCTGCCTTTAAGAAGCAGGAGCAGGATTACCTCCCAGTGCAAATTACCTCCCAGTTCCTGAGGCTGGGCCATCTCCAGGATCTCCATCTGGAGTCTCCCTCCTTCCTTGAAGGCTGCCTGGACCAGATGCTCTGGTGAGTGTGCACCACTGACTGGGTAACATTGAACATTAGAATGTCAAAAGCATTGTCTCCTTTGTTGCTCTCTCCTAGAATGTGGTGTTCCACAACCACACAAGTCAAGGTAGGGGGTTACCCTGGTCTAGCGGCTCTTGTGAGACACCCTGCTAGAGAGATACAGATTAGTGACTGGGATGTTTGCACCCCAGAGTTGGTAATTTCCGTCTTCTTTGGAGGTGTCTATATTGAAGTGATAAAAATAGGTAACTAAAAAGGACATTGAAGTGGGGAAATTACATCAGATCAGATCAGAGCATTCCTGAAGGGAAGCTCTATGCTCCCAAGGTTAGTGCCCGCAATGAACCTGTTCTAAATTCCCTGTGTGTAGAAGGGTGTTTTGTGCTCTAGGTAAGTTAATTGGTATATGGGAGAAGCATGGTTCTGCAGATGATGTTAATCAATCTGAGAGAAAAGGATCATAAAAAGTGATAGAAAGATTGCAGATTATGCGAAAATGAGCCCTTTTAGACTGGCATCACATTTCATGGGATCTTGTGTAAGTTGTTCTTTCTGCATGCTTCCCTAGAGCCTCACCTGGCCAGAGAGGATCTGTAGCTCAAGGTTGGACTCAATGAAGCCACACCCAAAACCATTTAAAAATCTTGTCTCCCAATGCTAATATTCAGTGATGTCCACACTTGATGGAGACTCTCTCTGGATCTCCTCATGGCGTGTTCTTGTGATTCCGTGAACTTCATTCATCCTCAGAAGGAAGTGGAGTATTTTGTACTCTGCTTGATATATGAGGGGAGAGTGTGTTTCAGTTACTGTGAAGTGACTCAGTACTACAGTGAGGTTGATAGCCCTCAGACTAGAATGAGACTGGGCAAATCAGCATATTGACCCTCAATAGATGGTCAGATGAAACTTAGCCCTGTAGAAACCATTTGTCTATCACCTGTACACAATCTGGCACCCGGTTCCCAAGAACTAATTGTTTGGTTTCTCCCCAGGTACCTGAAGTTCCCCTTAGACAGCCTGTCAAGAACCAGTTGCTGACTTACAGAATCACACTTGACTTCCCTGTCACAGAGCCCAAACATCAGTCAGCCTGGATCTGAGTGGTGTCACCATGACTGACTTTAGGCCTGAACTACACCAAGTTCTGCTGCAGAAAGTCACAGCCACCCTCCAGGAGCTGGACTTAGATGTGTGTGGGATCATGGACTCCCAGCTGGAGGCCTTCCTGCCTGCCCTGAGCCGCTGCTCCCAGCTCAGGTCCGTCAGCCTGTGCGGGAACCTCCTGTCCACGGCCGGCATGGAGAAGCTGCTGCGACATACCGCTGTGCTGCCCTGTTTAAGGCAAGAGCGTTATTCTGCCCCTCAGGAGAGTTACAGACCTCGGGGTGTTCTCCTGGAAGCGAGACTTGCCCAGCTTTGGGCTCAGCTGTTGGAGATTCTGAGAGACTTGGGACATCCCAGGATCATCTGGATTAGCCCCAGCCCCTGTTCTTGCTGTGGTGAGGATGTATGCCATCACATGGAGCCCATTGTATACAGCTGTCCTGCCCCTGCCTAGGGCGTTGCCTCTATCAGAAGCTTTCTTCTGTGCACCTTGCAATGGAAATCTAGAACTTGGGGATATCATGAAGCGAACACAGACCTAGGGTTCCAGATATCTGCTCAATGTGAACGGGAAAAGGAAAGATGATAGTGGGGGTGGGGCAGGATTGGAGGGGGATTTGTAGACTCTGGGAGAGGATGGGACTTTCATGGACATGTGCTTCTAGAATCTGATATGAACCTGAGTGGATACACGTTGGAGACCCACGTGTTAAGAGTTATCCCTGGGAAGATAGTTGTGAAGAAATTGTCAGGAAATATCATATGACATCCCTTATATGTGGAATCTAAAAAGAAATGATACAAATGAGCTTACTGGCAAAACAGAAAGAGACAGACTTAGAACACAAACTCATGGTTGCTGAGGGGACGGAGTGGTTGGGGACTTTAGGAAAGTCATGCACACAGAGCTATAATTAGAGTGGATAACCAACGGGAACCTATTGTATAGCACATGGAACTCTGCTCAATGTTATTTACCAGACTGGATGGGAGGGGGATTTAGGGGAGAATAAGTGAGTGAAGTTGCTAGTCAAGTCTGACTCTTTGAAACCCCATGAACTGTAGCTCCCAGGTTCCTCCATTCATGGGATTTTCCAGGCAAGAATACTGGAGTGGGTTGCCATTTCCTTCTCCAGGGGATCTTTCCAACCCAGGGATCAAACCTTGGTCTCCTGCATTGCAGGCTGATTCTTTACTGTCTGAACCACCATGTAGGACCCCACCCCCTGCCCCCTCCCGGGGCAGCTCTTACCTCCTTTAGTACTTCTATGACTGTTCACTGGGGTCAATATACATAAAGGGGAACAAACTCAGTATACAGTGAACTATTGGAATGAGGGCTCTCACTGCTGGCACAGGCCATGACCTTGGGTATGGGTTTCCTTTATGCTTCTACCAATCAGAGCATAAGTCACAGTTGCTTGCCTTCGTGTGTGCTTCACTTCAAAGGCAAGGTCCTCATTTCTGCAAGATGTATTCCCCACTGCCAACAAGGTTGAAACTGGTTTCACCATTTCATGCCTGCCATGGGTGGATAGTATTCCTTATAGATATAATTGAGTGGTGGGCAGACTTCCAAATTTCTTTTAGTAAATGCTATAAAAGTGAAAACATTTAACATGGATTTATTATTTCCATACTGCATTCCAGAATTATATCATTTTAGGTGGATGGTCACATAAGAATTGGCTGATAATTCCCATTACAATTCCAATCCCTCTCTATCAGAAAAGGTCAAGGATAGCTTTTCTGGTTATCAGAATGTTCAAAAGTATAACAGATATGTGTTACGTATTACATGTAACTCAGAGTCAGCTCTCCCTATCCTCATTTCATCATCCTCAGATTCCACCAACTACATATGATGTAGACCAAATTCAATCAAAAAATCCTCACTGAAGTGAGTCTGAGCAGTTCAACTACATGTTGTTCAAGATTCACCTGTTATATAGACAGGTGCAGAGAGGATATGATTTACAGAGGCTTAACAGTGTCACTATCTGCTGTCTGTTGCCTAGAGAACTAGGAAAAAACTATGGTTTAATTCAGACCTTATCTTAAGTTTGAAAAGCAGTGGAAGTGATGGTCAAGGCTAAAGGCCTGAGAACAAAGGCACCACTTGTGTATGTCCTAGAGTTTCAAGATTCAGGAACCAGAAGCTCCAGTATTCATGGCCAAGGAGAGAGGGAGAGCAGTAGCCCTGGTTCCATCAGGCCCCCACAGGATAAGACGATGCCCTCCCACACTGGTGAGGGCTGATCTCTTGACTCACTCTAATTCCAAGGCTAATCTCCTCCAGGAATTCCCTTGCAGATTCCCCCAGAATGAATGATTGACCCGAGAACTGGGCATCTCATTTTACAGTGAAGTTGACACATAAATTTAATCCTCACAGTGTGTCTAAGCAAAATGCAACCAAATAATGTTTCCCTGCTAAGGATTCAGAGGCTACGATTGCTTATTCTGGGGCAGAAGGGGATATGGGGCTGGGATTATAGCCTTAGGCAGAGCTTTGATTTCCCCCTACAATGAATATAATGAGGCACACATTGTTTATGGGACTTTTAGTAAGATCCAGTGATATATTGCTTGTTGAGGGCTTGACCCTGAAGTTGTTGAGCAACAGCCCCTTATTATGTAAGAACTTAATAAGGTTTTTTTTTTTTTTTTAATCTTCTTCCTTATAGTGAACAGCATTACTCTTCATCCCTTGAACTTACCCTCTATTGCTGACAACAGTGAGGAAACCAAACCCCAGGGACTGAAACTGACCTCGCATATTTCATGCCATCACCAATGAATCAGGATTCACCCAAGTTGTTCCAGTAGCCAGTGCAGGGGGTCTGGGGGTAGGAGAGCATAGAAGAGACTGGATTCATCTTCAGTGATAAACATTCTGAGCCTCAGGTCTCCTAGGCCTCTTGCTGGTAGATCAGACCCAGAGGATAGAATTCAATTTTGTAATCAGGACAGTATACTTCAGAACTTTCGATAAGTCTTGCTATCCTAGAACTTTTCTTGTGGTCCAGGGGGTATGACTCCATGCTGCCAAAGCAGGGGGCACAGATTCAATCCCTGGTCAGGGAACTAGATCCCAAGTCCTGCAACTAAGTGTTTGTATGTCACAACTAAAAGGTCGCCATACTTCTCAGGTGGCACAGTGGCCAAGAATCCGCCTGCCAATGCAGGAGACCCAGATGTGAGTTTGATTCCTGGGTTGGTAAGAACTCTTGGAGAAGGAAATGGCAACCCATTCCAGTATTCTTACCTGGAAAATTCCATGGACAAAGGAGCCTGGTAGGCTATAGTTCATGGGGTGCAAAGAGTCGGACATGACTGAGCACACACGCACACATACACAGGGTCACAAGATCCCAAGAGGGCAACGAAGACCAGGCACAGCCAAATAATTAAATAAATACGTTAAAAAAAAATTTACTGTCCTGTAAATGCCATTTGTGTATAAATCCTTGCACAGAGATTTATATACACAATTTCTCTAAAGGTTATTGAGGTAATGTAGTATTTTTAAGAATGCATGTAGGTAATTTAAAAACGTTTTACTGCTTTGAAGCCACAAAAAGACAAATGAGATTTTAAAACTGATTTTGACTGTAAATGAACAAGATTTGCTTCTTAAAAAAAATATGTATGCCAATAAAATTTTGAGCCAGAAGTCTTCCAAGTATATTTTTAAAACATATTATTATATTTTAGAGCACTTTTAGGTTTACAATAATATTGAATAGAATGTACAGAAAGTTTTGTGAAATGAAAAGATCTCCTGCCATTTCAAGAAAGAAATGTTGCAGTCACCAATGATTTCTGGCCCAAATGTGAATGAGGGCTCCCAAACCTCCAATCCAGCAGATGTCGCCACTCCCCAGGGTGATTGCTGAGGAGCTGGCGGAATGCAAGAAGCAGCCATCTGCCCTATCTGCCACCCCTTAAGGTGAAGGAACTCTGGGAACTGGTGATGGACAGGGAGGCCTGGCGTGCTGCGATTCATGGGGTCGCAAAAAGTCGGACACTACTGAGCGACTGAAATGAACTGAACTGAACTGAAGGTGAAGCAGGAAACAGGACTCGGCCCCAGAAAGCTTAGGTGCTTATGGTGAGCCCAGAGGCTTCCATCTTCCCATACATACAATGCTAAATTCCTTAACTTTGAAGAGGAAAATTTAAAACTTAACATCCTGCTAGAAATAACCTCATGCCTATTCTGCTTCTGTAACTCAGCTTGCTCCTTGCAAAGTCACTTAAGTTACGTAGTTTCTGGCCCGCCCAACCACCCCGTGGGGAATAGAAATTTACAACAACGCTAGGAGCTGAAATTTACCTCACTCCCCTTTGTCCTACTTTTGCAATTACCCACCCCCTACAATCCTGCGTAACCCTTGTTTTTGTAAAGGTCAGCCACCGCCCCCCCACCCCACCCCCATTCCCCCCCGCTGTGTCCTAACGGCCGTTCCTGCTTGTGGGAAACCCCTAGTTTAGCCTATTAACAGTCAGCACTGCTCACTAAAGTCTGAAGTCACGCACTGCCAATAAAAACATTGTAACCTCTTTGTTCAGGGCTCAGAGCTGGAAGTGTTAACTCCTTTGGGCCCTCCAGCGTAATAAACCCGAGTTCTCAGCTCTCTGGGTATGGTGCTTGAGTTCTGGAAGGTCCTACTTCTGCAACAACTTGATACCTGATTTTTGTTTTTTTAACCTCACAATAATCTTTAATGTTCAGACTGCGTGCTCTCTCTTACAAACTTGTATATAGCCTCCCCACCCCGACCCCACCCATGCCCCACCCTCCCCCAAGAGTTTCTCAGAGCTACTGAAAAGATGTTTGTTTGTGTAAAGATCAGGCACCCCCCACACCCCTTCTGTGTCCCAAAGGCTGTTCCTGGCTCGTGGGAAACCCCTGCTGCTGCTGCTGCTGCTGCTAAAGTCTCTTCAGTTGTGTCCGACTCTGTACGACCCCATAGACGGCAGCCCACCAGGCTCCTCCATCCCTGGGATTCTCTAGGCAAGAATATTGGAGTGGGTTGCCATTTCCTTCAGTGTATGAAAGTGAACTCAGTCGTGTCTGACTCTCAGGGACCTCATGGACTGCAGCCTACCAGGCTCCTCTGTCCATGGGATTTTCCGGGCAAGAGTACTGGAGTGGGGTGCCAGTGGGAAACCCCTAATTTAGCCTATTAACCGTCAGCACTGCCCACTAAGAGTAGGACAGGACTGAACGACTTCACTTTCACATTCATGCATTGGAGAAGGAAACGGCAACCCACTCCAGTGTTCTTGCCTGGAGAATCCCAGGGACGGGGAAGCCTGGTGGGCTGCTGTCTATGGGGTCGCTCAGAGTTGGACACAACTGAAGCGACTTAGCAGCAGCAGCAGCAGCAGCAACTGCCCACTGAAGTCTGATGCCATGCACTGCCTATAAAAACTTTGTAACCCCTTTGATCAGGGCTCAAAGCTGTGTTAACTCTTCTGGAGAACCTATGTTCTCCAGCTCTCTGGGTGTGGTGCTTGGGTTCTGGAAAGTGAAGTCGCTCAGTCGTGTCCGACTCTTTGTGACCCCATGAACTGTAGCCTATCAGGCTCCTCCATCCATGGGATTTTCCCGGCAAGAGTGCTGGAGTGGATTGCCATTTCCTTCTCCAGGGGATCTTCCTGACCCAGGAATCGAACCCGGGTCTCCCGCATTGCAGACAGACACTTTACCGTCTGAGCCAATTTTACCCAGGCTTCTTATTTTACCCATGGACTGTAGCCCTCCAGGTTCCTTTGTCCTTTTAATTCTTTAGGCAAGAATACTGGAGTGGGTTGCCATTTCCTTCTCTGGGGTATCTTCCTAACCCAGGGATCAAACCCAGTTCTCCCTCATCGCAGGCGGATTCTTTACCGTCTGAGCCACCATGGAAGCCCAGGGTTGGGTCTTAAGTATTCCTGCCACTAATGTTTTAGTTTACAGTTTCCATCTAATTCCTAGAACTCAGGTGAGTGGGAACAGGATGCTGTGGGTTGGGAAAAGGTCTTGGAAGAGCATGTCATATGACAAAAAAAAAAATGCACAACCTTAGACATGAGAAATATGTTTTATTTGGTTACTTTACAGAAGATTAGAACTTCAGAAATTTAAGAGGGAGCCTGAGTACCTAAGATCATTTGCTGGAAAAAACATTCAGAAACCATCAAAAGATTACTGCCTATGATTAAAATAATACATCTCAAATTAATGATTTTCACACATTTTAAAATTATTTTTTCATTTTTCTACCTTTATTTTCTTACTTATTTTGTCTGTACTGATACTGTACTTACTTATTTTTTCTTCCTGGCCAAGCACAGCCTTTCTCTTGTTCTGGCAAGCAGGTGCTTCTCTCTAGTTGGAGTGCATTGGCTTCTTATTTTGATCGCTTCTCTCAGTGCAGAACATGGGCTCCAGGGCATGTGGGCTTCAGTAGTCAGGGCTCCCAGGCTCTAGCTGAGTGCTCAGTAGCTGTGGGACATGTGTTTAGTTCCTCCACAGCATGTGGGATCTTTCCAGACCAGGGATTCAACCTATATCCCTTGCACTGGCAGGTGGATTCTTAGCCACTGGACCACTGGGGAAGCTCCTTTTCATGCTTTTTTATGTATGGAAAGAGGCAAGAGTCTGGGCTTATTGAAGTCATCCATATGATATGCATCTTAACCTCCACAGGACACCATCTGCTTTTCTCCTCCTTGAATTTCCCTCAGAGGATACTTCTGGGGGGAGGGTGGCTGCAGTGGATAATGGCCTTTTGGCTGCAACAGCCTTTGTTTACTGAAATGGCAACTGAAATATTTGTCCACAAGGAAAAGCTTAGGAGAAGACCACAAGTGAAACAGGGAGAATGTCTATTGAGTCCCCTCTAGATGAAGTTGTTCACTGGGTTACAGAAGTGAAGCAGGGAAAACATTCTTTGTTTGATCACAATTTTTTCAGGCTCATGGACCTTCTTCTAGAATTATCTGAGAGCTTCCTTGTAAAAATCAGTTTGAACAAGAATTCTCAGTTCAGCAAGAAATCCCAGTCTTGATATCTGATCACTCTAAGAAGCTGATCAAAATTCCTCACTGCCCACTATTAATATCTGGTCCAGATGGGCTGACCTCAGCAAAACATCTATTAGGTTGGTTCAGCCAATATCCTTTGCAGACCTGATGTCTCCTCTTAGGAATTTACCAGCCAGGAAATACACTGCTTCTTAAGGGTGAGTCCCTACCACCTGTATCTGTTGAATTTTGATGACACGAAGTCCTAGGGTATCCCTGTCTCTATTGTCATTGTCCTAAGTAATATTTGATGTCATCTCTTACACCTGTGTCTGTCTCTGATTTTCCTTGGACAAAACACCCTCAGCTGATTACTGCTCAGGCAAGAAGTGTTCTTCAATGTATCTCCCAGATTCTGAAAAATCCAAGAATGACTCACCTAGAGTCTGGCCACTTTTGTAGCTTCCATATTGGCCCTCGAGTTTTTATTTTTTTCTTTCTTTCTTTCAGAAAATTAGTTTCAACTTGCCACTTTAGAACAATATTCTTTTTGATCTCATGGTAACTGTGATCCCATAGGAACATCCCCAGCTTAGATTCTGAAGTTTTCACACTTTCACTAACGTCAGGTAAAGTCTCCCAATCAGCCCTTTCCAACATTTAAGTTGCCTGACAATTGGAGGGGTATTTCTCATCCCTTCAGCTCATTTTTCACTACTCGGAAATGGGCAGATTCCTTTACTTGGCAAAGACCTTGGTTCACCAGCCTAAGAATGGGAGAAATAGTAGTGATATTTACATTTTATTAGAGAATAAAAAGTGCCTATACCATTGCTCACCCAGTTTGTCTTCAAAAAACAGAGATGTTTATTATTAACATTATTGCCAGTATAACCCTATTGAAGGTCATTAATGAAAGGGGTTGATGACCTAGGATTTAAAATGTCTATCGAATAAAATCAAGTTTAAGGCTACTTCATGTAAAGGCCACTTATACGCATGGGAGGAATGTGGTGAAAGAGATCGTCTGCAAAGTGACCAAGTAAGAGGCCCTTTCAAAGAGTCTTCTCCTTTGTTACTAGTGGTATAAAAGAATTGTATGGGCATCAAGTAAGAGGGGTTGGAGAAAGGCATAGAAATTTCTTGAAGATAAGACAGGGTCTTCCTTTATGTGTCATCCTAAACTTCAAAAAGAACTTCTTTGTGATGCAGCCCAAATTGGAAGTAATCCCTGAAAGTGGTAGAATATTAAATAGCAAATAGAGCTGAATTTAGTGTAGGAAAGGTGTTGGTATTTATGAAGAGAAAATAGAAATTTATTCCTATGCCTAATGGCATCACATTGTTCAGAATCTGTGTCGAACTCAGCTAAGACGTAGGAAACAGTTATTATCTAAATACAATTGGTAAGGGGCCAATAGGATTATGGTTTGGCTTCCAAGACCCCTTGAAAATGGCTGGGACTATTTCTAGAAAGTGTTCTTAGTGAGAAAAAAATCTTAAAGAAAACCTCTCCTGGTAGCACCTTCCCTAGGATGACAGGGTTATTTGAGACTGACCCACATTTTTTTCTTCCCTGACTTCAAGTTCCCAAAGAGCTCACAGGGCCCAACTTTGGTGCTTCTAAGTGTTGGAAATGTCTGGTCCCATGACTCACACCTCACCTTTTTTCACATTCTTAGACTTAGTCTTTTCATGCTGTGTGCTGTGCTGATCTCAAATTTCTGGGAAGAAACACCATCTAGGGAAACACTGTCTGTGCTGAGACATTCTGTTTTGTTTTCTAAATGTCACCCAGAAAATGTCTTTAATCTCCCCCCTTCATTAAAAAAAAAAACAAACCACATTTGTTTTATACTGTTGCAATCATTCACATGGTCCCTTTTGGAATGCCCAGCTCCAAACTGTCCTGAGCCACTCTTCCTTCTTTACAGAGATTTTGACCTGTCCACCTTAAGAGAAGGCTTGGCTTAAGACTGGAAGACCAACCAAGCCCCAGAAGCTCTTTCCTTGCTGCCTGAAGAATATCACAGTCTCCTGTGTTTCCTACATAATACCAAGTGACAAGTCGATACAGGGAACCCTGTATTTTGTTTCGTTTGGGACATCCCACTGCTTACATGAGGCTGTTTTCATTCAGGAACATTTGATAATTTTGATGTGGCCAAAGTCCCCCCAACAATGAAACTTTCAACTTTGGAATTTTTCTGTCCAGTGTCAAAACCCAATAACTTCTTTTTTTGATCATATTCAAGAATATAACTATGAATATTGATAGAATTCAAACGATATTTGTGTAGTGAATCAATGAGTCCTTAATTCCCCTGCCATCTTTCTGCTTCCTGCATGTATATCGGATTCAATTAACCAGGGAAAAAATGAAGATTCAGTCAGAATCAATTCAATGGTCACTCTACAATCTAATCAAGTATCCCTTTATGATTGAATTAGTAGTGGGATAGAGGGGTGATGGGAATAAGAAAGCCTATAAAAATCTCAAGAACTGGAAAAGAAGTGCAGAATTTTCTGGCTCTGGAGATACTGCTAGGTTTTCACAGGGTCTGAGGTCTGAGCAGCCCACCAGCCACATCAGAGGAGTAAGTTTCCAACCTCATATAAGGACACCCCCCTCCTTTTCTTTTTTTTAAACCACGGTTAGCTAATTTTGAAGAGTGGCATGTATCTCTGGATGGCAGGGAGTTTTTAAAAAATTACTTCTTTCAGATGACCACGGTTTCAGGTATTGTTTTGCCTCTCAGTGTAGTTTTGCCTGAATCCCAAACATTTTGATTTGTGCTTTGCCTGATATCACTTTTAAATGTCCTGACTAATTAGATACTTTAAATGAAAACCATCTGTTTGTGTTTTATTTATTAAAATTTAAAATGATTCTTGTACATAAATATAATTCAAGTTAGGTCAATAACTTTAACGGCGATAACTGAAGATAGAGGCTGTGTTGATCCACATGAACCTCCTCTTCCCATAGATTCAGGGCTGTAAGTCATGGAGCCCTATAAAAATGTTTTTTAAAAAACAATAAAAATAAATATAAATAAAATATAAAAATTGGAGTGAGCTTTCAGGGTCTTCCGTACTCACTTCCAGATTAAGCAAAGCAAATTTCCAAATTAAGCAAAGCAGTGGATGGACCTGAATGGGCTAGTTGTTGCCTTTTTCCTCATCTGTACTTGTGAGATGCTTGTTCCAAATCCAGTAGGGAAAGAGGTATCACTTTGTGCCTCCTGAGCCCACAGTGTAATAGGGGCTAAGTGCTTCACTTCCACCTTTGCAAGAGCAGTGACCTTGGCCCTGGGTGGATTCCTTGGAAGGGTAGGGACATAGCCTAAGGTGTGCTCATTCTTGGCTGGAAATGGTTGCCCTGTTCCCTGGCAGGTTCCACACGATTCCTTTTGGAACAGAGTCAGGATGAGTATGTGGAGTGTTAGGGAAATAAAATAGAAGTAGTCTTGTTCAGGCTTCAGAGGCAAAAGAGCAGAGTAGGCCTCTGACTTTGCTTCTAACCTGCCTGGGCACTGCCCTAACTGGGAGTGACTGCCTGCTGTGATTGCAAGACTTGCAGCACTATAAATCATCGAAAAATCAAGAGAGTTCCAGAAAAACATCTACTTCTGCTTTATTGACTATGCCAAAGTCTTTGACTGTGTGGATCACAACAAACTGTGGAAAATTCTTCAAGAGATGGGAATACCAGACCACCTTACCTGCCTCCTGAGAAATCTGTATGCAGGTCAAGAAGCAACAGTTAGAACTGGACATGGAACAGCAGACTGGTTCCAAATCAGGAAAGGAGTACATCAAGGTTGTATATTGTCACCCTGCTCGTTTAACTTATATGCAGACTATACCATGTGAAATGCCAGGCTGGATAAAGCACAAGCTGGAATCAAGATTGCTGGGAGAAATATCAATAACCTCAGATATGCAGATGACACCACCCTTATGGCAGAAAGTGAAGAGCTAAAGAGCCTCTTGATGAAACTGAAAGAGGAGAGTGAAAAAGTTGGCTTAAAGCTCAACATTCAAATAACTAAGATCATGGCATCTGGTCCCATCACTCCATGACAAATAGATGGAGAAACAGTGGAAACAGTGAGAGACTTTTTTGGGGGGGCTCCAAGATCACTGCAAATGGTGACTGCAGCCATGAAATTAAAAGACGCTTGCTCCTTGAAAGAAAAGCTCTGACCAACCTAGACAGCGCATTAAAAAGCAGAGACATTACTTTGCCAACAAAGGCCCATGTGGTCAAAGCTATGGTTTTTCCTAGTCATGTATAGATGTGAGAGTTGGACTATAGAAAGAAAGCTGAGCACTGAAGAATTTATCCTTTTGAGCTGTGGAGAAGACTCTTCAGAGTCCCTTGGACTGCAAGGAGATCCACCCAGTCAATCCTAAAGGAAATCAGTCCTGAATATTCATTGGAAGGTCTGATGCTGAAGCTGAATCTCCAATACTTTTACCACCTGATGCAAACAACTGATTCATTGAAAAAGACCCTGATCCTGGGAAAGATTGAAGGCAGGAAGAAAAGGCAATGACAGAGAATGAGATGGTTGGATGGCATCACCGACTCAATGGACATGAGTTTGAGCAAGCTTCAAGAGTTGGTGATGGACAGGGGAGACTGGCATGCGGCAATCCATGGGGTCACAAAGAGTCAGACACGACTGAGTGACTGAACTGAACTGGAGGGGGCCTGGCCAACCAAGCCCCAGGCTTAACAACATTCCAAGTTTTACAAGACAAAACAAACAGCATTAACAGGAAACCAGACTTACAGTTTGATGATGACTCTGTCCTGGGATTGTAATTGAACTGCAGTTTTGATGTCTCACCCGTGGAGCTAATGCTCTGCCTGTGACCTTTTCCCAACTGGGACTCTAGATGTGCTGTGACAGGGGGCTTCCCAGCGCTGATTAAGTCTGGATGTTGGTCAAAACCCAATTTGGTAATGAATCCTCTGCTGTTTCTATTTCTCTTTTCTTTTAATGTTAGTATATTGAAAGTAAGCTAGATAATTTTCTAATAAATATTTGTATTATCTATTTGTATATAATGAGTGGTTTATTGTGTTAACAAATTGTTTGAATATGAGATGAGAGTGAAAAGTTTTGGCAACACACAGAGCCCATCCAGACTCCTGGACCTGGCAGGAACAAGCCTGCTGAGGGGTGAGGCCTCAGCCATTTCCGCTTTGGAGTTTCTACCCACAGAGCTCTTCTCACCTCTCTTCAGGAAAGCCTTTGATAGGAGATGCATTGAGACCCTGAAGGTCATGGTGCAAGCCTGGTCCTTTGTATACCTGCCTCTAGGGAACCTGATGGACATGCCACATGTGGGGCTTCTACAGACAGTACTGGAAGCACTTGATGACCTGCTTGCCCAGAAGGTTCGCTCCAGGTGAGTCTTCTGTGAGTAATCTGGTAGAATCCTGGGTGTCCCAGAGGAGACAGCAGGGGTGAGGGAATGTGGATCGGAAGGGATGGACCACCGGAATCTGAGGATGGCAGTGAAGAAGACTAGAGGCCTTGGATCACTAACAGAAATACCTTCTGGGAGCCGAAAGAACATTCCTTACCTTTTCCCAGTCCTGCTTAGAGTTACTAGAAGTGGAGAATAGGAGAGGAGAAGAGGGGAAAGGGAGATGGAGGAAAGGGAGTCAGAGAGGGAAGAGGACAAGGCAGCCTGTGAAGTCAGGAATCTGAAGTTACAGCAGAGGAGGGCAGCGTGTAGCTAGATTCTATGCTGTAGCTTCTTTCTGGGTGGATTTTAATGCATCCCCACCAACCTTCTTTTTCCCTAATAGGAGGTACAAACTATGGGTGCTAGATCTGTGGGACTTTGGCCCTAGCTTCTGGAGCATGTGGGCTGGAGCCAGCACGCCCAGGTGCACCAGTCAGGAAGAGCACAAGTGGCTGAGTCCTAGTCGATGGCAAGGCAGCATGTGGCTCCACTGAGGATTTTCATAGAGCTTTCCCTGAAAAAAAGGACCCTGAACAACTTCCTCACCTACCTTCTCAGGTGGGTGGAGCAGAGAAAAGCTTCCATACACTTGTGCTGTAAGAAGCTGAAGATCTTTGCAGAGCCATGGAAAATATCACTAAGGTCCTGAATATGATGCAGCTGGACTGTATTCAGGAGGTGAATATGAATTGCAGCTGGCATCTGTCCACCCTGGCCGTGTTTGCCCCTTTCCTGGGCCAGGTGAGTACTTTACAGAGGTTCCATCTCTTCCGCATCCACATGTCTGTCTGTGAGAAGAGGGAGCAGTATTATTTTGTCCAAATCACCTCTCAGTTCCTGAGGCTGGGCCACGTCCAGGATCTCCATCTGGAGTCTCCCTCCTTCCTTGAAGTCTGCCTGGACCAGTTGTTCAGGTGAGAGTGGACCACTGGCTGGGTAACACTGAACATAACATTAGAATATCAAAGGCACTGTGTCCTGAAGTGTGGTGCCCCATGACCACACAAATCAAGGTTGGGGGCTGACCTGATATAGTAGCTCTTGAAAGGGACACCCTGCTAGGGAGGTATAGGTTATTGACTGAAATGTTTGGATTTGGCACTAGAAGGTTGATGACTTTTTCCTTCAGTAGAGATGTCTATGTCAAATATAGAAAATACAAGGACTTTTACATGTGGAAAACACATCAGACCAGAGCATTCCTGAAGAAAAACCTGTGATCACAAGGTTTGTCACCACAATGAGGATGTCTTAATTGATCTCTCTGTAAAAGATTGACTTGTGCTATAGACGAGGTAATTAATATAAGAGAAAAGCATGATTCAGGAGATGATGTTAATCAAGCTAAGAGAAAAGGGTAATAGAAAGTGACAGAAAATTTGTAGAGGATGCAGGGATGTAAGTGAGCCCCTCTAGACTGGCATCACATTTGATGTTGTGGGATCGTGTAAGTTGTTTCTTTATACACAGAGCCTCACCTGTCCAGAGATGTAGGCATCTAGAGCCAACAGGGGACCAAAGAAAGCGTTAGCCAAAATGGTTTTTCATCCCATCACACAGCAGTGAAAATTAGGGATGTCCACACCTGCCTGAGGCTGTGTCAGCCTCTCCTCTGAGCACATTCTAGTGCACTGCATTATATTCATTCATCCTCCGAAGGAAGTGGAGTTATGTTGTACACTGCTTGACAGATGAGGGAGAAAACTTTCAAGGTTCTGTGAATTGACTCAGTTATATAGTGAAGGTGACAGGACTGAGCCTAGAATGAGACTGGGCAATCAGTGTTTTGACCTTCGTCAGACGGTCAGACTTAACATTTGCCCCGAACAAACCATTTGTCTAATCACCTATAGACAGGTGGCACCCAGTTTCCAAGAACTAATTGTTTGGTTTCTCCCCGAGTGCCTAAGATGACCTTGGAAAAACCTCTGAATAACTAACTGCTAGCTAACAGAATCAGACTTGACCCGCCTGTCCCAGTGCCCAAACATCTCTCAGCCAAAAGACGTGGATCTGAGTGGCGTCTGGCTGGTCAACTTTAATCCAGAGCTCCTCCAAGTTCTGTTGGATAAAGTTGCAGCTGCCCTCCAAGAGCTGTACTTAGATCAATGTGGGAACAGAGATTCTCAGTTTGAGGCCATCCTGCCTGCCCTGAGCTGCTGCTCACATCTCAAGCCCTTCGACCTAAGTGGGACCTCCTATCCATGGCTGTCATGGAGAAGATGCTACAACACACTGCTGTGCTGCCCTGTTTAAGGCAAGAATGGTGTCCTGCCCCTCAGGAGAGTTACAGCCCTCAGGATGTTCCTCTGGAAGGCAGACTTGCCCAGCTTCGGGCTCCACTGATGGAGATTATGAGGAACTTACTCTAGCCCAAGACCATCAGGATTTTCCTAAGTCCCTGTCCATACCATAGTGATGACATATGCGATCATGTGGAGCCTATTATATTCAGCTGTACTAACCCCTGCCTAGGTGGTTGTCTCTATCCAAACCTTTCTCTGGGCACTTGGAAACTGGTGTCTAGGACACGGGGATTTCTTAACGTGAAAACACACCTATGGCTTCAGACATTAGTTTAATGTGAATGGGAAAAGGAAAGATGGTGGGAGATTCAGGATTGCAGAGAGAAATACAGACTCAGGGAGGTGATGGGACTTTCTGGGTCATGTATTTATAGCATCAGAAAAAAGAATCTAATTTTTTAGAGCAAACTTGGGAAGTACATGTGGCATCATTCCTGGGTGGATGATTGTAAAGAAATAGAAATTAAGGAATCTTTGGTGTGTATGGACTGGTGCCCTTCTTGATATGACCTGTTTTCTCTGTTCCATCTCAGAAATCTTCAGTTACTTTCAGTTACTGAAAGAAAGTGAACTGAATTGTCTATGATCTTCAAACCCCACTATTCCCACCAGTTCTCTATTCTGTCCGGGACATCTTTGCCTTCTTATTTGCTTCTGTGATGGCTCAGTGGGTTAACTGCACAGACCAAGGAAAACATACTCATTCACCATGAACCATTGGTGTGAAGACTCTTGACACGGTCCTCACTGCTGATTCAGGCCGTGAACCTGGACACGAGCAGTTCTCATTGTTCTAGTGATTCCTCATAGGTCTCAGTTTCTCCTTCTCTGCTGTGACATGGGTTCACTTCACAAGTCAAGACTCTCAGTTCTGGAAGGCATCATCCGTATGCAGATGAGCCAGGACCCCTTGTCCTTACAACCCATGCCTATCAGGAGTGTGCAGTTTTGACCAGTAAAGACATCCATTTCCTTTTGTCTTAATACTAAAATCATACAGGTGCATCTCTTTGTTTTAGTATTTCTAAGTCACATTAAGAAATTGCATCCTTTTATATGTTAGGTCATGTCATTGAGAGATGTACTTTATTCCCATAATACCTACTATCTTCCTATCAGGGAAGACTGTTTTATCATCCACATATTAGCCCGTATTTAAAAAAAAAACTCCCTCTATTTACACCTTATAACTCATAGTCAACTCTCCCTACCTTTGGTTCTACATCTTCAGATTTAAGCACCTGTAGGTGGGGTAGTGCTATATTTACTACAGAAAAATGTCCACGAGTAAGAGGATCTGAGCAGTTCCATGGCATGTTGATCAAGAGTGATCTGTATATGTAGACATGTATTAGAAGGGATTATTGTGGGGATGGGTTCAAAGGGGCTACAGAGATGGAGAAGTCCCATGGTCTGCTCTCTATAAGCGAGAGAACCAGGAAATCCAGTTTTATAACTCAGGCCCGTACTCAGGGCTGAAAATGGGGGAAGCTGGTGATATAACTCCAAGTGCGATGCTAAAGTCTTGAGGACCAGGGGACCATTCATGTAAGCCACAGAGTCTCAAGTCTCAAGAGCCAGAAGCTGCTGTGTTCATGGGGAAGAAGAGAAAGAGGGAGAAAAGATAGTATCTTGTTCCATTCAGGCCCCCAGGCATTGGATGAAGCCCCATCACATTGGTGAGGGCAGATCCCTTCACACAGTTGGTGGATTCAAATGATAATCTTTCCCAGAATCACCATCTCAGAAATGCCCAGAATCAATGTCCCATAAAATTAACTAGCACAGTGTCTATAAACAAAGGCACCCAAATGAAGGCTCTTTGCTGTGGATTCAGAGGCTGATATTGTTGGTCTGGGGATGGAGGGGGATCTAAGCAACAGGTACAGCTTCTATAAAATGGAGGTAATAATGCACACAGGCATACGGGGATCCTGTAGGATCAATGAGATGCGCACTGAGGCCTTTGCTCCAGGTTTGGCATAGAGGAGGAGGTTCAATAAATGAGCTGTTTCCTTCTTTTCCCCTGCAAGCAGACACCCCTAGGATTCTTCATTCCTCAAGATTACCCTTTATTCCTTCAACAGAAAGGAAAGAAAAAGGACTTAGCATTTATATGAGGCCATGAATAAATCATGGGCTTCCCAGTGGCACTAATGGTAAAGAACCTACCTGCCAATGCAGGAGACCTGAGATAGGTGTGATCCCTGGGTCAGGAAGATCCTCTGGAGGAGGGCATGGCAACCCACTGAAGTATTCTTCCCTGCAGAATCCCATGGACAGAGGAGCCTGGGGGGCTATAGGTAACATGCATGTATTTGTGTGGATAGAATGTTTCAAATCCTTTGGAAGGATACCAAGGAGTGAAACTGCTGGGTTGTAGGATAACAGTATGTATTAAAAATATTTTTTTCTCAGCAATTTCCCCAGTTAGGCAAACATTGTCCCATAAAGTGTAGGAACACTGTCTCTATCACCCTGTGGTCCCATAACTGACCACAGATCCTGACAAGGCAGTAAATGACTATAAATGCATGGTCCATGGAAAAAATTATCATTAGTTTATAGTCAAATATTATTTTTCATTATAAAGTCAATGTGGGGAGAATCAACATTATATTATTAGCTGATAATAATATAAAAATACAGGATATAGAAGAAATAACACTTGACTTGACTTGTCGTCAGTATATATTTTCATGTAAATTACCTATAACCTGAAATAATGAATGAATGTTATTGTCATAGGGAATTTTCTGTTAAGAGTGGATTGCATTATAAAGTCAGCCATATCACCTGTATTTTACTTTAACCTAGTATATACAGCACCAACTTCTTACTGTGTGCTGTGTGATTTCCCAAGGGAAAAAAAAAATCATGAGCCCATAAATACCTTCCACCTTCCTGTACACTCTTTCTATCCCTTTCATGTGTGTCTGAATCAGTTCAGGCCATTATAACAATACCATGGACTGAGGAGCTTAAACAAACAAAATTTACATCTTCCAGTTCTGGAGGTTGAAAGTCTGAGATCAGAGAGGCAGTGAGGTTGGGTTGTGGAGGGAACAAGCTTTCTAGTTTCCTCACTTGGTGTTGGGAGGGGAGCTCAAGTCTCTTCATTTGGCTCTAAGGGCACCAAATGGCTCAAGGATCTCCAGCTCCATGACCTTATCCAAACCTAGTTATCTCCTAAGGAAACTCCAACTTCCATCACCCTGGGGTTTGAGGCTTCAGGATATGAATTTTTGGGGTATGAGGGATGGTATATGAGAGATGGGGTAGGAGATGGGGAACAAACATTCAATTCATAGTAACACATCACCATAAAGAGAGGATAAGACCCCAGTGGACAAATCAGCATTCCAGTGGCCATCCTCCACTCTATGTTTTCACCACATCTACACCCAAGCTGCCTGCAAACAGCCAAGGCTGTGGTGCCCCTGTGTCTGTCCACCTCCATGTGTCCAACACAAATGCTCTAACCAAGCCAGGATGCAGGTTCTGCTCTCTCCCTTCTCTCCATTCCTGTTCCTTTGTCCACTGACAAAATCATCTCCCTGCAACCATTGCAGAGATATAGAGAATATGACTCAAATCATGGAAATCTTACCAAGTAGCTCCTCTTTATTTCAAGTCCCATGTGACCTGCCTGATTCCTCCCTGCCCATCACCAATGACCTTTGCCTGTTCCCAAGTTGGCCACACACTTCATTATGTCAGTATTTGCACCGTCCACCCAGTGCTCCAACAAAATTCCCTCAACTAAAAACATTGTTTGATCAACGTTTATTCAAGTTCCTGACCGTCTCCCAGGAATGTCTGAGGGTTTTCATGTAAAATCCACTTTAAATAAGAATTGTTCAGCAAGAAACCACACTCTTGATATCAAATCATCTCCAAAATGTGATCAAAATTCCTCACTGTCCATTCTTGTTATCTGATAATGTTGGGTTCCCTTCAGCAAGAAATCTTCTAGATTGGTTCATCCAGAATCCCTCCCAGATCTGTTGTCTCCTCTTAGAAATTTCATACACGGCAAAACCCTGCTTCTTGGTGGTGACTCCATACCTGTACCTGTTGAATAGTGAATGAAGTCCATTTTCATGATGGGGTATATTTTCCTGTATTATATAGTTTTGAATAAAATATGACTTTACCACTGATAACCTTTGTCTGTCTGACTTTCTCTGTCACAACTTCACAGCTGATTATTGCCCATGCAAGGAAGGTCCCCTGAATACCCTCCATGTTCCCATATCCTTGAATGGCCCACTTGGAGTCTGGCCACATTTAAAACTTCCATATCAGCCCTTGCTCCCAGCACATCCCAGCACATCCCAGCACACGTCTGAAAACTGCCACACCACCACAACACCCTGTGAATCACATGGAGGTCCACCACACCATTTGATGTGCCAGAGAGCAGGTGGCTGCAGAGCCACCATTAGTTTTAAAGAAGGCCCACCTTTGAGGTCTTGGAATCACTGCTCCTTCCCCTCCTCCAAATTTTCCCAGCTGATGTGGTGGTAAAGAACTTGCTGCCAGTGCAGGTTCAATCCCTTGATTGGGAAGATCCCCTAGAGGAGGAAGTGGAACCAACTCCAGCGTTCTCACCTGGAAAATTCATGGACAGAGGAGCCTGTTGGGCTACACCCCATGGGGTCACAAAGAACTGGACAGCCCTGAGCATGCATGCTTGCAGGCACCTCCTCCAAACCCACAGGTTCTTTTCTTTACCAGTCCATGAATAAATGAGTATCAAACATGGAATGTCATTAGTTTGCAGAAGACAGAAGTGAATGTCAGGAGATGCTGGAGAGATCTTCAATTACCCCCATTTCACACAAGAAAAAACTTAGGCCCAGAAATATGACATGATTCCAAGTTCTGAAAACTTGATACAGACTCTCAATGCATAATTTTTATTGAATGATGGGAGAATGGGGAAGAGAGGAAGGTTGTGATGAACACAAAAGTGACAGCTAAGCTGGAGCCAGTTAGCCTCCTCACACTCCTGCACCATCCATTCATCCCACAAACATCCACTGAACCATAGTCAAACCAACCTCTGACCTCAGAGCCTTCAGTTCAGAAGGAAAGGGAAGTTAAAGAAGCACTAACATGAGAGTGTGGTGTTGGGGGACAGGCTTACAAAAGTGGGGGCCTTGATGGCCCGTAGGTCGTAGAGAGTTCCCTGGGGGTGTGCTGAAGTAAAGGGGTGCATGCCAGCGGTAATGGGGCCATGGGGATCTAGCCAAGGAGGCCTTCTTTGATGAGGAGACATTTAGGCTGAGACTAGAATGCTGAGAGGGATGAGCCAGGTGCAGGGACAGGTTGGGAGGGAGGACAGAGTGGCTCAGACTATAGCAATGGCATGTGTTGGCACTGACTAGGGAAGGAGTTTGACAGGTTTGTTAAAAGGACCAGAAAGATGGTATAAGTCCAACTGAGGCTGTAACCAAAACCTCAGTGTCCTAAAGCAACACAGGTTTATTCCCTTCCCAATAGAGAAATGGGAAGTCCACAGGAAGCTCTGGGGGCTGTGCTCCCTCTGGAGGCTCTAGCTCAGTTCAGTCGCTCAGTCGTGTCCGACTCTTTGCAGCCCCATGAATAGCTGCACGCCAGGCCTCCCTGTCCATCACCAAGTCCCAGAGTTTACTTAAACTCATGTCCTTCGAGTCAGTGATGCCATCCAGCCATCTCATCCTCTGTCATCCCCTTCTCCTCCTGTTCCCAACACCTCCCAGCATCAGAGTCTTTTCCAACAAGTCAACTCTTCGCATGAGGTGGCATTGATTTATAATTGGCTGTGGCTTAGGATCCCAGGTGGCCCAGTGGTAAAGAATCCGCCTACAATGCAGGAGACACAAGAGGCGGAGGTTTGATTCCTGTGTTGGGAAGACCACTGGAATAGGAAATGGCAACCCTCTCTAGTATTCTTGCCTGGAAAATTCCATAGACAGAGGAGCCTGGTGGGCTATATATAGTCCATGGAGTGGTGAAGAGTCAGACGTGACTGAGCACACAGGCACGTATATGGCTAAGGTTCTGATTGGCACTAATCCAGGGAGCAGATGTAAAAGAAAATCTAAATCAGATCTCTCCATCCAGACTTTTTCTTCTTTCTTGGAAACCATCTGGGGCCTATTGGTGGTTGTAGGTGTACAGATGCTAGGAGAAGGGACGCTTAATGGAAAAATTAAAACTTATTGACGTGCAAACCATTTGGAGCTTACTCCAAGGTTCAGTTCTGGCCAGACATTATCTTGCTCAAAGCTCACTTCATGTCCTGGACCTCAGGATCTTTGTTTGAGAAAGAAATTGTTTCTGAGGTTCCTGTGATACAGTAGGTACCCCGGGTGACTCCTGAGTCTGACTTTTCTGCTGGGTTTTGTTTATCCTATACATGGACTTCCACAGCCACTTGAGAAGAAACTTGGCTACATGTGGTTTCTGAAACTCAAGACCCCAGCTGACAACTGGGGGTCTTCTTACCCACTACCCACTGCTGCTGTAGGAGAAAAGTTTTCTTCTCTCCCTGGTACAAATCCTCAGTCTCAGGTCAAACTGTCTGTCATCTTCCTTCAGGAGAGAGGAACCTCACATCCTCCGGGGCCAGGTGGTGGGTGAGTGAAGGACTGTAGGCGGGGACAAGGGAGACCTGGAGGGCAGGGGACCCCACATCAGAGAAGCTGTTTCTGCATTAATGCTGAGTGATGCCATTTAGGAAGGTGAATCAGTGATGCTACATGTTTCCTTTACTATTTTCCCCAAGGGACATTAGGGAGTAAATTATGATATGAAACTTGATTTTTCTTTCTGAGTTATTTCATTCTGTATGACCGGCTCTAGCTCCATCCATGTCTATGCAAGTGGTACAATTTTGTTCCTTTTTAAGGCTGAGTAATATTCTATTGCATATATATACACCACATCCTCTTTAACCCCTCCTCCATTGATGGACAAGTTTACTTCCATGTCCTGGCTATTGTAAATAATGATGCAATGAACAATGGGATGCAAGTATCATTTGGAATTATGGTTTTCTCTGAGTGTATGTCCAGGATCAAAATATATGTGAAATCTAGAAAAGATAGTACAAATGGACTTACTTGCAAAGCAGAAATAGAGACATAGGTGTAGAGAACAAACATGGACAACAAGGAAGAAAAGGGGAGAGGTAAAGTGGGAGACTGGGATTGACATATACACAATACTGTGTATAAAATAGATAACTAATGAGAACCTACTGTATAGAAAAGCGGACAAAAATGAATGTACTGTCTGTTTGTAGGATGAATATTAATTAATCTTAAAAATGTAACCAAGGGACTGCAGCACAACAGGCTCCCCTGTCCTTTACTATCTCCCAGAATTTGCTCAAACTCAAGTCCATTGAGTTGGTGATGCCATCCAACTATCTCCTCCTCTGTTGCCCCCTTCCCCTCCTGCTTTCCGTCTTTCCCAGCATCAGGCTCTTTTCCAGTGTGCTGGGTCTTCACATCAGGTGGCCAAAATTTTGGAGCTTCAGCTATCTTCTTGATTAGTTGAATGATTACATATAATCTCTAATTCAGAAAATAATACTTAGCCCAGAGCTTGGTGCAGAAAAAATCCTCCATAAATTACAGGGCTATTGCTTGACATAAAGGCCACAGGCATAATCATGACAATATTGAAGGCCACACTGACAACCAGAATCTGAGGGAGAGCCTCATGTGTCAGCTATTCTCTCTGCCAAGAAGCGATGCTTGGATTATGAAAGCGAGCACTTTAAAAGCAAGCCTGGGTGTCTCAGCCAATTTGACAATTCTTTAACATTGCTTTGGCTTCAGATTCAAAGTTTTTCTTATTGGCACTAACTCCAGGGAGCAGAGGTGAAAGAAAATCTAAATCAGATTTCCCCATCCAATGACTTTCTCTTTATTCTTGGAAAACTTCTGGGGCCTGTTGGTGACTGTAGGTATAGGGATGCTCAGAGAATTCATACCTGAATTGGAAGGCTAAGTCCTGTTGACCTACAAACTCTTCGAGGCTCACTGCCAGATCCCATTAAATTTCTGGCAGTTCATTTCATGCCCTGGGCCTCGAGTTCTTTTTTAAAAAATAGTTTTTGAGGTTCTTGTGACACTGTAGGTGTCCTGGTTTGCTCATGAATCTGGCTTTTAAGCTGGGTTTTGTTTATTCTTGATATGGACTTCCACAACCACTGGAGAAGAAGCTTTGGTGCATGTGGTTCCTGAGACCCAGGACTCCAACTCTTACTTGGGAATGTACCCCCCACTCCCCACATCGCCCACTGCAGTTGTGGGAGAACAGAATTCGTCTCTCCCTGATGCAAATCCCCAGCCTCAAATCAAATTGTCTGGCATCTTCCCATAGGAGACAGGAGCCCCACATCACTCAGGGCTAGATGGGAGGTTAGTGAAGTATGACAGGTGAGTAGGGAGACCTGGAGGGCATGCTTTTGAATTAATGCTGAGTGATGTTCTTCATGAAGGTGGGTTCAGTATTGCTACATTTTTCTTCCAAGGAACATTGGAGAGGAAACTGTGAAATAAAATGTGGTATTTTGCCTCTGGCCACAAATTTTATTCAAAACATTGTGTGTGGGATATATTTGGCCACCCTTTAGCCTCTGGTTTGAGAAAACTGTTCAACATGGAACTCTAACCTGTCTCACAATGACCCTCACAATATCAGAAGAGAAAGTGCATGTCTTTGCTGTTCTCAACCTGAGACCAACTTGGACTTGGGTCTGGTTTTGATGTTGCTGAAGCTGGAATTACCTTTGTACCACCACAATTCTGGCACACAGGATATAAAATTTAAATTTCACATGAGGCATTTACCATTAGCTCTTGAATAAGTATGCAAATGATTTTATATGAATAGGATTTTGTTGCGGGTACTGTCTGGTACTTGATATTTCTTTTTATTTAATGTTGTAGTCATCTCGAATTGAATGCGACCTAACAGACTCTTTCTTTTTCCACACCTGCTCCTTTTCTGTTCCTCCCAGTTTTAGGAAGTCAGAATCAAATTCTAAGAGATTCCTAAGTCTCCTTTATCCTTCCACCTCAATTTTGGTATAAGAGCAGAGTGTTTCTGATTCTTCCCCCAGAACATCCTCAGAGCTGTACTCAGGACCACTCAAGTGTGGTTCCCACCCCATGCCAGGATCAGCAAAGGATGTCTTGCTGATGTCCTGCTTCCTTATTAACCCTCCCAAAATGGTCCAGCTGCAACCAGGGGAACTAAAAGATGATGGTGTGGAAGTGCTGCACTCAATATGCCAGCAAATTTGGAAAACTCAGCAGTGGCCACAGGACTGGAAAAAGTCAGTTTTCATTTCAATCCCAAAGAAAGGAAATGCCAAAGAATGGTCAAACTACCGCACAATTGCACTCTTCTCACATGCTAGTAAAGCAATGCTCAAAATTCTCCAAGCCAGGCTTCAGCAATACGTGAACCGTGAATTGCCAGATGTTCAAGCTGGTTTTAGAAAAGGCAGAGGAACCAGAGATCAAATTGCCAACATTTGCTGGATCATGGAAAAAGCAAGAGAGTTCCAGAAAAACATCTATTTCTGCTTTATTGACTATGCCAAAGCCTTTGACTGTGTGGATCACAATAAACTATGGAAAATTCTGAAAGAGATGGGAATACCAGACCACCTGACCTGCCTCATGAGAAACCTATATGCAGGTCAGGAAGCAACAGTTAGAACTGGACATGGAACAACAGACTGGTTCCAAATAGGAAAAGGAATGTGTCAAGGCTGTATATTGTCACCCTGCTTATTTAACTTCTATGCAGAGTACATCATGAGAAACGCTGGGCTGGAAGAAGCACAAGCTGGAATCAAGATTGCTGGGAGAAATATCAATAACCTCAGATATGCAGATGACACCACCCTTATGGCAGAAAGTGAAGAGGAACTAAAAAGCCTCTTGATGAAAGTGAAAGAGGAGATTGAAAAAGTTGGCTTAAAGCTCAACATTCAGAAAACGAAGATCATGGCATCTGGTCCCATCACTTCATGGCAAATAGATGGGGAAACAGTGGCAGACTTTATTTTGGGGGGCTCCAAATTCACTGCAGATGGTGATTGAAGCCATGAAATTAAAAGACGCTTACTCCTTGGAAGGAAAGTTGTGACCAACCTAGACAGCACATTAAAAAGCAGAGACATTACTTTGCCAACAAAGGTCCGTCTAGTCAAGGCTATGGTTTTCCCAGTAGTCATGTATGGATGTGAAAGTTGGACTGTGAAGAAAGCTGAGCACCGAAGAATTGATGCTTTTGACCTGTGGTGTTGGAGAAAACTCTTGAGAGTCCCTTTGACTACAAGGAGACCCAACAGTCCATTCTAAAGGAGGTCAATCCTGGGTGTTCATTGGAAAGACTGATGTTGAAGTGGAAACTCCAATAGTTTGGCCACCTGATGTGAAGGGCTGACTCATTTGAAAAGACCCTGATGCTGGGAAAGATTGAGGGCAGGAGGAGAAGGGGGCGACAGAGGATGAGATGGTTGGATGGCATCACCGACTCAATGGACATGAGTTTGGTAGTCTCCGGGAGTTGGCGATGGACAGAGAGTCCTGGCGTGCTGCAGTTCATGGGGTCGCAAAGAGTCAGCAGGACTGAGCGACTGAACTGAACTGAACTGACCATAGAAAAGGGGCCAATGTGATTATGGTTCAGCTTCCAGGGTCCTGAGAATATGCCTGGGGTTAACTGCCCTCTCTGCTATATCTTCTGCAGGAAGAACTGCAAAGACAATGTTTATTGGTAGTAGCTGCTACTTTGAGGACGAGGTTGGATAGGACTGATCCATGTTTATTTCACGCCCTGTCCCCAGTTCACAAAGAGACCACACCCACTACCTAGGTGCCTCTCAGACGTGAAAATGCCCTACTTTACAGAGCTGGACATGTCTCCCTCTGCTTACATTCTCAAATGTAGTCTTTTCAAGTCAGTTTGCTGTCCTGAACTCAACATTCTAGCAGCAAAACCCTCAAAAGATGATTGTCCCTTCTTATCCACACCTGTTTAGTTTTCAAGTATCAACCAAAGAAAAGGCTTTAATGTCCCTCTTCCCTGAGACAAGAAATAGAAAAACATCCATGAGGCTGTTTGAGTCATTCACAGGGTTCCCTTAGGAATGGCCACCCCCACACCACCCAGCAAGCACCCTTAGTTCTAATTGGGAATTTGACCAGATGTGCTTTATTTTTTTTTAACTTATTTATTTTAATTGGAGGCTAATTACTTTACAATGTTGTAGTGGTTTTTGCCATACATTGACATGAATCAGCAGTGGGTGTACATGTGTTCCCCATCCTGAACCCTCCTCCTACCTCCCTCCCCATCCCACCCCTCAAGGTCATCCCAGTGCACCAGCCCTGAACACCCTGTCTCATGCATCGAACCTGGACTGGTAATCTGTTTCACGTATGATAATATACATGTTTCAATGCTATTCTCTCAAATTATCCCACCTTTGCCTTCTCCCACAGAGTCCAAAAGTCTGTTCTTTACATCTGTGTCTCTTTCGCTATCTTGCATATAGGGTCATCGTTACCATCTTTCTAAATTCCATATATATGCATTAATATACTGTATTGTTTTTCTTTCTGACTTACTTCACTCTGTTTACTAGGCTCCAGTTTCATCCACCTCATTGGAACCAATTCAAATGCATGCTTTTTAATAGCTGAGTAATATTCCATTATGTACATGTACCATGGCTTTCTTATCCATTCATCTGCTGATGGACATCTAGGTTGCTTCCATGTCCTGGCTATTGTAAACAGTGCTGCGATGAACACTGGGGTACACGTGTCTTTTTCAGCTCTGGTTTCTTTGGTGTGTATGCCCAGCAGTGGGATTGCTGGGTTGTATGGCAGTTCTATTTCAGTTTTTTAAGGAATGTTTTTTTTTTCCCCACACTGTTCTCCATTGTGGTTTTATAGTTGCATTCCCACCAACAGTGTAAGAACGTTCCCTTTTCTCCATACCTTCTCCAGCATTTTTTGTTTATAGACTTTTTGATAGCAGCCATTCTGACTGGTGTGAGATGGTACCTTATTGTGGTTTTGATTTGCATTTCTCTGATAATGAGTGATGTTGAGCACTAGATGTTCTTTAGAGAAGTGGCTTTAAGCCTGGATGGTCAACTGCATCTGCAATTGCACATTCTTTGCTCTCTGATTACACTCATAATATGCTGTGTTTCCCATACATCATGTAAGAGACAACTTGAAACAAATTGGAGTTAATTTTGTTTCCTTTGGGAGTGACACCCCTGCCTTTATGAAGCTGTTTACTTTTGAGACAATTAATAATTTTGATTTGGCCAAATATCTCCCAACATTGATGTATTCAGGACATTACTTTTGGTCTTGTTTTTTGTATAATGTCAGGAACCCATAGTCCTTTCCCTTTCTCCCACATAGAGATACAACTGTCCATATTAGCAAAACTCAATCCAGTTTTGTGGAGTGAATCAATAAATAAGTCCGATATACTCCCCCCCATCCCCCATTCTGCCTCTTTCATGAATGGAAATCTGACTCAATCAATTCATCTGGAGAGTGACAGTAACCCATTCAGGATTAACTTGAGATGCACTCAGGAATCTAATCAGGTAGTGCCTTCTGATTGGAAGTTAGTAGTTGGAAGGAGGGTAGATGTGGTTAGAAAGTTCTACAATAGCCTTAAGTACCAAAGAGGTTGGGATTCCTTTGTGGCTCAGCTGGTAAAGAATCTGCCTTCAATGGGGGAGACCTGGATTCAATCCCTGGGTTGGGAAGGTCCCCTGGAGAAGGGAAAGGCTACCCATTCCAGTATTCTGGCATAGAGAAGTCCATGGACTGAACAGTCCATAGGGTCCCAAAAAGTCTGAGCAAGTTTCATTTTCACTTTCACCAAAGAGGACATGCAGAAGCTTCTCACTTTGGAGTCACTGCCTGTGTTCTCCACCAGGTCTGAGGTCTGAGAAGCACCCCAACCACATCATACCCAGTAAGTTATCAACCTCAGGGAAAGATATTCTGCAAATGGCAGCATGAATTGAATTATGGAATCCAGTCTGACATGGCATGCAGTGTTTTCCTTTCTCTATTCTTTTTGTTGAACAAACTTAAGGCTTTCTTTTTACCTCAAAGTATAGTTTTGGCTCCATCCTGAACATTTTGATTTATGCTTTGGTTTATATTATTTACATGTCTTAAGCAGCAGTTTTTCTTATTAAAAAAAGCCACTGAACTGTTTGGAATGCTATTTCTTGAAAACTAAAGCTTTCACTCCATGCACATTGGATTTCCTTTTACAAGTTTCTCCTTAACCCTTCCCAGAAAAATTAACTTACGGAACTGAGGATAGAAGATCTGTTATACATGAATTCCTGGCTCAATAGTTTGGATCTTAATGATAGTTTAAATGTTTTCATCCTAAAAAATAGGGAGTTGGTTTTTTCAGACGCTTGGTACAAATGTGCAAGAGGGAAATGCATTCAGCAAAGTACTGGATGGGAAGGGATGAGCTACTGCTTGCCCTTCTTCCTTCTTGGTACTTGTGAGATTCTTGCTCTAGTGGCAGAAAGTGGCACAGCTGTGGCTTGGTGCCCACCAAACCCAGACTGGAATGAGTCTGAGTTTCTTCCATTCTGGTTCATTGCCAGAGCAATGACTTTGGCCCTGATTTGATTTCTCTGAAGGGTGGGGAAAGAGACTACTCTTATGATTATGACTGTCCTGAGAAGGATGCCTTGTACCCTTGCATTTTCACAGGATGAGTGTTCACAACCCACCCAGATTTGTGAACTTGGCAGCAGTGAGCTTGTTGAGAGATGAGGCCTTGGCCATCTCCTCTTTGGAGTATCTGCCCATGGAGCTCTATCCATCCCTATTTATGGTTGCCTTCTCTGGCAGACACAAGGAGACCCTGAAGGCTATGGAGCAAGCCTGGCCCTTTGTTCGCCTGCCTCTGGAGGAGGGTCTCATTGACTTGCCTCATGTAGGACCCCTACAAGCAGTGCTGGAAGCACTTGATATACTGCTTGCCCAGAAGGTTGCCTCCAGGTGAGTCTGACTCAGGTAACCTGGTAAAATCTTGGGTGTCCCAGAGGAAGCAGCTGGGGTGAGGGAATGTGGACGGAAAAGGATAGGCCAGAGGGATCTGAAGATTTAAACTAACATTAGGGCCTCAACTTTGGAGCCAGAAATTCAGAGCTTTCATCCTCAGTTCCCTAAGTTAACTTTGCTGGGAAAGATTAAGAATATACTTGTAAACGGAATGCCAAGGTGTATAGAGTGAACGAAGAGGCTTACAGGTCTAGGCTAACTCAGAGAAATAACTTCTGGAAGCATAAGAGAGTGCCTTTAATGAATGGGAACCTGAGAGAATATTCCCCATCTCCTCTCAGTCATGCTTAGAGTTACTAGAAGTAGAGAAGCAGAAGGGAGAAGAGGAGAAAGGGAGATGGAGGAAAATGAGGCAGAGAGGGAAGAAGGCAAGGCAGCAGATGATGTCAGGAATATTAAGTTACAGCACAGGTGGGCAGTGTGTTGTCAAGCCGTGAGGCTGTTTTTAAACTCTGTGGATTTTAATGCATCTACATCAATTTCCTTTTTCCTCTAGGAGGTGCAAACTGAGGGTGCTAGATTTACAAACTCCTGGCCAGAACTTCTGGAGCCTGTGGTCTGGAGCCAGCAGTTATGGGTGCTCAAGCTCACGAATGGCACCAGTGGCTGAGCCCAGGTCAATGACAAAGCAGCATTTGGCTCCAATGAATGTTTTTATAGACCTTTGCCTGAAGAGAAGGACCCTGGATAACTTCCTCACCTGCATCCTCAGGTAGGTGGAGCAGAGAAACTCTTCCATCCACCTGTGTTGTAAGAAGCTGAAGATCGTTTCAATGCCAATGGACAATATTGTGAAGGTCCTGAGCATGGTGCAGCTGGACTGTATCCAGGAGGTGCAAGTGAGTTGCACCTGGAATCTGTCCACCTTCCACATTTGCTCCTTTCCTGGGTGAGATGAGTAACTTACAGAGACTCCATCTCTTTCACATCCACATGTCTGTCTGCCTTCAAGAAACAGGAGCAGCATCATATTGTGCAAATTACCTCTCAGTTCTTAAAGCTGAGCCACCTCCAGGACCTCCATCTGGCATCTCCCTTCTTCCTTGAAGGCTGCCTGGACCAGATGCTCAGGTGAGTGTGCACCACTGGTTGGGTTACATTGAACACAAAGCTAGAAGGTCAAAAGCACTGTCTCCTTTGTTGCTCTCTCCTAAAATGTGGTGTTCCACAACCACAGAAATCAAGGTAAGGGGTTAAACTGGTCTCAGAAGAGCAAGGTGGCTCTTCTAAGACACCTTGCTGGGGAGGTACAGATTATTGACTGGGATGTTCGGATCCCAGGATTTGTAATTTCCTCCTTCTTTGGAGTTGTCTATGTTGAAATGATAAAAATATGTAAGTAAGAAGCGGGGAAACTACATCAGACCAGAGCATTCCTGAAGAGACACTCTATGCTCCCAAGGTTTGTGCCCACAGTGAACTTGTTCTAAATTTCCTGTTTGTAAAGGTTTGTTTTGTGCTCCAGATAAGCTAATTCATATATGGGAGAAATCTGGTTCTGGAAATGATGTCCATTAAGCTGAGAGAAAAGGATAATAGAAAGTGACAGAAAGTTGGTAGATGATGTGGGGTATAAGTGAGCCCCTCTAGTTATTGTTGTTCAGTTGCTCAGTCATGTCTGACTCTTAGTGACCCCATGAACTACAGCACAAAGGCTTCCCTATCCTTCACCATTTTCCAGGGCTTGCTCAAGCTCATGTCTATTGAGTCAGTGATGCCATCCAACCATCTCATCCGCTGTCGTCCGCTGCTCCTCCTAGAGGAGTTCTCCTCCATCTAGAGCCCCTCCAGATGGCAACACATATCATCTTGTGGGATCTTGTATGAGTTGGTTCCTTATGCATGTCTCCCTAGATCCTTACCTGCCCAAGATGCAGGCATCTGGAGCCAAACTTGGCCTGAAGGAAGTCTTAGATGAAATCACTCTAAAATCTCATCTCCCAACACTAATGTTCAGTGGTGTCCACACTTGATGGAGACTCTGGCTCTCCTCATAACATATTCTGGTGTATTCCATGATTTTCATTCATCCTCACAATGAAGTGGAGTATGTTCTACTCTGTTTGATAGAGGAGGAGAGAGTGCCTTCCAGATTCTGTGAAGTGATTCATTTCCTCAGCAAAAGTGATAGGACTCACCCTAGAATGAGACTGGAAGATCAGTGTATTAACCCTGAATAGATAGTCAGTTCAGTTCAGTTTAGTTCAGTCGCTCAGTCGTGTCTGACTCTTTGTGACCCCATGAATCGCAGCACATCAGGCCTCCCTGTCCATCACCAACTCCCAGAGTTCACTCAAACTCACATCCATCGAGTTGGTGATGCCATCCAGCCATCTCATCCTCTGTCTTCCCCTTTTCCTCCTGCCCCCAATCCCTCCCAGCCTCAGAGTCTTTTCCAATGAGTCAACTCTTTGCATGAGGTGGCCAAAGTACTGGAGTTTCAGCTTTAGCATCATTCCTTCCAAAGAACTCCCAGGGCTGATCTCCTTTAGAATGGACTGGTTGGATCTCCTTGCAGTCCAAGGGACTCTCAAGAGTCTTCTCCAACACCACAGTTCAAAAGCATCAATTCTTCGGTGCTCAGCTTTCTTCACAGATGGTCAGAATATTATTCCTATAGAAACCATTTGTCTATCACCAGTATGCAACCCCAACAAGAAGTCCCAACAAGACTGTAGGAGCGATGAAGTCCCATTTAGAATCAAACCCCATACCTGCCAGAGGTGCTTGGAGGGCTCAAACAAAACCTTGTGTGTACTAGGACCCAGATACCCCACAGAGGCTGAGTCAGACCTGCCTTTGAGTGTTTGAGTGTCTCCTGTGGAGGCACACGTCAGCAGTGGCCTGCCATGGGGACAGGGGCTCTGGCTGCAGCAGACCTGGGACACAGTGTGCAGCATAAGCCCCCTTGGAGGAGGTTATCATTAGCCCCACCATAGAGCCACAGATTTCCCAACCTGGTGATCCTGCAAAGGGACTGAGAACCCCCAGGGAATTTGACTTTGGAAGCCAGATGGATTTGATTACAGAACTTCCACAGGACTGGGGAAACAGACCCTTGGAGAGCACAAACAAAACCTTGTGTGCACCAGAAGCCAGGAGAAAGGAACAGTGCCCCCACAAGAGACTGATCCAGGCTTGTCTGTGAGTGTCTAGGAGTCTCTGATGGAGGTGTGGGTCAACAGTGGCCTCCTGGAGGGTTGGGGGTACTGAATTCAACAGTGTAGTGCACAATTCCTTTTGAAGGAGGTCGCCATTACTGTTATTACCCCTATCCTTACTTCCTTAGCAGAGAAGGCAATGGCACCCCACTCCAGTACTTTTGCCTGGAAAATACGATGGATGGAGGAGCCTGGTAGGCTGCAGTCCATGGGGTCACTAAGAGTTGGATATGACTGAGCGACTTCACTTTCACTTTTCACTTTCATGCATTGGAGAAGGAAATGGCAACCCACTCCAGTGTTGTTGCATGGAGAATCCCAGGTATGGGGGAACCTGGTGGGCTACTGAAGTGGCTTATCAGTAGCAGTACTTCCTTAGGCCAAACAACAGGGAGCGAACACAGCCCTGCCCATCAACAGAAAATTGGATTAAAGATTTACTAAGCATGGCCCCACCCATCAGAACAAGTCAGTCTCTCCCATATGGAAGCTTCCATAAGCCTCTTATCCTTATCCTTCAGAGGGCAGACAGGATGAAAACCACAATCACAGAAAACTAACCAAACTGATCACATGGACCACAGTCTTGTCTAACTCAATGAAACTATGAGTCGTGCTGTGTAGGGCCACCCAAGATGGATGGGTCATAGTGGAGAGTTCTGACAAAACGTGGTCCACTGGAAAAGGGAATGGCAAACCATTTCAGTATTCTTGCCTTGAGAACCCCATGAACAGTGTGAAAAGGCAAAAAGGTATGACACTGAAGGAAGAACTCCCCAGCTGGGTAGGTGCCCAATAAGCTACTGGAGAAAGTGGAGAAGTAACTCCAAAAAGAATGAAGAGACAAGCCAAAGTGAAAACAACACCAAGAGATGGTAAGAGTGAGCACTGACATTTTAGGAATCAGTGAACTAAAATGGACTGGAATGGGCGAATTTAATTCAGATGATCATTATATCTACTACTGTGGGCAAGAATCCCTTGGAAGAAATGGAATAGCCCTCATAGTCAACAAGAGTCTGAAAGGCAATACTTGGGAGCAATCTCAAAAATGAGAATGATCTGTTTGTTTCCAAGGTAAACCATTCAGTATCACAGTAATCCAAGTCTATGCCCCAACCACTAATGCTGAAGAAGCTGAAGTTGAACAGTTCTATGAAGTCCTATAAGACCTTTTAGAACTAACACCAAAAACAAACAAACAAAAAAAATGTCCTTTTCATCATAGGCGACTGGAATGCAAAAGTATGAGGAGGTCAAGAGATACCTGGAGTAGCAGGCAAGTTTGGCCTTGGAGTACAAAATGAATCAGGGCAAAGGCTAACAGTTTTGCCAAGAGAACACACTGATCATAGCAAACACCCTCTTCCAACAACACAGGAGAATACTCTACACATGGACATCACCAGATGGTCAATACCAAAATCAGATTGATTGTATTCTTTGCAGCCAAAGAAGGAGAAGCTCTATACAGTCAGCAAAAACAAGACTGGGAGCTGACTGTAGCTCAGATTGAAAGAGTCAATTCCTAAGTTGGTTGGTAAAAAGTCCAGGGCTCCGGAGAAGGAGGAGGAGGAGAAGTTGGAGAAAGGGGTCTGAGGCTCTCAAGGAGAAAAGGACAGATGTTCTTTTCTACATTGCTTTGTCTTAGTCAATATAACAGTGTATCTTGCTCGAGGACATGTTTCTCCTTCTGACTAATCCTGTCATCTTAAAATGAATATTATGGGAGCAGATTTGGTAAGATCTTTCTATTGTTCATTCTAATCTTGTTAACTTAAGATGTATGTTGTGGGAATGGGTCTGAAAAAAAGTATATAAGGCCTTGATTAGACTAGCTAGCGGGGCACTCTCCATCCCCCTCCTGATGTCTGTGTCAGAAGCTTTCTCTATCCCTTTTCTTACTTTAATAAAACTCTGCTACACAAAAGTTCTTGAGTGATCAAGCCTGGTCCCTCGTCCTGAAGCTAAACCTTCTCAGGAGATCATGAATCCAACATTGTTCACCGTAAGCTATCAAAATCATGAACTTCTTACTGCCAAATTCAGACTTAAATTGAAGAAAGTAGGGAAAACTATTAAACCATTCATGTATGACCTAAATAAAATCCCATACAATTTTACAGTGAAAGTGACAAATAGATTCAAGGGATTAGATTTGATAGACGGAATGCCTGAAAAACTATGGACAGAGGTTTGTGACATTGTATAGGAGGCAGTGATCAAGACCATCCTCATGAAAAAGAAATTTAAAAAGGCAAAATGATTGTCTGAGGAGGCCTTACAAATAGCTGAGAAAAGAAGAGAGGCTAAAGATAAAGGAGAAAAGGAAAGACATACCCATCTGAAAGCAGAGTTCCAAAGAATAGGAAGGAGAGATAAAGCTTTCCTAGGTGATCAAAGCAAAGAAATAGAGGAAAATAATAGAATGGGAAAGACTAGAGATCTCTTAAAAAAAAAAAAAAACAGAGATACCAAGGGAACATTTCATTCAAAGATGGGTGAAATAAAGGACAGAAATGGTATGGACCTAACAGAATCAGAAGACATTAAGAAGATGTGTCAAGAATACACAGAAGAACTATACAAAAAAAGATCTTAATGACCCAGATAACCACGATGATATGATCACTCACCTAGAGCCAGACATTCTGGAGTGAGAAATCAAATAGGCCTTAGGAAACATCACTATGAACAAAGATAGTGAAGGTGATGGAATTCCAGCTGAGCTATTTCAAATTCTAAAAGATGATGCTGTGGAAGTACTGCACTCAATACGTCAGCAAATTTGGAAAACTCAGCAGTGGCCACAGGACTGAAAAAAGTCAGTTTTCATTCCAATCCCAAAAAAGGCAATGCCAAGAATGGTCAAACTACTGCACAATTGCACTCATCTCACATGCTAGTAAAGTAATGCTCAAAATTCTCCAAGCCAGACTTCAGCAATTCATGAACTGTGAACTTCCAGATGTTCAAGCTGGTTTTAGAAAAGGCAGAGGAACCAGAGATCAAATTGCCAACATCTGCTGGATCACCAAAAAGGAAAGAGAGTTCCAGAAAAACATCTGCTTCTGCTTTATTGACTATGCCAAAGCCTTTGACTGTGTGGATCACAACAAACTGTGGAAAATTCAAGAGATGGGAATACCAGAACACCTGACCTGCCTCCTGAGAAACCTGTATGCCGGTCAAGAAGCAACAGTTAGAACCAAACATGGAACAATGGATGAGTTTCAAACTGGGAAAGGAGTATGCTAGGCTGTATATTGTCACCCTGCTTATTTAACTTATATGCAGTGCATATCATATCATGTGAAATGCTAGGCTGGATGAAGCACAAGCTGGAATCAAGATTGCAGGAAGAAATATCAATAACCTCAGATATCCAGATGACACCACCCTTAAGGCAGAAAGCAAAGAGGAACTAAAGAGCCTATTGATGAAAGTGAAAGAGGAGAGTGAAAAAAAACTGGCTTAAAACTCAACATTCAAAAAATGAAGATCATGGAATCCAATCCCATCACTTCATGGCGAATAGAAGGAGGAAATAAGGGAAACAGTGACAGATTTATTTTTTGGAGGGGTGCCAAAATCACTGCAGATGGTGACTGCGGCTATGAAATTAAAAGATGCTTGCTCCCTGGAAGAAAAGCTATGACCAACATCAGTTCAGTTCATTTCAGTCACTCAGTTGTGTCCGACTCTTTGTGACCCCATGAATCGCAGCACGCCAGGCCTCCCTGTCCATCACCAACTCCTGGAGTTCACTCAGACTCACATCCATTGAGTCAGCAATGCCATCTCATCCTCTGTCATCCCCTTCTCCTCCTGCCCCCATTCCCTTATAGCTAGCATATTAAAAAGCAGAGACATTACTTTGCTGACAAAGATCTGTCTAGTCAAAGCTATGGTTCTTCTAGTAGTCATGTATAGATGTGAGAGGTGGATGACAAGGAAAGCTGAGCACTGAAGCACTGATGATTTTGAACTGTGGTGTTGGAGAAGACTCTTGAGAGTCCCTTGGACTACAAGGAGGTCCAACCAGTCCATCCTAAAGGAAATCAGTCCTGAATATTCATTGGAAGGACTGATGCTGAAGCTGAAAGTCCAATACTTTGGCTACCTGATGCAAAGAACTGACTCATTGGAAAAGACCTTGATGCTGGGAAAGATTGAGGGCAGGAGTAGAAGGGGATGACAGAGGATGAGATGTTTGGATAGCATCATTGACTTGATGGACATGAGTTTGAGCAAGCTCTGGGAGTTGGTGATGGACAGGAAAGCCTGGCTTGCTGCAGTCCATGAGGTTGCAAAGAGTCAGACATGACTGAGTGACTGAACTGAGTATGCAATCTGGCACCCAGTTTCCAGGAACTAATTACTTGGTTTCTCCCCCAGGTGCCTGAAGTCCCCCTTGGACAGCCTGTCAATAACCAAGTGCTGGCTTACAGAATCAGACTTGACCCACCTGTCCCAGAGCCCAGACATCAGTCAGCTCAAGAGCCTGGATCTGAGCCGTGTCACCATGACTGACTTTAGGCCTGAGCTCCTCCAAGTTCTGCTGGAGAAAGTCGCAGCCACCCTCCAGGAACTGGACTTAGATGTGTGTGGGATCACAGACTCCCAGCTGGAGGCCTTCCTACCTGCCCTGTGCCGCTGCTCCCAGCTCAGGTCCGTCAGCCTGTGCCGGAACCTCCTGTCCACGGCCGGCATGGAGAAGCTGCTGCGACACACTGCTGTGCTGCCCTGTTTAAGGCAAGAGCGTTATCCTGCCCCTCAGGAGAGTTACAGACCTCGGGGTGTTCTCCTGGAAGCGAGACTTGCCCAGCTTCGGGCTCAGCTGTTGGAGATTCTGAGAGACTTGGGACATCCCAGGATCATCTGGATTAGCCTCAGCCTCTGTCCTCGCTGTGGTGAGGAGGTGTGCCATCACATGGAGCCCATTATATACAGCTGTCCTGCCCCTGCCTAGGGGGTTGCGTCTATCAGAAGCTTTCTTCTGTGCTCTTGGAAACTAAAATCTAGAATGGTTTCAGGCATATGAACAATATGAATGGGAGAAGGAAAGGTGACAGTGGTGGGGGATGGGGCAGGATTGCAGGGGAAATGTAGACTCTGGGAGGGGATTGGACTTTCAGGGACATGTTCTTCTAGAATCTGTTATGAACCTGGGTGGATACACACTGGAAACCCAAATGTGGTTCAGTTAACCCTGGGGATACTGTTGTGAAGAAATCGTCAGGAATAAAGAGATCCTCTTGGTGACCTGAACAGGAAGGAAATCTAAAACCGAGTGGATAAATGTATTGATATGACTGATACTTTTTGTTGTAAAGCAAGAAACTAATGTGACATTGTAAAGTTAATCTCCAGTAAAAATTATTAAACAATAAATAAAGAAACACTCATGGAAGACCAACTGCTAGCCTCTATGATATATTCTGTGTTCAATTTATGCCTCAGCTATCTTCAGTTACTGATTTAAAAAGGCACATTGTCCATGATTCAAAACCTTATCAATCCTATAATTTCTTCATTCTCTAGGACAGAATAAAGAAATTCTTCCTGGGGCATTGCTTGTGTGTGTGTGTGTGTGTGTGTGTGTGTGTGTGTGTGTTTACTTAGTCGATCAGTCGTGCCTGACTCTTTGGGACCCCATGGACTGTAGCCCACCAGGCTGTTCTGTTCATGGGATTCGCCAGGAGAGAATATTGGAGTGTGCAGGCATTCCTTTCTCCAGGGGATCTTCCCAACCCAGGGATGGAACCTAGGTATTCTACACTGCAGGCAGATTCTTTACCATCTAAGCCACAATGTAAGCCCCCCTTGGGCAACTCTTACCTCCTGGATTATTTATTTGGCTGTTCAGTGTTTTAATAGACACAAAGGGGAACATACTCAGTGTGCAATGAACTATTGGAATGAAGAGCTCTTAGCAGGGCTTTTACTGCTGATTCAAGCCTTCGCTTTGGGCATGGGTATTCTTCATGCTTCTACCAGTCAGTGTATACATCACAGTTTTTTGATATTGTGTGTGCTTCAATGCCAAAGGCAAGGTCCCCACTTCTGCAAGATGTTTTCCATACATCCAAAAAGGTTGAGACTGGTTCTCACTGTTTCATGCGTGTCATGGGTGAGTAGTGGCCCTTATTGATATAATTGAGTTGTGGCCAGACATACAAATTCCTTTTAACAAAATTCTAAGATAACAAAACATTTAACATGGATTTATTATTTACATACCACATTCCAGTATTGTATCATTGTGGGTGGTTGGTCACATCAAAATTGGCTGTTAATTCTCATTACAATTCCAGTCCCTCTCTATCAGAAAAGTCAAATACAGCTTGTCTGGTTACCAGAATCTTCAAATATATAACAAATATATGTTATGTTTTACATATAACTCAGAGTGGGCACTCCCTATCCTCAGTTCATCATTCTCATATTCAACCAACTACATATAATGTAGACCAAATTCACTGTTAAAAAGAAATCCTCATTGAAGTTAGTCTGAGCAGCTCAACCATGTGTTATTCAAGATTCACCTGTCATATGGACAGGTGAAGAGAGGCTTATATGGTTACAGAGGCTTAATAGTCCCACTGTCTGCTGTCTGTTGCCTAGAGAACTAGAACAAACTGTGGTTTAGTTCAGACCTTAAGTTTGAAAAGCAATGGAAGTGATGATGTAGCACGAAGTCAAGGCTAAAGGCCTGAGAACAAAGTCACCACTTGTGTGTGTCCTAGAGTTTCAAGGTTCAGGAATCAGAAGCTCCAGTACTCATGGCCAGAGAGAGAGAGGGAAAGCAGAAGCCTTTGTTCTATCAGGCCCCCACAGGATAAGGCGATGCCCTCCCACACTGCCGAGGGCTGATCTCTTGACTCGTCTACTGATTCCATGCTATTCTCCTCCAAGAATTCCCTTTCAGATTCCCCCAGAATTAGTGTTTGACCTGAGATCTGGTCGTCTCATCTCACAATGAAGCTGACACATAAATTTAATCCTCACAGGGCATCTAAACAAAATGCAACCAAATGAAGTTTCCCTGCTAAGGATTCAGAGGCTGCAATTGTTTATTCCGAGGGGGAGGGGGATATAGGGCTGGGATATAGCTCTTAGGCAGATATAGCTCTTTGTTTTCCCCACAATGAATATAATGATGCATACACTGTTTATGGGATTTTTAGTAGGATCCAGCGAGATATTACTTGTCAAGGACTTGGCTCAGGAGTTGTTGAGTAAGAGCTCCTTATTATGTAAGAACTCTATAATGCTTTTTTTTCCCTCCCAATCTTCTCCCTCCTAGTGAATAGCATAAGTCTTTATCCTTCTACTGCTCACAACGCAGAGGAAAGCAAAACCCAGGGACTGAAATTGGACTCACATATTACATGTGGTCACCAATGCATGAGGGTTCACTTAAGCTGATCCAGTAGCTTGTGCAGGGGGATGGGTGTGGGAGGAAATAAGACTGGATTCATCTTCAGTGACAGACATTCTGAGCTCTAGGTCTCCTAGGCCACCTGCTGGTAGATCACAGAAATGATCACCTGCTGGTAGAAGAAATCAATTTTCTGTTCAAGATCGTGTACTTTAGAATTTTTAATCGGAGAAGGCAATGGCACCCCACTCCAGTACTCTTGCCTGGAAAATCCCATGGACGGAGGAGCCTGGTGGGCTGCAGTCCATGGGGTCGCTAAGAGTCGGGCACGACTGAGCGACTTTACTTTCACTTTTCACTTATGCATTGGAGGAGGAAATGGCACCCCCACTCCAGTACTCTTGCCTGGAGAATCCCAAGAATGGGGGAGCCTGGTGGGCTGCCGTCTATGGGGTCGCACAGAGTCGGACACGATTGAAGCGACTTAGCAGCAGCAGCAACAGAATTTTTAATAATTTTTGATATCGTGGAACTTCCTTGGTGGTCCACTGTGTACGACTCCATGCTCCCATTTCAGGGGCCCTGGGTTCAATAGCTGGTTAGGAAACTAGATCCCATATCCCGCAACTATTCGCCTGCCACAACTAAAAGATCCTTCAGGGGCACAAGGGAGATCAAAGATCCTGCATGCACGATTAATACCCAGCACAGCCAAATAATCAAAATAATAAATATATTTTTTTAAAAATTGGGCTGTCTACATGCCACTTGAGTACAAATATTTGCACAGTGATGTAAACCTCCAATCCAGCAGATGTCGCCATTCCTCAGGGTCATAGCGGAGGAGCTGGGGGAATGCAAGAAGCAGCCATCTTCCATGTTCGCCACCCTTAACGTGGAGGGAGCAGGATTTGACGCCAGAGAGCTGAGGTGCATATGAAAGGAATAGATTCAGTGAGCCCAACGGCTTGCATCTTGCCATACATACAATGTTAAATTCCTTAACTTTATATCTGATTTTTTTTTTTTTTTTTTTTACCTCACAATAATCTTCGATGTTACTGCCTGCTCCCTTTGTTACAAACTTGTAAATGCCTGACTCCTCCTCCTGCCTCCTTGGAGCAGTTTTCTCAGAGCTTCTGAGATGCTGTCTCCTGCGCTTGGGTGCTAAACATTCCCACCAAGTAAAACAACTCTCTGCTTTCAGGTGGTGACTAGTGTTTTAGTCGACAGTTTTCATCTAACGCCTGGAACTCAGGTGAGTGGGGACAGGACACGGTGGGTTGGGAAAAGGTCTTGGAAGAGCGTGTTAAATGACAAGAAATGCGCAACCTAAAATGTGACGAATATGTTTTATTTGGTGACTTTACAGAAGATTATAGCCAGAAAGGTGGCTTCTCAGATTGCTCTGAGGAACTGAAAGTTATAAGGAGGAAAAAAAGTTATATGGGAAAGCCAGAGTATGTAAAGTCATTTCCTGAAAAGACATTTAGAAAACATCAAAAGATTACTGCATATGATAAAAATGATACATCTCAAAATAATGATTTTCATGCTTTTAAAAAATTGTTATTTATTTATGTACTTTTTTTGCGGGGGAGGCTGTGCTGGGTCTTCTTTGCTGAATGCAGCCTTTCTCTTGTTCTGGCAAGCAGGGGCTACTCTCTAGTTGAAATGCATTGGTTGCTCATTTTGCTGGCTTCTTTCATTGCAGAGCATGGGCTCCAGGGCGTGTGGGCTTCAGTAGTCACAGGTCTCAGGCTATAATCGAGTGCTCAGGAGTTATGGAGCTTGGGTTTAGTTCCTCCACAGCATATGGAATCTTCCCAGACCAGGGATCCAAGCTCCATCCCTTGCATTGACAGGTGGATTCTTTTATTTTTTTTTCACTTATTTTTTCATTGAAGCATAATTTCTTTACAGAATTTTGTTGCTTTTCTGTCAAACCTCAACATGAATCAGCCATAGGTATACACATGTCTCCTCCCTTTTGAACCTTGCTCCCATTCCCCACCCCATCTTAGCCTTCTAGGGTGATACAGAGGCCCTGTTTGAGTTCCCTGAAACATACAGCAAATTCCCATTGGCTATTTTACATATGGTAATGTAAGTTGCCATGTTACTCTCTCCATTCGTCTCACGCTCTAGTCTGTTCTCTATGTCTGTTTCTCCTTTGCTGCCCTGCAAATAAATTATTTGGTGCCATCTTTCTAGATTTTGTATATATGCATTAATATACAATATTTATCTTTCTCTTTCTGACTTACTTCACTCAGTATAATAGGCTTTAGGTTAATCCACCTCATTAGAACTGATTCAAATGCATTCTTTTTTATGGCTGAGTAATATTCCATTGTGTATACGTACCACAACTTCCTTATCCATTCATCTGTTGATGGACATCTAGGTTGCTTCCATGCTCTAGCTATTGTTAATAGGGCTTCAATGAACATTGGAGTACATATGTCTTTTTCAGTTTTGGTTTCCTCAGGATATATGCCCAGGAGTGGGGTTGCTGGGTCATATCGTGGTTTTATTCCTAGTTTTTTATGGAATCTCCATACTGTCTTCCATAGTGGCTGTATCAATTTACATTCCCACCAGCAGTGCAAAAGGGTTCCCTTTTTTCTATAACCTCTTCAGCATTTACTGTTTGTAAACTTTTTTATCATGGCCGTTCTGACTGTTGTGAGGTGATGTCTCGTAGTTTTGATTTTCATTTCTCTAATAATGAGTGATGTTGAGCATCTTTTAATGTGTTTATTAGCCATCTGTATGTCTTCTTTGGAGAAATGTCTGTTTAGGTCTTTTTCCCACTTTTTGATTGGATTGTTTGTTTTTCTGGTATTGAATTGTATGAGCTGTTTATGTATTTTGGAAATTAAGCCTTTGTCTATTGTTTCATTTGCTATTATTTTCTCCCATTCTGTGGGTTGTCTTTTCACCTTGCTTATAATTTCCTTTGCTGTGCATAAGCCTTTAAGTTTAATCAGGTCCCACTTGTTTACTTTTGTTTTTATTTCCATCACTCTAGGAGGTAGGTCATAGTGGATCTTGCTTTGATTTATGTCATTGAGTCTTCTGCCTATGTTTTCCTCTAAGAGTTTTATACTTTCTGGTCTTATATTTAGGTCTTTAATCCTTTTTTAGTTTATCTTTGTGTATGGTGTTAAGAAGTGTTCTATTTTCATTCTTTTACATGGCACTGTCCAGTTTTCCCAGCACCACTTATTGAAGAGGCTGTCTTTGCCCCATTGTATATTCTTGCCTCTTTTGTCAAAAATAAGGTACCCATAGGTGCATGGGTTTATTTCTGGGCTTTCTGTCTTGTTCCATTGGTCTATATTTCTGTTTTTGTGCCAGTACTATACTGTTTTGATGACTGTAGCTTTGTAGAATAATCTGAAATCAGAAAGGTTGATTCCTCCACCTCCAATCTTCTTTCTCAAGAATGCTTTGGCTAAGGGGTCTTCTGTGTTTCCATATAAATTTTGACTTATTTTGTTCTAGTTTTCTTAAAAGTGCCATCGGTAATTTGATAGGGGTCTCATTGAATCTACAGATTGCATTTGGTAGTATACTCATTTTCACAATATTAATTCTTCCTAACCAGGAATAGCTCTCCACCTTTTATGTCATCTTTGATTTCTTTCATCAGTGTCTTATAATTTTCTGCATACAATTATTTTGTCTCCTTAGGTAGGTTTATTCCTAGATATTTTAATCTTTTTGTTGCAAGGTGAATGGGATTGATTTCTTAATTTCTCTTTCTGATTTTTCATTGTTAGAATATAGGAATGCAAGTGATTTCTGTGTATTGATTTTGTATCCTGTGACTTTGCTAAATTCACTCTTTAGCTCTAGTAATTTTCTGATAGTTTCTTTAAGGTTTTCTATGTTCAGTATCATGTCACCTGCAAACAGTGAGAGCTTTACTTCTTCTTTTCTGATCTGGATTCCTTTTATTTCTTTTTCTTCTCTGATTGCTGTAGCTAGGACTTCCAGAACTATGTTGAACAATAGTGGTGAAAGTGGACATGCTTATCTTGTTCCTGATCTTAAGGGGAATGCTTTCAGGTTTTCACCATTGAGAATAATGTTTGCTGTAGGCTCTTCATATATGGCCTTTACTATGTTGAGGTAGGTTCCTTCTATGTCCATTTTTTGAAGAGTTTTCATCATAAATGGGTGCTGAATTTTGTCAAAGCCTTTTTCTACATTATTGAGATTATCATATTGTTTTTATCTTTCAATTTGTTAATATGGTGTATCACATTGATTGATTTGTGTATGTTGAAGAATCCTTGCATCCCTGGAATAAACCCAACTTGATCGTGGTGTATGAGCTTTTTGATGTGTTGCTGAATTCTGTTTGCTAAAATTTTGTTGAGAATTTTTGCATCTGTGTTCATCAGTGATATTGGCCTGTAGTTTTCTTTATGTGTGTGTTATATTTGTCTGGTTTTAGTATCAGAGTGATGGTGGCCTCCTAGAATGAGTTTGGAAATGTTTCTTCCTCTGCAATTTTTGGAAAGAGTTTTAGAAGGATAGGCATTAGCTTGATTCATGTCAATGTATGGCAAAGCCAATACAGAATTGTAAAGTAAAATAAAAAATAAATTAATTAATTAAAAAAATAAAAATAAATAAAAAATAAAAACTGTCACAGAAAAAAAAAGACAAGTGGTTCATAATTAATCATTGATATGAATATGACTATGAATAACAATGACAGCTGAGTCACTCTTGTTAATATTCTGTAACTAATTAAACAATTAATTAAAAGAATTTGGAAAAAAAATAAATAAATGCTTGATAGAATTCTCCTGTGAAGCCATCTGGTCCTGGGCTTTTGTTTTTTGAGAGATTTTTGATCACAGTTTCAATTTCAGTGCTTGTAATTGGGTTGTCCCTAATTTCTATTTCTTCCTGGTTCAGTCTTACAAGATTGAACTTTTCTAAGAATCTGTCCATTTCCTCCAGGTTATCCATTTTATTGCCACATAGTTGTTCATAATAGTCTTTTATAATCCTTTGTATTTCTGCATGGTCTGTTGTAACCTCTTCTTTTTCATTTCTAATTTTGTTGATTTGATTCTTCTCCTTTTTTGCTTGATGAGTCTGGCTAAAAGTTTGTCAATTTTATTTATCTTCTCAAAGAACCAGCTTTTAGTTTTATTAATCTTTACTGTTGTTTCTTTCATTTCTTTTTTATGTATTTCTGCTCATATCTTTATGATTTCTTTTCTTATACTAATTTTAGGGTGTTTTTTTCTTCTTTTTCCAGTTGTTTTAGGTTTAAAGTTAGGTTGTTTATTCAATGTTTTTCTTGTTTCTTGAGGTAGGATTGTATTATTATAAACTTCCCTCTGAGAACTGCGTTTGCTGCATCCCATAGGTTTTGAGTTATCTTGTTTTCATTGTCATGTTTTTATACAAATTTTTTTTATTTCCCTTTGGATTTCTTCAGTAACCTGTTCATTATTTAGAAATGTATTGTTTAATCTCCATGAGTTTGTGATTTTTACAATTTTTTTCTTATAATTGATATCTAGTTTCATAGCATTGTGGTCAGAAAAGATACTTGCTATGATTTCAGTTTTATTAAATTTACTGAGGTTTGATTTGTGACCCAAGATGTATTCTATTCTGGAGAATGTTCCATGGGCATTTGAGAAGGTGTATTCGTCTGCATTTGGATGGAATGTCCTGAAGATATCGATGATATCCATCTTGTCTAATGTATCATATAAGACTTCTGGTTCCTTATTAATTTTCTGTCTTGATGATCTGACCATTGATATGAGTTGGGTGTTAAAGTCTTCTACTATTACTGTATTACTATCAATTTCTCCTTTTATGTCTGTTAGTGTTTGTCTTATGTATTGAGATGCTCCTATATTGGGTGCATCAGTTCAGTTCAGTTGCTCAGTCATATCTGACTCTTTGTGACCCCATGAACCGCAGCACACCAGGTGTCCTTGTCCAGTACCAACTCCTGGAGTTCACCAAAACTCATGTCCATTGAGTCAGTGATGCCATCCAACCATCTCATCCTCGGTCATCCCCTTCTCCTCCTGCCCTCAATCTTTCCTAGCATCAGGGTCTTTTCGAATGAGTCAGATCTTTGCGTCAGGTAGCCAAATTATCAAAGTTTCAGTTTCAACGTCAGTCCTTCCAATGAACACCCATGACTGATCTCTTTTAGGATGGACTGGTTGGATCTCCTTGCAGTCCAAGGGACTCTCAACAGTCTTCTCCAACACCACAGTTCAAAAGCATCAATTCTTTGGCACTCAGCTTTCTTTATACTCCAACTCTCACATCCATATATGACCGCTGGAAAAACCATAGCCTTGACTAGATGGATCTTTGTTGAAAAAGTAATGTCTCAACTTTTTAATATGCCGTCTACGTTGGTCATAACTTTCCTTCCAAAGAGAAGCATCTTTTAATTTCATGGCTGCAGTCACCATCTGCAGTGATTTTGGAGCCCCCAAAAATAAAGTCAGCCACTGTTTCTGCTGTTTCCCCATCTATTTGCCACAAAGTCATGGGACTGGATGTCATGATCTTAGTTTTCTGAATGTTGAGCTTTGAGCCAACTTTTTCACTCTCCTCTTTCACTTTCACCAAGAGGCTCTTTAGTTCTTCTTCACTTTCTGCAATAAGGGTGGTGTTATCTGCATATATGACGTTATTGATATTTCTCCTGGAAATCCTGACTCCAGCTTGTGCTTCTTCCAGCCCAGTGTTTCTCATGATGTACTCTGCATAGAAGTTAAATAAGCAGTGTGACAATATACAGCCTTGACGTACTCCTTTTCTTATTTGGAACCAGTCTGTTGTTCCATGTCCAGTTCTAACTGTTGCTTCCTGACCTGCATACAGGTTTTTCAAGAGGCAGATCAGGTGATCTGGTATTCCTATCACTTTCAGAATTTTCCACAGTTTGTTGTGATCCACACAGTCAAAGGCTTTGGCATAGTCAAGAAAGCAGAAATAGATGTTTTTCTGGAACTCTCTTGCTTTTTTGATGATCCAACAGATGTTGGCAATTTGATCTCTGGTTCCTCTGCCTTTTCTAAAACCAGCTCGAACATCTGGAAGTTCACGGTTCATGTCTTGCTGGAGCCTGGCTTGGAGAATTTTGAGCATTACTTTACTAGCATGTGAGATGAGTGCAGTTGTACAGTAGTTTGAACATTCTTGGCATTGCCTTTCTTTGGAATTGGAATGAAAACTGAAACTGACTTTTTCCAGTCCTGTGGCCACTGCTGAGTTTTCCAAATTTGCTGGCATATTGAGTGCAGCACTTTCACTGCATCATCTTTTAGGATTTGAAATAGCTTAACTGGAATTCCATCACTTCCACTAGCTTTGTTCATAGTACTGCTTCCTAAGCCCACTTGACTTCCCATTCCAGGATGTCTGGCTCTAGGTGACTGATCACAGCATTGTGATTATCTGTGTCATGACATCTTTTTTGTACAGTTCTTCTGTGTATTCTTGCCACCTCTTCTTAATATCTTCTGCTTCTGTTAGGTCCATAGCATATAGCATAGATATTTACAATTGCTATGTCTTCCTCTTGGATTGATCCCTTGATCATTATGTAGTTTTCTTCCTTATCTCTTGTAATCTTTATTTTAAGGTCTACTTTTTCTGATATGATGATTGCTACTCCAACTTTCTTTTACTTTCCATTTGCATGGGATATATTTTTCCATCCTCTCACTTTCAGTCTATATATAGCTTTAAGTCTGAAGTGGGTTTCTTATAGACAGCATATATGTGTGTCTTGTTTTTGTATCCATTCAGCCAGTCTGCATTTACATTTATTTTATATGTCTGTACATATATATTTGTTTCTATTGCCATATTCTTAATTGTTTGAGCTTTGTTTTTGTAGATGTTTTTCTTCTTTTGTATTTCCTGACACTATAAGTCCCTTTAACAGTTGTTGTAAAGCTGGTTTGGTGGTCCTGAATTCTGTTAACTTTTGCTTGTCTGAAAAGCTGTTTATTTCTCCATCAGTTTTGAATGAGATCCTTTCAGTAGGGTAATCTTGGTTATAGATTTTTCCCTTTCAGTACTTTAAATATGTCTTGCCATTCCATTCTGGCCTGCAGAGTTTCTGCTGAATGATCAGCTGTTAAATGTATGGGGTTTCCCTTGTATGTTGCTTGTTGCTTTTCCTTTGTTGCTTTTAATATTCTATCTTTGTGTTTAATCTTTGTTAGTTTGATTAGTATGTGTCTTGGCGTGTTTCTCCTTGGGTTTATCCTGTATATGACTCTTTGCACCTCTTGGACTTGATTGACTATTTCCTTTTCCATGTTGGGGAAATTTTCAACTATAATCTCTTCAAAAATTTTCTCATACCCTTTCTTTTTCTCTTCTTCTTCTGGGACCCGTTTAATTTGAATGTTGGTACATTTAGTATTGTCCCAGAGGTCTCTGGGACTATTTTCAGTTCTTTTCATTCTTTTTATTCTCCTCTTTAGCAGTTATTTCCACCATTTTATCTTCCAGCTCACTGATCTATTCTTCTGCTTCACATATTCTTCTATTTATTCCTTCTAGAGTATTTTTAATTTCAGTAATTGTGTTGTCTGTGTATGTTTATTCTTTAGTTCTTCTAGGTCTTTGTTAATTGACAGGTGGATTCTTAACCACTGGACCACCAGGGAAGTTCCTTTCCATGCTTTGTTTATGTATGGAAAGAGGCAAGAGCCTGAACTTATTGAAGTCCATATGATATACATATCAATATGCATATGATATGCATAAGCAAAAGTCTGGACTTACTGAAGTCCATATGATATACATATGGTCCATATCCATATGATATGCATCTTAACTACCTCAGGACACCATCCTGTTTTCTCCTGCTTGAATTCCCCTCGGGGCATACTGTTTTGGGGGCAGCTGCAGTGGAGGATGGCCTTTTGGCTTCAACATCCTTTGTTTACTGAAATAGCAAGTGAAATATCTGTCCCTAAGGAAAAGCTTAAGAGAAGACTGGAAGTGGAAATGAGTTTTTTAGTCACTCAATCATGTCCAACTCTTTGCAACCCCATGGAATGTAGCATACCAGGCTTCCTTATCTTTCACCATCTCGCAGAGTTTGTCACACTCATGTCCACTGAGTTGGTGATGCCATCCAACTATCTCATCCTCTGTCGCCGCCTTCTCCTGCCTTCAATCCTTCCCAGCATCAGGGTCTTTTCCAGTGAATCAGCTCTTTGCATCAGGTGGCCAAAGCATTGGAGCTTGAGCTTCAGCATCGGTCCTTTGAATGAATATTCAGGGTTGATTTCCTTTTGGATTGACTAGTTTGATCTCCTTGCTGTCGAAGGGACTCTTGAATCTTCTCCAGCCTCTCATTTTGAAAGCATGAATTCTTCAGCACTCAGCCTTCTTTATGGTCTAACTCTCACATCTGTACATAGCTACTGGAAAAACCATAGTTTGACTATATGGACTTTGTTGGCAAAGTGACTTCTCTGCTTTGTAATATGCTGTCTGATTTCTTCATCGCTTTTCTTCCAAGGAGCAAAGATCTTTTAATTTTATGACTGCAGTCACTGTCCACAGTGATTTTGGAGCCCAAGAAAGTAAAGTCTGTCTCTATTTTCATTTTTTCCCCATCTGTTTACCATGAAGTGATGGGACTAGATGCCATGATCTTAATTTTTTGAATGTTGAGTTTTAAGCCAGCTTTTCCCTCTGCTCTTTCACCTTCATCAAGAGGTTCTTTAATTCCTTTTTGATTTCTGCCATTAAGGTGGTGTCATCTGCATATTTGAAGTTATTGATATTTCTCCCGGCAATCTTGATTCCAGCTTGAGCTTCATCCAGCCCTGGATTTCCTGTGATGTACTCTGCATATAATTTAAAAAAGCAAAGTACACTTTATACTGCCTTGATGTACTCCTTTCCCAATTTGGAACCAGTCCATTGTTCATCTCCATTTCTAACTGTTGCTTCTTGACTGGCATGCAAGTTTCTTAGAGGCAGGTAAGGCAGTCTGGTATTTCCATAAGAATTTTCCATAGTTTGTGGTGATCTACAATAGTCAATAAAGCAGAAGTAGATTTTTAAAAAATTCCCTTGCTTTTTCTATGATCCAGCTTATGTTGGCAATTTAATCTCTGGTTTGTCTGCTTTTTCTAAATCCAGCTTGAACATCTGGAAGTTCTCAGTGCATGTACTGTTGAAGCCTGGCTTGGAGGATTTTGAGCATTACCTTGCTAGCATGTGAAATGCAATTGTGAGAGAGTTTGAAATCCTTTGGCATTTCCCTTCTTTGGGATTGGGATGAAAACTGACCTTTTCCTGTCCTGCAGCCACTGCTGAGTTTTCCAAATGTGCTGGCAAATTGAGTGCAGCACTTAAACAGCATCATCCTTTAGGATTTTAAATAGCTCAGCTGGAATTCCATCACCTCCACTAGCTTTGTTCATAGTAATGCTTCCTAAAGTCCACTTGACTTTGCACTCCAAGATGTCGGGCTCTAGGGGAGTGGTTACACCATCATGATTATCTGGGTCATTAAGACCCTTTTTGTACAGTTCTGTGTATTCTAGGACTTCTGTGGTAACTCAGACAGTAAAGAATCTGCCTCCAATGCATAAAACCCAGGTTTGATCCCTGGTTGGGAAGATTCCCTGGAGAAGGGAATGGCAATCAACTCCAGTATTCTTGCCTGGAAAACCTCATGGGCAGAGGAGCCTGGCAACCTACAGTCCATGGGGTTGCAAAGAGTTGGACAGAATTGAATAACTAACACTCTGTGTATTCTTGCTACCTCTTCTTAGTATCTTCTGCTTCTGTTAGGTCCATACCATTGTGTCCATCGTTGCAAGAAATGTTCCTTGATATCTCTAATTTTCTTACAGAAATTTCTAGTCTTTCCCATTCTGTTGTTTTCCTCTATTTCTTTGCATTGTTCACTTAAAAAGACATTCTTGTCTCTCCTTGCTATTCCTTGGAACTCTGCATTCAGATGGGTGTATCTTTCCTTTTCTTCTTTGCCTTTTGTTTCTCATCTTTTCTCAGCTATTTGCAAGGCCTTCTCAGACAACCATTTTAACTTGTTGCATTTCTTTTTCTTGGGGATGGTTTTGGTCACCGCCTGCTGGACAATGTTATGAACACTGAATGAAGGGATTCTCTAGGCTCAGTAAACATACTATCACTTAGCTTTAAAACCATCTATTCCTTTCAAGGCAGTTGAGACGGTGGAAGGACAATGGTTGGGGGTGGAGGTGGGACTGAGTGGATGTCAGAGCCTATGACTGTCTGCACCCTGGAAGATGTGGTGGGGGTTGGGAGAAGAGCTTATTAAACACTGGTATTGGTCCCAGCTTCTGAGTTTTCTCCAAGCCAGGCTTCAGCAATACGTGAACCATGAACTTCCTCATGTTCAAGCTGGTTTTAGAAAAGGCAGAGGAACCAGAGATCAAATTGCCAACATCTGGATCATCAAAAAAGCAAGAGAGTTCCAGAAAAACATCTATTTCTGCTTTCTTGACTATGCCAAAGCCTTTAACTGTGTGGATCACAATAAACTGTGGAAAATTCTTCAAGAGATCAGAATACCAGACCACCTGACCTGCCTCTTGAGAAACCTATATGCAGGTCAGGAAGCAACAGTTAGAACTGGACATGGAACAACAGACTCCACATAGGAAAAGGAGTACGTCAAGGCTGTATATTGTCACCCTGCTTATTTAACTTCTATGCAGAGTACATCATGAGAAATGCTGGGCTGAAGGAAGCACAAGCGGGAATCAAGATTGCTGGGAGAAATATCAATAACATCAGATATGCAGATGACACCACCCTTATGGCAGAAAGTGAAGAGGAACTAAAGAGCCTCTTGATGAAAGTGAAAGAGGAGAGTGAAAAAGTTGGCTTAAAGCTCAACATTCAGAAAATGAAGATCATGGCTTCTGGTCCCATCACTTCATGAGAAGTAGATGGGGAAACAGTGGAAGCAGTGTCAGACTTTATTTTTCTGGGCTCCAAAATCACTGCAGATGGTGATTGCAGCCATGAAATTAAAAGATGCTTACTCCTTGGAAGGAAAGTTATGACCAATCTAGATAGCATATTCAAAAGCAGAGACATTACTTTGCCAACAAAGGTCCATCTAGTCAAGGCTATGGTTTTTCCAGTGGTCATGTATGGATGTGAGAGTTGGACTGTGAAGAAGGCTGAGCATCGAAGAATTGATGCTTTTGAACTGTGGTGTTGGAGAAGACTCTTGAGAGTCCCTTGGACTGCAAGGAGATCCAACCAGTCCATTCTGAGGGAGATCAGTCCTGGGTGTTCATTGGAAGGCCTGATGCTGAAGCTGAAACTCCAATACTTTGGCCACCTCATGCAAAGAGTTGACTCATTGGAAAAGACTCTGATGCTGGGAGGGATTGTGGGCAGGAGGAGAAGGGGACGACAGAGGATGAGATGGCTGGATGGCATTACCATCTCAATGGACATGAGTTTGGGTGAACTCTGGGAGTTGGTGAAGGACAGGGAGGCCTGGCGTGCTGCCATTCATGGGGTTGCAAAGAGACACGACTGAGCGACTGAACTGAACTGAACTGATCTGAGAGAGGAGCTAAGAATCACTTTTAAGAAGTTCTCAAGTGATCCTGATGCTGCTGGTTAGGGGACCAGTCATTGGGAACCACTGCAGTACTCTTGCCTGGAAAATCCCATGGATGGAGGACCCTGGAAGGCTGCAGTCCATGGGATCACTGAGGGTCTGACACGACTGAGCGACTTCACTTTCACTTTTTACTTTCATGCATTGGAAAAGGAAATGGCAACTCACTCCAGTGTTCTTGCCTGGAGAATCCCAGGGACGGGGGAGCCTGGTGGGCTGCTGTCTATGGGGTTGCACAGAGTTGGACATGACTGAAGTGACTTAGCAGCAGCAGCAGCAGTAGGTGGAGCTACTCCATTTTTATTTTATCTGCCTGGTTTTTGGGATAACAGATTGTGAAGAGAAAGCAACATATTAAATACCTGAGCCTCATGCTCTTTCCTTCTCCCTCCTATAAGAGAGGAAACTATGACTCCAGTATTTTATTACAAATCTCAACATGGCCACCACACTGCTGGGCACTGGGACAGCACAATTTAATACTCAAAAGCACTGGCAAATAGAACTTAAAGTTCTACCACTAATAGGCTGTATGCCTTGGAAGAAGTTACTGACCTTTACTGAGTTTGTCTCTCGCTCTATTGAATAAGTAAAGCATTGAGCTGAGAGCGTGATGCAGGATGTGAAGTGAAGTCGCTCAGTCGTGTCCGACTCTTTGCGACCCCATGGACTGTATAGTCTATCAGGCTCCTCCATCCATGGGATTTTCCAGGCAAGAGTGCTGGAGTGGATTGCCATTTCCTTCTCCAGGGGATCTTCCCGACCCAGGAATGGAACCCGGGTCTCCTGCATTGCGGGCAGACGCTTTACCGATGATTGTATGTATAAGGATGTTTAGGGAATTTTTGCATGAATTGGAAGCTTAAACTGTGTTGACCTACAAACCATTTGGAACTTACTGGGAGTTCTCATTAACTTTCTGGTAGCTCATTTCATGCCCTGGGCCTCAGGTTCTTTATTTGAAAATAAATTGTTTTTGAGCTTCTTGTGACATTGTAGGTGCCCCAGGTGGCTCCTGTATCTGCCTTTTATGCTCTTTTTTTTTTTTTAAATCCTTGATTTGAACTCCAATAGCTACTGGAAAAGAATCTTGGATAAATGTGGTTTGTGAAACCCAAGATCCCAACTCACACCCGAGGGTCATCCCCTTCATTGCTGACTGCAGTTGTGGGGAGAACAGTATTTTTCTCTTCCTGTTGCAATACCCCAGGGTCAGGTCAAATTGTCTGGCATTTTCCTCTGTGAGAAAGGAATCCCACATCTCCCAGGACCAGGTAGGGTGGGTGAAGGATGGCAGGGGAGCAGGGAGACCTGGAGGGCATGGAACCCCACATCAGTGAGCTGCTTTTGAACTGATGCCACATGATGCCTTTTGGGATGTTGGGTTCAGTGTTGCTACATTTTTCTTTTTTTTAATATAAATTTATTTATTCTAATTAGAGGTTAATTACTTTACAGTATTGTATTGATTTTGCCATACATCAATATGAATCCACCACAGGTATACACGTGTTCCCCATCCTGAACCCTCCTCCCTCCCCGTACCATCCCTCTGGGTCGTCTCAGTGCACGAGCCCCAAGCATCCAGTATCATGCATCAAACCTGGACTGGTGATTTGTTTCATATATGATATTATACATGTTTCAGTGCCATTCTCCCAAATCATGCCACCCTCTCCCTCTCCCACAGAGTCTAAAAGACTGTTCTATACATCTGTGTCCCTTTTGCTGTCCTGCATACAGGGTTATCATTACCATCGTTCTAAATTCCATATATATGCGTTAGTATACTGTATTGGTATTTTTCTTTCTGGCTTACTTCACTCTGTATAATCGGCTCCAGTTTCATCCACCTCACTAGAACTGATTCAAGTGTATTCTTTTTAATGGCTGAGTAATACTCCATTGTGTATATGTACCACAACTTTCTTATCCATTCATCTGCTGATGGACATCTAAGTTGCTTTCATGTCCTGGCTATTATAAATAGTGCTGCAGTGAACATTGGAGTACATGTGTCTCTTTCAATTCTGGTTTCTTCGGTGTGTATGCCCAGCAGTGGGATTGCTGGGTCATAAGGCAGTTCTATTTCCAGTTTTTTAAGGAATCTCCACGCTGTTCTCCATAGTGGCTATACTAGTTTGCATTCCCACCAATAGTGTAAGAGGGTTCCCTTTTCTCCACACCCTCTCCAGCATTTATTGCTTGTAGACTTTTGGATCGTAGCCATTCTGACTGGCATGAAATGGTACCTCATTGTGGTTTTGATTTGCATTTCTCTGATAATGAGTGATGTTGAGCATCTTTTCATGTGTTTGTTAGCCATTTGTATGTCTTCTTTGGAGAAATGTCTATTTAGTTCTTTGGCCCATTGTTTGATTGGGTCGTTTATTTTTCTGGAATTGAGCTGCATGAGCTGCTTGTATATTTTGGAGATTAGTTGTTTGTCAGTTGCTTCATTTGCTATTATTTTCTCCCATTCTGAAGGCTGTCTTTTCACCTTGCTTATAGTTTCCTTTGTTGTGCAGAAGCTTTTAAGTTTAATTAGGTCCCATTTGCTTACTTTTACTTTTATTTCCAGTATTCTGGGAGGTGGGTCATAGAGGATCCTGCTGTGATGTATGTCAGAGAGTATTTTGCCTATGTTCTCCTCTAGGAGTTTTATAGTTGCTGGACTTATATTTAGATCTTTAATCCATTTTGAGTTTATTTTTGTGTATAGTGTTAGAAAGTGTTCTAGTTTCATTCTTTTACAAGTGGTTGACCAGTTTTCCCAGCACCACTTGTTAAAGAGATTGTCTTTAATCCATTGTATATTCTTGCCTCCTTTGTCCAAGATAAGGTGTCCATAGGTGCATGGATTTCTCTCTGGGCTTTCTATTTTGTTCCATTGATCTATATTTCTGTCTTTGTGCCAGTACCATACTGTCTTGATGACTGTGGCTTTGTAGTAGAGCCTGAAGTCAGGCAGGTTGATTCCTCCAGTTCCATTCTTCTTTCTCAAGAGTGCTTTGGCTATTTGCGGTTTTTGTATTTCCATACAAATTGTGAAATTATTGCTCTGTGAAAAATACCGTTGGTAGCTTGATAGGGATTGCAATCTATAAATTGCTTTGGGTAGTATACTCATTTTCACTATGTTGATTTTTCTGATCCATGAACATGGTATATTTCTCCATCTATTAGTGTCCTCTTTGATTTCTTTCACCAGTGTTTTATAGTTTTCTATATATAGGTCTTTAGTTTCTTTAGGTAGATATATTCCTAAGTATTTTATTCTTTTTGTTGCAATGGTGAGTGGAATTGTTTCCTTAATTTCTCTTTCTATTTTCTCATTATAGTGTATAGGAACAAGGGATTTCTGTGTGTTGATTTCATATCCTGCAACTTTACTATATTAATTGATTAGTAATTTTCTGGTGGCGTCTTTAGGGTTTTCTATGTAGAGGATCATGTCATCTGCAAACAGTGAGAGTTTTACTTCTTTTCTAATTTGGATTCCTTTTATTTCTTTTTCTGCTCTGATTGCTGTGCCCAAAACTTCCAAAACTATGTTGAGTAGTAATGGTGAAAGTGGGCACCCTTGTCTTATTCCTGACTTTAGGGGAGAGGCTTTCAATTTTTCACCATTTAGGGTAATGTATGGATGTGAGATTTGGACTGTGAAGAAACCCGAGCACTGAAGAATTGATGCTTTTGAACTGTGGTGTTGGAGAAGACTCTTGAGAGTCCCTTACACTGCACAGAGATCCAACCAGTCCATTCTGAAGGAGATCAGCCCTGGGAGTTCTTTGGAAGGAATGATGCTAAAGCTGAAACTCCAGTACTTTGGCCACCTCATGCAAAGAGTTGACTCATTGGAAAAGTCTTTGATGCTGGGAGGGATTGGGGGCAGGAGGAGAAGGGGATGACAGAGGATGAGATGGCTGGATGGCATCACTGACTCGATGGATGCAAGTCTGAGTGAACTCTGGGAGTTGGTGATGGACAGGGAGGCCTGGCGTGCTGCGATTCATGAGGTCACAAAGAGTCGGACACGACTGAGCGACTGAACTGAACTGAGGGTAATGTTTGCTGTGGGTTTGTCATATATAGCTTTTATTATGTTGAGGTATGTTCCTTCTATTCCTGCTTTCTTGAGAGTTTTTTTTTTTTTATCATAAATGGATGTTGAATTTCTTCAAAGGCTTTCTCTGCATCTGTTGAGATAATCATATGGCTTTTATTTTTCAGTTTGTTAATGTGGTGTATTACATTGATTGATTTGCAGATATTGAAGAGTCCTTGCATCCCTGGGATAAAGCCCACTTGGTCATGATATATGATCTTTTTAATGTGTTGTTGGATTCTGATTGCTAGAATTTTGTTAAGGATTTTTGCATCTATGTTCATCAGTGATATTGGCCTGTAGTTTTCTTTTTTCGTGGCATCTTTGTCAGGTTTTGGTATTAGGGTGATGGTGGCCTCATAGAATGAGTTTGGCAGTTTACCTTCCTCTGCAATTTTCTGGAACAGTTTGAGTAGGATAGGTGTTAACTCTTCTCTAAATTTTTGGTAGAATTCAGCTGTGAAGCCGTCTGGACCTGGGCTTTTGTTTGCTGGAAGATTTCTGATTACAGTTTCAATTTCCATGCTTGTGATGGGTCTGTTAAGATTTTCTATTTCTTCCTGGTTCAGTTTTGGAAAGTTGTACTTTTCTATGAAATTGTCCATTTCTTCCACGTTGTCCATTTTATTGGCATATAATTGCTGATGGTAGTCTCCTGTGATCCTTTGTATTTCTGTGTTGTCTGCTGTGATCTCTCCATTTTCATTTCTAATTTTCTTGATTTGATTTTTCTCCCTTTGTTTCTTGATGAGTCTGGCTAATGGTTTGTCAATTTTATTTATCCTTTCAAAGAACCAGCTTTTGGCTTTGTTGATTTTTGCTATGGTCTCTTTTGTTTCTTTTGCATTTATTTCTGCCCTAATTTTTAAGATTTCTTTGCTTCTACTAACCCTGGGGTTCTTCATTTCTTCCTTTTCTAGTTGCTATAGGCGTAGAGTTAGGTTATTTATTTGGCTTTCTTCTTGTTTCTTTTTTTTTTTTTCTTCTTGTTTCTTGAGGTATGCCTGTATTGCTATGAACTTTCCCCTTACCACTGCTTTTACAGTGTCCCATAGGTTTTGGGTTGTTGTGTTTCATTTTCATTCATTTCTATGCATATTTTGATTTCTTCTGTGATTTGTTGGTTATTCAGCAGCATGTTCAGCCTCCATATGTTGGAATTTTTAATAGTTTTCTCCTGTAATTGAGATCTAATCTTACTGCATTGTGGTCAGAAAAGATGCTTGGAATGATTTCAATTTTTTTTGAATTTACCAAGGTTAGATTTATGGCCCAGGATGTGATCTATCCTGGAGAAGGTTCCGTGTGCCCTGGAGAAAAAGGTGAAATTCATTGTTTTGGGGTGAAATGTCCTATAGATATCAATTAGGTCTAACTGGTCTACTGTATTGTTTAAAGTTTGTGTTTCCTTGTTAATTTTCTCTTTAGTTGATCTATCCATAGGTGTGAGTGGGGTATTAAAGTCTTCCACTGCTGCTGCTACTGCTAAGTCGCTTCAGTTGTGTCCGACTCTGTGCGACCCCACAGATGGCAGCCCACCAGGCTCTGCCGTCCCTGGGATTCTCCAGGCAAGAACACTGGAGTGGGTTCCCATTTCCTTCTCCAATATGTGAAAGTGAAAAGTGAAAGTGAAGTCACTTAGTAAGTGTCTGACTCTTCGTGACCCCATGGACAGATGGCAGCCCACCAGGCTCCTCCATCCATGAGATTTTCCAGGCAAGAGTACTGGAGTGGGTTGCCATTGCCTTCTCTGAAGTCTCCCACTATTATTGTGTTATTGTTAATTTCCCCTTTCATGATTGTTAGCATTTGTCTTACACATTGCAGTGTTCCTATGTTGGGTGCATATATATTTATAATTGTTATATTTTCTTCTTGGATTGATCTTTTGATCATTATGTAGTGTCCTTCTTTGTCTCTTTTCACAGCCTTTGTTTTAAAGTCTATTTTATCTGATACAAGTATTGCTACTCCTGCTTTCTTTTGGTCTCTATTTGTGTGGAATATCTTTTTCCAGCCCTTCACTTTCAGTCTGTATGTGTCCCCTGTTTTGAGGTGTGTCTCTTGTAGACAACATATATAGGGGTCTTGTTTTTGTATCCATTCAGCCAGTCTTTGTCTTTTGGTTGGGGCATTCATCCCATTTACGTTTAAGGTAATTATTGATAAGTATGATCCCATTGCCACTTACTTTATTGTTTTGGGTTTGAGTTTATACACCTTTTTTGTGTTTCCATATCTAGAGAATATCCTTTAGCATTTGTTGGAGAGCTGGTTTGGTGGTGCTGAATTCTCTCAGCTTTTGCTTGTAAAGCTTTTGATTTTTCCTTCATATTTGAATGAGATCCTTACTGGGTACAGTAATCTGGGCTGTAGGTTATTTTCTTTCATCACTTTAAGTATGTCTTGCCATTCCCTCCTGGCTTGAAGAGTTTCTATTGAAAGATCAGCTGTTATCCTTATGGGAATCCCCTTGTGTGTTATTTGTTGTTTTTCCTTTGCTGCTTTTAATATTTGTTCTTTGTGCTTGATCTTTGTTAATTTTATTAATATGTGTCTTGGGGTGTTTCGCCTTGGGTTTATCCTGTTTGGGACTCTCTGAGTTTCTTGGACTTGGATGATTATTTCCTTCCCCATTTTAGGGAAGTTTTCAACTGTTATCTCCTCAAGTATTTTCTCATGGTCTTTCTTTTTGTCTTCTTCTTCTGGGACTCCTATTATTCAAATGTTGGGGTGTTTAACACTGTCCTGGAGGTCTCTGAGATTGTCCTCATTTCTTTTAATTCGTTTTTCTTTTTTCCTGTCTGATTCATTTATTTTTACCATTCTATCTTCTAATTCACTAATCCTATCTTCTGCTTCAGTTATTCTACTCTTTGTTGCCTCCAGAGTGCTTTTGATCTCATTTATTGCATTATTCATTATATAATGACTCTTTTTTATTTCTTCTAGGTCCTTGTTAAACCTTTCTTGCATCTTCTTAATCCTTGTCTCCAGGCTATTTATCTGTGATTCCATTTTGATTTCAAGATTTTGGATCATTTTCACTATCATTATTTGGAATTCTTTATCAGGTAGATTCCCTATCTCTTCCTCTTTTGTCTGGCTTGGTGGGCATTTATCCTGTTCCTTTACCTACTGGGTATTCCTCTGTCTCTTCATCTTGTTTATATTGCTAAGTTTGGGGTGTCCTCTCTGTATTCTTGCAGTTTGTGGAGTTCTCTTTATTGTGGAGTTTCTTCGCTGTAGGTGTGGTTGTATGGGTGTCTTGTCAAGGTTTCTTGGTTAGAGAAGCTTGTGTCAGTGTTCTGGTGGGTGGAGCTGGATTTCTTCTCTCTGGAGTGCAATGAAGTGTCCAGTAATGAGTTATGAGATGTCAATGGTTTTGGAGTAACTTTGAGCAGCCTGTATATTGGAGCTCAGGGCTGTGTTCCTGTATTGCTGGAGAATTTGTGTGGTATGTCTTGCTCTGGAACTTGTTGGCCCTTGAGTGGTGCTTGGTTTCAGTGTAGGTATGGAGGCGTTTGATGAGCTCCTGTCAATTAATGTTCCCTGGAATCAGGAGTTCTCTGGTGTTCTCAGGGTTTGGACTTAAGCCTCCTGCTTCTGGTTTTCAGTCTTATTTTTACAGCAGTCTCAAGACTTCTCCTTCTATACAGCACCGTTGATAAAACATCTTGATTTTAGTATCCTGGTGGTTTAGTCTGCTAAGTCCTGTCCGACTCCTGCAACCCCATGGACTATAGCCTGCCAGGCTCCTCTGTCCATGAGATTCTCCGGGCATGAATACTGGAGTGGGTTGCCATTTCCTTCTCCAGGAATCAAACCCAGGTCTCCTGAATTGCAGGCATATTCTTCACCAACTCTGCATTTTTCTTTAAATATTTTTCTGCTAAGGGACAGTGGAGAGGAAATTGTGATATAAAACATGGGATTCTTTGCCTCTAGCAACAAATTTTCTTTGTTAAAACACTGTGTGTAGAATATATTTGGCCATCCTATAGCCTCTAGTATGAGAAAAGTGGTCAGCAAGGAACTCTAACGTGACCTACAATGACCCTCACAATATCAGGGAAAATGCATGTCTTTGTTGTTCTAGACCTGAGACCAGTGTTGGTTTGTGAGCCTGATTTTGATGTTGCTGGGGCTCAAATTGCCTTTACACCCCCACAGGCCTGCCATTCCAGGTATAAAATTTAAATTTCACAAGAAGCATTTGGCATTAGCTCTTGAATTAGTATGTATATCATTTTATATGAATAGGATTTTGTTGCAAGTGCTATTCGGTACTTGATATTTCTTTTTACTTAATGTTATGACCATCTCAAGTCTAATATGACCTAACAAACGCCTTACTTTCTTTCTCTGTACCTGCTCCTTTCCCATCCTCCCCAATCTCAGTAAGTCACAATCAAATCTTGGAGGTTCCTTTGAAGCCTCTGTTATCTTTCTGTTTAAACTTCCCAGTAAGAGCAAAGTGCTTCTGATTCAGCCCTTAGAAAAATCCCAGCCAGGCGCAGCAAAGTATCCCCTGCTGGTGTCTTGCTCCCTTGTTAATCCTTGCAACATGATTCAGCAGCAACCAGGGGAACTGGGAAATAGCAAATCATGTCTTTGCCCTACTCACAAAATAAGTATCAGAGTAAGTCAAGTAATATCAATGTAATATCAAAAAATATGTAGAAGAGACCAATGGGATTATGGTTCAGGTCCCAGGATTCCAAGAGTATGCCTGGGATTAATTGCTGTCTTGGCTGCATCCTCTGTGTGAAGAGCCTAAAAGACAATGCTTACTGGTAGCAGCAGGCACAGTGAAGACAAGGTTAGCTGAGACTGATTCACATTCCCCCCACCTGGTCTCTGAGTTCCCAAAGAACGCACAGTGGTCACCCTCACTGATTCTCAGATGTGAAAACGTCCTTCCCAGAGTTGGTCATGTCTCCCTCCACTCAGATTCTCAGAGTTAGTCTTTTCAAGTCAGTCTAATGTCCTGAACTCAGCATTCTAGCAGGAAGCTCCCTGAAAGATGACTGTCTCCTCTTAGCCACTCCTGTTCAGTTTCTAAATATCACCCAAAGAAAAGCCTTTAGTGTCCTTCTTTCCAAGAGAAAAACAAAACCACATGCATGAGGCTGTTTGAGTCATTCACAGGGCCCCTTTAGGAAGGGCCACCACCACACTGCCCAGCACCCACCCTTAGTTCTCACAGGATTGACCAGATGTTCTCTGTCAGGGATTAAGCCTGGAGGGCCAGCCACATCTCTGGTTGCAAGCCTCTGTGAATAAACTCATAATCTGCCATTTCCCATATAAGACCTAAGTGTGAACTTGAAACAAGAGTTTATTTTGTTTCCTTTAGAAATAACACCACTGCTTTTATGAAGCTGTTTTAATTCTAGGACATTTAATAATTTTAATTTGGACAAAAATCATGCAGCAGTGAGGTTTTACAGACATAGTCTTGGGTTTTGTTTTTCTGTATAATATTTGGGACACATAATCCCTTCCCTCACTCCCACCCAGGGATACAACTATCCATATTAGCAGAACTCAATCCTATTTTGTGGAGTGAATCAATGAAAAAGTCCTAGATTCCACACCCTCCCTCATTCTTTCTCTTTCCTATAGAGATCAAATCATCTGGAGATATACTGTAACCCAATCAGGATTAACCTGAGAGGATTTGTGGAATCTAATCAGGTAATGACTTCTGATTGGAAGTTAGCAGTTAAAAGGAGGGCAGATGTGATTAGAATCTCCTTAATCCTTCCCAGTAAAGTTAACTTTGGAAACTGAGGACTGAAACTGTGTTCCACATGAACTTCTTGCCCCATAATTTGGGCTAAACACGATACTTTAAAGGTTTTCACCCAAGAGAAAGGGGCTCAACTTGTTCAGTCTCCTGATACAAAGGTGCAAGAGGGAAATGCATTAACCAAACAATGGAAGGAAATGGAGGAGCTATTGGTTGCCTTGCTTTCTTCTTGGTACTTGTGAGATTGTTGCTCTAGTGCCAGAAGAGGCAGAGCTATGGCTTAGTGCCCACCAAATATAGCCTGGAAGCCTGACAAACTGAGTTTGTTCCTTTCTGGTTCATCATTTCCAAGGTGATGACTTTAGCTCTGATTTGATTTCCCTGAAGGATGGGGAGAGAGACCACTGTTATGGGTATGACTGACCTGAGAAGGATGCTTTGTTCCCTTGCATTTTCACAGGATTCCATTAAGAGACGAGTCAGGATGAGTGCTCACAACCCACCCAGACTTGTGAACTTGGCAGCAATGAGCCTGTTGAGAGATGAGGCCTTGGCCATCTGCTCTTTGGAGTATCTGCCCATGGAGCTCTACCCACCACTATTCATGGCCGCCTTCTCTCTCAGACGCAGTGAGACCCTGATGGCCATGGTGCAAGCCTGGCCCTTTGCCCGCCTGCCTCTAGGGGGGCTGATGAAGAAGCCTCACCAAGAAATGTTAGAAGCAGTGCTGGATGGACTTGATGTCCTGCTGGCCCAGGAGGTTCACCCCAGGTGAGTCTGATCCTGGCAGGGTCTTGGGTGTCCTGGAAGGGACTGCTGGTGTCAGGGAGAGTGAATGACCAAAGGGCAGACCAGAGACTTCTGAAAAAGCTCAGAAGCCTTGAGCACTGCTGAGATCACATTGGGAAATACCTTACAAAAGTGTACTAGGAAGGATGGAAGATGAAAAGGACTAGAGGCAAGTGAGCAAGAGAGGAAAGAGAAAAGACAGAAGGTGATATCAGGAATGTGAAGTAAAAGCAAAGATGGGAAGTTAGAATGCTGCCTAAATTCTGAGGCTGTAGTTTCATTCAGTGTGTATTTTAAAGAATCTTAGCAAATCTTCTGTTTCCCCATAGGAAGTGCAAACTGCGGGTGCTGGACTTGAGAAATACTGGCCAGGACTTCTGGAACATGTGGTCTGGAGACAAGTCCCATGTGTCCTCAAGTTCACTGATGGCATCAGTGGCTAAGGACATGTCAAGGACAAAGCACTCCTTGGCTCCCTTGGAGATGTACGTAGATCTTTGTCTCAAGGAAAAGACCTGGAGCAAATGTGTCACCTACCTCTTCTCGTGGGTGGAGCAGCGGAAAGGCTCCATACACTTGTGCTGTAAGAAGATGAAGATTGTTTCAAGGTCTAGGGACACTATTAAGAAAGTTTTCCGAATGGTGAAGCCGGACTGTATCCAGGAGGTGGAACTGAATTTCACCCAGAAGCTGTCCACCCTGGCCAAGTTTGCTCCTCTCCTGGGCAAGATGAGCAATGTTCAGAAACTCGTTCTCTCCCCAGTTCATGGGTCTGCTGCTGAGGAACAGGACCATCGGGCTCTTCTGCAATTTACCTCTCAGATCCTCAGACTGCAGTGCCTCCGCTATCTCCGTATGGAAGGTCCATCTTTCCTTGAAGGCCGCCTGAACCAGATGCTCAGGTGAGGGGACCAGCACTGGTTGAGCAACAGTGAACACAATAGTAAAATATCAAGTGCATTGTCTCATTTGCTGCTCTACTGTGAAGTGTGGTGACACATAAGTGGAGCAATCAAGGTGTGAGAAAGCTGGTATAAAAGTTCTGAAAAGAGACATCAGGTTAGGAAGCTACAAATTAGGAGGCATAGTTACAGTGCAGGCATATATGTGATTTCTTCTTTGGGAAGAGATATCTTTGTTCGATGACAGGCTAATGAAGATGGCATTGACAAGGTAAAACCTAGATCAAGCTAAAAGAACCTTGAAAGCTCTTTTTCCTCATCTATCAAGCAGAGTACAGCATACTCCACTTCCTCAGGAGGATGAATGAAGATAATGGAATGCACTAGAATATGCTCAGTAGAGAGCCTGAGACAGAGTCTCCATCAAGTGTGGACACCACTTAATTTTAGTACTGGGAGATGAGATAAACATGTTTTTAATTCAGATGCGTTCAGTCCAAACTGGGCTCCAGATGCCTGTATCTCTGGCCAGGTGAGGCACGTGGAAAACGTGTAGAAACAGTAAGACCCCACACCATGCCTAGGGGCTGCCAATCTTCAGCAACTCCCATCCAGGCATCATCTACATACCTTCTATCCCTGTTCACTCTCCTTTTGCTCTGCTTCATTACCATCATCTCCAAAATCATGCATTTCCCGTATATTATTTAGTTACATTATATGCAACCCAAGACCATCTTTACAGATTTGGACTTTAAAAGTAATGGAGACAAAAGGAGAGTGAACAATGATAGAAAGTTTGTAGATGATGCCCAGATGGGAGTTGCTGAAGTCTGGCAGCCCCAGGGCATGGTGTGGGGTCTTATTGTTTACACATGTCCTCCACGTGCCTTACCTGGCCAGAGATACAGGCATCTGGAGCCCAGTTTGGACTGAACGCATCTGAATTAAAAACATGTTTATCTCATCTCCCAGTACTAAAATTAAGTGGTGTCCACACTTGATGGAGACTCTGTCTCAGGCTCTCTACTGAGCATATTCTAGTGCATTCCATTATCTTCATTCATCCTCCTAAGGAAGTGGAGTATGTTGTACTCTGCTTGATAGATGAGGAAAAAGAGCTTTCAGGGTTCTTTTAGCTTGATCTAGGCACCCATGAAAATGGCAGGACTCAGCCTGGAATGAGTCTGGGCATTCTGGATATTGAATTTTATCAGATGGTAACAACAACTTGGTTTCAGACCAATCATTTACCTCTCAAATGGAGGTCACTTATCACTCTGGTTTCCCAGAACTAATTACTTTTTTTTTTTCTTTTTCCTCCAGATGCCTGAAGATCCCCTTGTACAACATCTCAGTAACAAACTGCCTGCTTACAGAATCAGATTTGACCCATCTGTCCCAGTGTCCAAAAATCTGTCAGTTAAAGGGCCTGAATCTGAGTGGTGTTACCCTGACCAACTTTTGTCCCAAGCTCATCCAGGGTCTGCTGGAAAAAGTTGCAGGTACTCTTGAAGAGCTGAACTTAAACCTGTGTGGGATCATGGACTCCCTCCTCACGGCTCTTGTGCCTGCCCTGAGCTGCTGCTCCCAGCTCAGGGTCTTCAGCATGTGTGGAAACCTCATCTCCATGGCTGTCCTGGAGAGTCTCCTGCGTCATACTGATGGGTTGTCTGCTTTATGTCTAGAGTTTTATCCTGCCCCTCGGGAGAGTTACAGCTCTCTGGGTTTTCTTCACCAGGAGAGACTTGCCCAGCTAAAAGCTGAGCTTTGGGAGATCCTTACAGATTTAGGGCGTCCCAGGAAGATTTGGATTAGCCCCAGCCCCTGTCCTCACTGCCGTGAGGACGTGTGTAATCATCTGAATCACAATGCATAATTATGTAATACCCTGCCTCTATCAGAAGGTGGTTGCCTCTATCAGAAGCATTCTTCTGGATACTTGGAAACTGAAGTCTAGGACATAGGTATATTATGAAGGGAAAATACACCCATGATTTCTAATACCAGCTCAGTGTCATTGAGAAAAGCAAAAGTGATCCAGCAGGGGTGCAGGATTCTAGAAGGATATGTTGACTTGGGGAGTTTGGGATTTATTTAGAGACATGTTTATGGAGTGAAATATGAACCTAAATTTCTGGAGGTTCAGTTTGAGACACACATGTTTGAGTTATTTCTGTGTGCACAATTGTAGAAATGATCAGAAATAAAGAGACCTTCAGTATAAACTAATAAATGCTGACCATGATATTATTCTGATTTCTGTGTTTGCATCTCATGGATCTCTAGTTACTGATGGTGGTGAGGGGAGCACTTTGTTGCCTATGACCTGAAACTCCATCATTCCCTAGTTATATTTTTCCTTTCGCTTTCTTTACTTAGTTCTGTGGGTTAATACAAACAACAAAGGAAAAATACTCACTGGTCCTCAACAATACATCTCTGTCATGGGTGGGAACTGATATGCATGTTCCTATGAGAAAAATTCTAAAGTCATACAGGCATGAAACATTTTTTTATGTTTATACTACATTTCAAAAGTATATCTTTTGAACACTAGTTCATGTCAATAAAAGTTTCATTTTATTCCCATAACACTTATTGGTCTTCCTTATTGAGGAAGATTAGTATAGCATGTTTTGACATTAGCATATCAGGTTGTATAATAAAATAGCAGTAATACACAGCATATAACTTATACTTGTCCATCTGTTTCTTCAGCTCCCCACTATCTGCTTCAATCAGCTGCAGATCCATTATAACATATTTATTAAAATTCTCTGGATCTCCTGTTTTACTAGCCTATTATGATGCAGAAAATATTTCCCCTTGTTCCCTCTTCTCATATCTAGAGTTGCACTATTATAAATATTCTCTATATGGTTGTAGATACAATTGATGGCCTTAAGATATTTAGCTATGTCTGAAGCCTGGGTTTCCATTGGGTAGTGCAGGAGACACTAATTTTATACAGTAGATGGGCTATAAGATATATAGCTCATTACATTTATAAACTCATTAGTGTAATGTGAGGAGATGTAACACAGTGAGGAAAGACACAACATAAATAATTTGAAAACAAGTTAGGACAAATTAATGACTAGTAAAATGAGTTGTCATCTGGTGGCAGTAATTCATCAAGTTAACAGAGGAGCCCGCTGGAGAAGCCAAATTCTGCAGGAATCAGGTAGAAAGGAAAAGATAAATGCTTCATCTTCGTTTACAAAGGCATAGGTTATGAATTTGTTGCAGGTAAAAAGAAAAGTTTGTGGAAAGCAAAGTTTATTATTAGCATGTGTAAGTACCATTGAGCTGAAGTTGGGAGCATTTATTTCATTTGCTGAAGTTGGGAGCATAAATAATGCTTTCCAAACCAGTTTTTGATTTGTTCATTTGTTTTAAAATAAGGTACAAAGGTTAGTTATTACATGGATGCATTTTTCTCCACTTTCTAGTTTTTTTTTTTTAAATATATGTCCCAAAGTGGCTTTTAGTAAAAGTTCTCTAGGGGTGGGAGGTGTTCAAGAGGGAGGGAATATATGTATGTTTATGGCTGATTCATGCTGCTCTACAGAAACCAACACAACATTGTAAAGAAATTATTCTCCAAACATAAAATTTTAAAAGAAAGTGAGATCATATTCTTTGCAACTAATGGAATCTTGAAACACAATATCATTTGTACAAAAGTAAAATGCATATTCTCAAAAGTAAATTAAAATTTAAAAAATGCTCTAAAATTTTCCAATTTAGAATTTTCTCCAATTTAAGGATTTATTGATGAGTAGTACTTTAAAAACAATTTGTACCAATAAAGATACAATAGGCATTCCACAAGACAGTGCAAATGATGTACCCTTCATAAGCTCTAGAAAGCTTCCTCCCCCAAAATGGTCTAAGGGGTAAAAAGTCCTTTTTATACAAGTTGGTGAAACAAAGGTTGAGATAACAAAGGTCTTTGAAAGTTGGCACAGCCAAAAGGCTGCTCGGAATCCCAGTCTGTTTGACTGATTGTCAGATGTGCAACATATGTGTACCTTTCTAATGGCAGTGACCAAGATATCAATAGGGGGAAAAAACCACCTAAGATTAGGTAGAACTTACATCTCAAAGAATTAGGGAGATAAATGCAAGTTACTCCTAAAAGGACTTGTTTCTTTAAGGTTAGAATTCTGAAAAAAGCATTTTATCAGATTGGCTTTTCCTAACTGTGTGTGCAAAACTATCAAATATGGAATGTCAAAAGGACCCCATTTGGCCCACTGTTGTCATGGGGCTGAATAAAATTTGCCTTCAGACTTAATGCTGTGTCTGTCTATAATTTTCTTTGGCACAACTTCCACAGCTGATGACTACTCAGGCAGGAAAGGTTCTGAATATCCCTCAGATTCCCACATACCTGAGAATGACCAGCTTGAAGTCTGGCCACTGTTGGAGTTTCTCATATTAGCCCACGAGTTTTCTTCAGAGAATTCTTTTTTGGTTGATTGACTGATTCCTGTTTTTGGCTGTGCTAGGTCTTCATTGCTGTGTGGGCTTTCCCTAGTTGTGGTGAACAGGGCCTGCTCTTAATTGTGGTGCTCGGGCTTCTCTGGTGACTTCTCTTGTTAGTAGCACAGGCTCTAGGGTGCACAGGTTTAAGTTGTTGTTGCCCATGGGCTCAGTAGTTGGAACTCAAAGGCTCCAGAGTTCAGATTCAGTAGCTGTTGCCTTGTGGCAGGCAAGATCTTCCTGGGCCAGGGATTGAACCAGTATCCCCTGCACTGTAAGATTATTATTAACCATTACACCACCAGAGAAGCCCCAGGTTTTGTTTTTTTTTTTTTAAATTATTGAAGCATAGTTAAATCAGATTGTTGTGTTTAATTTTTACTGTAGAGCGTCTTCAGCGTGTCTTCACTTTGGTGGCCACAGATGTATAAGAATTTTTCAGGTATCAAATAACGGGTGGGTGAGATGCATGGACAATTCTTAGAGAATAAATAGTCTCCCTTTATGCATGACCTTAAATTTCAAAGAAATCTTTATATGATGTATCCCAAAGTAGGAGTCACTCCTAAATGTGGTAGAACATTAAACACCAATAAGAACTTCTGTATTTAGTGTAGAAAAGGTGTTGGTATTTATGAAGAGAAAACCAGAATTTTATTTCTGTGCCTAAGGTGTCACCTTGATCAGAATCTGTGTGGAACTTAGCTAGGTCTGAGGAAACAGTAGTGATCTAAATATACTTGAAAAGCGTCCTTTGAAATTATGGTTTATTTGACTTTTAAGACCCCCGAAAATTGGCTGGGAAAATTTGCCACCTGGAAAGTGCCCTCAGTGAGAAAAGAAAAAGAAACGTAAAACCTTTCCTGGTAGCACTTGCCTTTGGGTGCCGGAGTTGTTTGGGACTGAGCCAGATTGATGTCTTCTCTGGCTCCAAGTTCCCAAAAAGCCCACAGTACAGGAGCAGCAGCAGCAAGTTGTGCAATTTACCTCTGAGTTTCTCAAGCTGCGACGTCTCCAGCATCTCTGTCTGGACTCTCACTCCTTCCTTGAAGTCTGCCTGGACCAGACGCTCAGGTGAGCGTGGACCGCTGGCTGGGTAACGGTGAACACGTCACTGGCATGTCAGGTACGCAGGATCCTTGGCTGCTTTCTCCTGAGCTGGGGTATCACCTCGCCTCTGAAATTAAGGTAGAAGAACAAGCAGGGACGCCATGCTAGGTCTTCCCTCATAGCCCAGTAGCTAAAGAATCTGCCTGCAATGCAGGAGACCCAGGTTCAGTCTCTGGGTCAGGAAGATCCCCTGCAGAAGGAAATGGCAACCCACTCCAGTATTCTTGCCTGGAGAATCCCGTGGACAGAGGAGCCTGGCAGGCTACATACAGTCCATGGGGTTGCAAGAGTCGGACACGTCTTAGCAACTAAACCACGGCCATATTAGAAAGCTAAGGATGGGGTGGTTTTGATCCAGCAAGGCTGGGCATAGGTTCTTCCTTAAGAAGGGAAATCTTATGTCAAATGACTTAGGAAAACAGGTAAGTGAAGAGAGCATTAAAGAAGGGAAATCACCTCAGACCTGAGCAATTTTAAGAGAATTTCTTGGAAATTTCCTGGTTGTCCACGATTAGGACTCTATTCTTTCAAGGCTGAATGTCCAGGTTTGATCCCTCATAGGGGAAGTAAGATTGCATAAACTCACATGTGGTGCAGCCAGAAAAAAAAAAAAAAAAAGAAAAAGTGAGGGAGAGAGAGAGAAGAGCTCTGTGCTCACAAGGTTTCTGAACACAATAAACGTCTCAAATTACTAGTCTCTAAAATGTTGTCTTTTGCTCTAGGTGAGTTAGTTAATATTTAAGAAATGCATGCAGAATTGTAAAGTAAAAATTAAAAATAAATAAATAAATTAAAAAAAAAAAAAAAAGAAATGCATGATTCTAAGAGGATGGACGTAGAGCAGAAACCAGAGATCATACAGAACTGCAGATGATTTACAGGTGATGTGGAGATGGAATGTCAGGCTAAAATTAGACCGGTCATTCCGGGTACTGACCTTCAGAAGGCTGTTAGTATGACCTTGACTTTGGGCCAATCACCTATCTGACAACTTTAGTTCAGCTGCCTTCCTGGTTTCTCATATCTAATTGCTGGTTCTCTCCCCAGATGCCTGAGGACCCCCTTGGACCACCTGGCAATAACTAAGTGCTGGCTTACAGAATCAGACCTGACCCATCTCTCCCAGCACCCAAACATTCGTCAGCTCAAAGGCCTGGATCTGAGTGGTGTTACCATGATCAACTTTAGTATTGAGATCCTCCACGTTCTTCTGGAGCAAGTTGCAGTCACCCTCTAGGAACTGAACTTAGAGCAGTGTGGGATCACAGAGTCCCAACTTGAGTCCATCCTGCCTGCTCTGAGCTGCTGTTCCCAGCTCAGGACCTTCAGTCTGTGTGGCAGTGTTCTCTCTATGGCCATGATGGAGAAGCTGCTGAGTCACAACACTGGGCTGATCAACTTAAGTGAGGAGTTTTATCCTGCCTCTCAGGAGAGTTACAGCCCTCATGGAGCCCTCCACCTGGGCTGACTGGTCCAGCTTCGGGATAAACTCATTGAGATTATGTGGGATTTAGGATTTCCAAGGGCCATCTGGCTTAGCTACAGCCGAGTGTCTACTCTGGGGCAATAAAACATTCTATCCTGAGGAGCCCTTTCTGTACCACTGTTATACATCTGCCTAGTTGGATGCTTCTGTCAAAGCTTTCTTCTGGGCATTTGGAAACTAAAATCTAGGCAATAGATGCATCATGAAAGTAAACCAATCCATGATTTCAGACATCAGCTCAATGTGAATGGGAAATGGGAAGCTGATATAACGAAGGTGCAGGATTGCAAGGTGAAATGTAGGCTCTGGGATGTGACAGAACTTTTGGGAATATGTGTTTATACAATCAAATATAAACCTCAGTTTCTGGAGCTGGATACAGGTTTGAGACTCACATGGTAAAATTTTCCCTGGGTAGACATTTGTAAAGCAATTGTTAGAAACAGAGACCCTCATTGAAAACTGACTGCTGCCTTCCATGATCTATTACTCTCTTTTTCAGTTTATACCTCAGCAATCTCCAGTTAGTGATTTTTTAAAAAGGCACTGAGTTGTATATGATCCAAAAGCTTACCATTCCTGCACATTCTTTATTCTGTCGTGAGGGTCTCTTACCTCTCTGCTTATTTCTTTCGCTGTTCATAGGTTAATAGACAAAATGGAGCATACTCAATATGGCGGTCAGCAAGTGAAGTGAAAGTCACTCAGTTGTGTGTAACTCTTTGTGACCCCACGGACTATAGAGTCCATGGAATTCCCCAGGCCAGAATATGGGAGTGGGTAGCCTTTCCCTTCTCCAGGGGATCTTCCCAACCCAGGGATCAAACCCAGGTCTCCTGCATTGCAGGTGGATTCTTTACCAGCTGAGCCACCAGGGAAGCCCAAGAATACTGGAGTGGGGAGCCTATCCCTTCTCCAGCAGATCTTCACTATGCAAGAATCGCACCAGGGTCTCCTTCATTGCAGGTGGATTCTTCACCAGCTGAGCTATCAGGGAATTCCAGCAAGCCAAATGCTAAGTTCTGAAATTTGAAGTTGAGAGAGGGGTTATTTACAAGGCAATCATGAGGAAACATGACAAGTCTGAGCCCTACCACTTCAAAGGCAGGTGAGTGGGGATATTTATGGGCGCAGAGTATAAGGAGCTCGAAGGGACAGGGCAAGGTGATTGAAGGCAGGAAAAAAGGTGAGGAAATCACTGCTTCGTGCAGGTGCACCTGAGGTACATGCTTTTTTATGGAATACATGTTCAGAAGATGGTGGCATTAGTGTGATCTGTGGATGGAGTTTTTGGCTTTCTTTAAAAAAAAAAAATCATCTACTGTACACTTATGCAGGCCCACTTGAAATTTCCACGGTTTTGACTGGTTTGAACTGGGAAAGCCTAGATCCATGATCTTAAAAAAACAAAACTTAAAGAATCATTGCTCTAGTGACCTGTATGTCAGATGAGTTATCTAGAGAGTTGGAGGAAGAAGTCTTGTAATGTACCATCTAAGCTAGGGAATCCTTGCAGGGTAGGCACCTTACTTGAACAATGAAAGGGAGCTTGCCAGGTGAGGCAGGATACCTTTTGTTGTTGTAGTTCGGTCACTAAGTCACGTCTGACTCTTTGTGACCCCGTGGACTGCAGCACGAGAACCTCCTCTCTCCTCCACTGTCTCCTGGAATTGGTTCGCATTCATGTGAGCCAGTGATGACGCCATCCACCCATTCCATCCTCTACCGCCCCCTTCTCATTTTACTTTCCATCTTTCCCAGCATCAGGCTCTTTTCCAGTGTGTTGGCTTTTGTGTCAGGTGGCCAAAGTTAGGAGTTTCAGCTTCCACGACAATAGTTCCAATGAATATTCAGGGTTGATTTCCTTTTGGATTGACTGGTTTGATCTCCTTGCAGTTCAAGAGACTCTTAAGAGTCTTCTCCAGCACCACAGTCTGAAATCATCAATTCTTTGGAGCTCAGCTTTATTTATGGTCCAGCTGTCACATCCGTACATGACTACTGGAAAAACCATAGTTTTGATTATATGGATCTTTGTCAGAAAAGTGGTGTCTCTGCTTTTTAATGTATTATGTTTTGCTATAGCTTTCCTTAAGGGAGCAGGTCATTAAGATCTTTTTTGCACAGTTCTTCCATGTAGTCTTTCCATCTCTCCTTGATCTCTTCAGCGTCTACTAGATCTTTACTGCTTCTGTCCTTTATTGTGCCCATCTTTAGGTGAAATGTTCCCTTGATATTTATGATTTTCCCAAAGAGATATCTAGTCTTTCCCCTTCTGTTGTTTCCCTCTATTTTTATGCACTGTTCATTGTGCCGTTCTTTGGAGTTCTGCATTCAGTTGGATTTATCTTCCCCTTTCTCCCTAGCCTTTCACTTCTCTTCTTTCTTCAGCTATTTGTAAAGCCTCCTCAGATAACCACTTTGGTTTCTTGCTTTTCTATTTCTTTGGTATGGTTTGTTCTCTGCCTCTTGTACAATATTATGGACCTCTGTCCATAGATCTTTAGGCACACTGTTTACTAGATCCAATCCCTTGAATCTATTCATCACCTCCATTGCATATTCATAGGGAATTTGATTTAAGTCATACCTGCTGACCTAATGGTTTTCCCTGCTCTCTTTAGTTTAACCAAGAATTTTGCTACGAGAAGTTGAAGATCTGAGCCACAGTCAGCTCCAGGTTTTGTCTTTGCTGACTGTATATAGCTTCTCTATCTTTGGCTATATAGAATGTAATCAATTTGATTTTGGTATTGACCATTTGGTGATGTCCATGTGTAAAGTCATCTTGTGTTGTTGAAAAAGGGTGTTTGCTATGACCAGTGCATTCTCTTGGCAGAATTCAGTTAACCTTTGCCCTGCTTCATTTTGTTCTCCATGGAACTTTCCCATTACTACAGGTATCTCTTGACTTCCTACTTTTACATTCCAATCCCCAGTGAAGAATAGAATCTCTCTCTCTCTCTCTTTTTTTTTTTTTTGGTGTTAGTTCTAGGTCTTCTAAGATCTTCACAGAACTAATCAACTTCAGCTTCTTTGGCATCAATGGTCGAGGCATAGATGTGAATTACTGTGATATTGAATGGCTTGCCTTGGAAATGAACCGAGATCATTCTGTTATTTTTGAGGTTCACCCAAATATTGCATTTTGGACTCTTCTGTTGGTTATGAGGGCTACTGCATTTCTTCTATGGGATTTTTGCCCACAGTAGTAGATATGATGGACATCTGAATTAAATTCACTCATTCCCGTCCATTTTAGTTGTCTGATTCCTAAGATGCCTATATTTATTCTTATCATCTCCTGCTTGACCACATCCGATTTACCTTGATTCATGGGCCTAACTAAAATTCTAGGTTCCTATGCAATACTGTTCTTTGCAGCACTGGATTTTATTTTCATCACCAGACATATCCACAACTGAAGGTCATTTCTGCTTTGGCTCAGACCCTTCATTCTTTCTGAGGGTATTAGTAGTTGTCCTCCTCTCTTCCCCAGTAGCAAATTTGACACTTTCTGACCTGAGGGACTCATCTTTCGATGTCATATCTTTTTGTCTTTTTATACAGTTCATGAGGTTCTCATGGCAAGTATCCTGGGGTGGTTTGCCATTCCCTCCTCAAGCGGATCACATTTTGACAGAACTCTTCACTGTGACCCATCCATCTTGGGTGGCCCCGTATGGTATGACTCATAGCTTCAAGAGTTATGCAAGCCCCTTTGCCATGACAAGAAGTGATCCATGAAGGGGTTGAACAGTTGCCATGTTGAGAACAAGGTTATTTGCAACTAACCCACGTTAGTTTCTCCCCTGGCTCCAAGTTTCCAAAGAGATCACAGTGTCCACGCTCAGTGGCCCTCAGACTTGGAAATGTCTGAGTTCCCAGGGCTGGGTGCCTCACTCTCAGATTTAGTGTTTTTAAGCCAATTTGCTGAGCTGCTCCCATCCTTCTGGAAAGTAAAGAGCTTAAAGATTAACACTGTCTCCTCTTAGTTACTCCCTTTAAATTTCTAGTCTCCATTCAGAGAAAAAATTTTAATCTTAATCCTACCTAATAGAAAAAAAAAAATTTCACACTGTTTGGGTCATTCACTGGGTACTTTTAGATATACTCAGCTGCATTCTCCTCAGCTGCTATCCTTACTTGTCACAGTGATTATGAGCTAAGAGAAGCCATTATCTTCTTCCTTCAGAGAAGCCATGACTTTAAGTCAACCATATCCCCAATTGCTTTTCTCTTGCTTCTTGATTGGTTCGTGATCTACTATGTTGCCCATATAACAGGCAGCAACTTGATACAAGGACTTGTTTATATTCAGATTTTAAGGAGAAAGAAACCATTGTCTTTAGGAAGTTGTTCTAATTCTGTCAAAAATCCCCAATAATAATGCTTTTAGTTTTACTTATTTATTTTTATTATTAGTCTCTTTAAGGAAGATACTAAACCCTTCCTGTCTCACACCTAGTGCTATGGAGTGTTCTTATTAGAAAAACTCAATCAATGTTTGTAGAACAAATCCAGGAATGATTCCTTGACTGTCATGCCTTCCACCCATTCTTTCTCTTTTTTGAATGAATATGTGATTTTGTCAATTTATCTGAGTAAAGACAAAGATACAATCATGATTAACCTGATGGACAGTCTAGAATACAATTAGGTATGACTTTCTGATTGGAAAGTAGTAGTTGAAAAGATGGAAAATGTGATTAGAAAGGTCTAGAAAGGTCTTAGTTACCAAGGAAAAGATGCAGGATTTTCTTGCTCTGTAGTCACTGCCTAGGTTCTCCAACAGAACAGAGGTCTGCATATCCTGCTAGCCACAGCAGAGCTGGTAAGATAACAGTCTCAGTTAAGGACACCGAGCTTTCCCCTGTGGTAACCTGGTCTTGAATGATGGCGTGAAGTTAGGCGTGGCAGGGAGATTTACCTTTTTCTAGCTTTTCAGTGAATAGATTTAAGGTTTTGATTTTGCCTTTAAGTGTAGCTTTGCCTTTAACAGCAAACACCTTGATCTGTAATTAGATGTCTATCATTTTTAAATACCTTAACCTACCAGAGTTACTTTTTTTTAAAATATAAATGTATTTATTTTAATTGGAGGTTAATTACTTTACAATATTGTATTGGTTTTGCCATACATCAACATGAATCTGCCACAGGTATACACGTGTTCCCCATTCTGAACCCTCCTCCCTGTTCCCTCCCTGTACCATCCCTCTGGGTTGTCTCAGTGCACCAGCCCCAAGCATCCTGTATCCTATATCTAACATAGACTGGCGATTCGTTTCTTACATGATATTATACATGTTTCAATGCCATTCTCCCAAATCATCCCACCCTCTCCCTCTCCCACAGAGTCTAAAAGACTATTCTATACATCTGTGTCTCTTTTGCTGTCTCGCATACAGGGTTATCATTACCATCTTTCTAAATTCCATATATATGCGTTAGTATACTGTATTGGTGTTTTTCTTTCTGGCTTACTTCACTCTGTATAATCAGCCCCAGTTTCATCCACCTCATTAGAACTGATTCAAATGTATTCTTTTTAATGGCTGAATAATACTCCAGAGTTACTTTTTAATGAAAAATATCTATTTGGAATTTTATTTCTTGACATTAAGAAAAATTAATTTAAGAACAAATAGCATTCATTTTGGTGGTATCTCCTTAATATTTCCCAGCCAGATTGATTGTGGGAACTGAGGATGGAGGCCCTGTTGGTTCACATGACCCTCCTATTCCCACAGATTAGGGGTCTAGGTATAGTCTGAGAGTTTTCCCCCCAAAAAGATTGTTTTACACTCATAGTACCCACTTCCAAGTAAAACATGATTAAGCAAAAATGTGGGAAAAAATGAATAGGGTAGTGGTTGATGTTTCCATCTCCATGGTACTTGCAAGACATTACTTATGGTGCCAGAATGGGTGGACATATGTCATTGTGCCAGCAGAGCCCAGAGCATAATTTGTGTAAACAAAGCTCTTCCACCACTGCCAGAGCAATAACTATGGCCCTGATTTTCTTCTTCTAAAGGTTGAAGAGAAGGTCATACACATGAAGGTCATACTCAGCCTAAGAAGGATGACTTATTCCCTGCAAATATTCACGGGATTCTTTTTAGAGCAGAGTCAGCATGACTATCTGGAATGCTCAGACTCCTGGACCTGGCAGCAATGAGCCTGCTGAGGGACGAGGCCTCAGGCATATCCACTTTGGAGTAGCTGCCCATAGAGCTCTTCTCACCACTGTTTATTTCAACCTCCTTTGGAGACACAGTGAGACCTTGAAGGCCATGGTGCAAGCCTGACCCTATGTCTGCCTGCCTTTGCGGGAGGAGGGGTGTGATGCAGATGTTTCACTAGGAAACATCTGTGTTTCCTAATGTTGGATGGGCTTGGCTTCCTGCTTGCTCAGAAGGATCGTCCCAGGTGAGTCTGATCCAAGTATCCTGGTAAGGTCCTAGACATCCTGAAGAGACAGCTGGTGTCATAAGAGTGGATGGCCAAGGGATGGACCAGAGGCTTCTGAAGATGCCAATGAAGAAGCTCAGAGGCTTTGGTGATTGCTCAGTTCACTTTGAGAAATGCTTTCCAACAGTGAAGGAGTGCCTAAGATGCAAGGGAACCTGCAAGTACATGTCCTAGCCTCCTCCCAGCGATGTTTAAGGGCACTAGAAGTAGAAAGCCAGATAAAGTGGAAGGGGAACAGGAGATCGAGGAAGGTGAGGCAGAGAGGGAAGAAGAGGGCAAAGCAGCAGGTGATGTTAGGAATGTGAAATAAAAGCATACATGGGAAGTTTGAGTGTTGCCTAAAATTCTTAGACTGTGATTTCATTCTATGTGAATCTTAAACCATTACACCCCATCTGCTGTTTCCCCATAGGAGGTGCAAACTGGAGAAGTGCCTTGGATGAGGAGGAAGTATGGTGGAAAGGCTTGTTCTGTCTGTATCACTGGGATTTTTACAATGAGAATATTGCCCTGTCTTCCTTGGGCATAACCAACAAAAGCATGGAAAACAAAAAAAGTTGTCCTTAATTACTGAATCAAACCTGCTTGCTCACCACAATGCAGTGAAGCTAATATACTAACATGGGGATGGCAGAGAAAAGTGCAGAATTTATTACAGGCACTAAACAAAGAACAGGGACAACCAGTTACTCAAAAGGGCAAAATTTCCAGATGACTTTCAGGAAAAGACTCTTGAAGACAGAGTGAGGGAGAGTGCTGTGGGGAGCAGCTCCTGGGAAATCTTCTGGTTAGTTGGTGATGTAATTAGAAGCCAACTTCATCAACCTTCTTCTTCCAATTGGTCTATGGTCTGCTTGCTTCTGGTCAGCATGCTGTTAACTTCTTCCACCTGGTGGGAGTTTTAGTGTCTACAAACAGCTCGAGAATATGGCTCAGAATATTATCTGTAGCCCTTGAAGAGGTTTTCAAGGTCCTTGAATTTGATTAACGGCTAAACTATTATTATTGTCTGTTGCTTGATTGTTTCCCTCTGTTTCCCCATTTTCTCATATTTTCTGTTTATATTTATTCTTTGGAACTTGAGGAAGACCTAGAAGCCTAAAGTTTCTCTACAAACAAGAGGCAGGAGGAGAACTTTGGTGGGGGATCAGCTCCAGGAATGCTCCGTAGGGTCCTGTCTTGTTACAGGTTCAAATACAGTTTACATTGTGCAATGTATTGACCACAAATGTTATTTCTTCCATATCCAACTTATCTGTGTTATTGATAGCCAGCTAAAGTTGACATTCCCCAGATTTGCATTTCAGTCCAAAATAACATTTCACTATAAACTGACTTTAAAGATTTTCAGGAAGTTATAAGCTTTTACTGCTCATCAGGCTTGCTGTTCCTTTGTGGGACCACAAAGTGATAGACACAGTCCCTGCCCTTTATGGGATAATGTCTAACAGATAAGATTGTCGAGGGAGAAAAATAATTGAATACATACCCTTTTCATATAATCCAGCTATTTTTCTCCTTGATATTTAATGAGTTGAAAACATGTCCACATCAAATGTGCACACAGAATCTTGTAGTGACAAACCAAGGAAGGAATTAAGATGTCTTTCAGTGACTTCCCTGGTGGCTCAGATGGTAAAGCGTCTGCCTGCAATACAGGAGACTCAGGTTTGATCCCTGGGTTGGGAAGATCTCCTGGAGAAGGAAATGGCAACCCACTCCAGTATTCCTGCTTGGAGAATCCCAGGGATGGAGGAGCTTGGTAGACTACAGTCCATGGGGTCGCAAAGAGTCGGACACAACTGAGCCACTTCACTTCAGTAGGTGAATGAATAAATAATGTCTGGTTTATTCAGACAATGTAACATGAAACATAAAAAGACATGGAAGTAACTTACATGTGGTAAGGAGGGAAAAAGTAGGAAAAGACCCCTTTAATAGTGTCTTACTATATGCCAGGTTGGATGCCAAGCTCTCAAGTGCTTCATCTCATTGAATCCTAGAAAATCCCAGAATCTAGGTTTGTATCATTGTCTTCCTTTACACACACACACACACACGGACACCAGAAAAACTGAGCTCTTGCCTAAGGTCCCCCATTCCTATATCCCCTCCCACCTCGAATCAGCAACACCAGTCCATGAAACCTCAGCAGACAGTGTTTCTGTGAATGCTTCTCTTTAAGGTCATTATGATGGTTAATTTTCTTATGTAAATGTTCCTATGTAAAACAAGTGCTGGTAAAACATGAGTTATGTTTGAAGGTGTTTCTGGAAGAAATAAGCATTGGAAAGGACTGAGTGAAGAGATCTGCCCTCACCATTGTGAGTGGGCATCTTGCAGTCCTTGGGTTCTAAATGAAGCAAGGAGGGCAGATTTTCTCCTCTCTTTCTTCTTAGCCACAAACATTGAAGCTTCTGGCTCTCAAGCCTCCATGCTATGAAATTTAAATGATGGTTCCCTGCTTCTTAGGTTTTTGGCCTCAGACTTGGACTAACACCATCAGCTTACCTAGTTTTGAGCTTTAATCCTCAGTCTGAGTTGTAGCACTGGCTTTGCAGGTTGTCTAGGTTACAGATAGCAGATTGTGTAACCAGGCAAGCCCATTACCATAATGGAAGTCTTCCTATATGTATAACAAGTGACCCTGGAAAACACTGATTTGAAATTCTCAGTTGACTTATACACAAACGTTTTTCAAGAGTACATGTCATTTTACAGGATCTAGTTGGGGAAAATAAGGATGTGGAAATGAGGATATGGAAGTTAGACTATAAATTATATGGAGATTTTCAGCTGAGTAGGAGTAGCACCCTTCATTGACACATTGTTCAACAATCAGCTGTACAATAGTGGTTACTCAGGAGAACCCTAACAACTAAAATGTCTTACCACAGGCAAGGAAACTGAAAGATGTTTTGTATAAATCCTGATATCTGGTGTCAAAACATACTATGCTCATCTTCCTTAATGGGGAGATACAGAAGGTGTTATGAAAGTCATTCTTTCATTAATATAACCTAGCCCCCAAAGGATGTAATTTTTAATGAGAAATAAAAAAACCCACGTTACACGCCCATATGGTTTTAGTTTTTTGTTCAGAGAAATTGTGTAACTTCACAGGTCCAGCTAGAATAATTCAAGGACTATTACCCACTGGGGTAACTGGCTAGTGAGATGCAGAGGCTCAGCTTATCTGCAGTGCAGATGACCACTTCTGGAATTGTGAGCAATGCCTTGTGCAGAAAAGCCATTTCCCAACTCACAAAAGTGCCAAGAAGTGAAACTTAGAGGTCCACAAGGAGAACCATGGGGACTACTCATGTCTAAGGTCATGGTGTGAGTCAGCAATCAGGGCCCCGCAAAGAAATCTTCATTCTAATGGCTTATTGGATACTGAGTATGTTCACCCTTGTATGTATTAGCCATTGAACAGACATAGGAATATGTAAGGAGGTAAGAGATGTCCCTTAAGTCTCAATGTTCAAAAAACTAAGAACATAGCATCACGTTCCATCACTTCATGCAAATAGATGGGGAAAAAGTGGAAACACTGACAGACTTTATTTTCTTGGGCTCCAAAATCACTGTGGACAGTGACTACAGCCATGAAATTAAAAGACACTTGCTCCTTGGAAGGAAAGCTATGACAAACTAGGACAGAATATTAAAAAGCAGAGACATCGCTTTGCCAACAAGAGTCCGTATAGTCAAAGCTATGGTTTTTCCAGTAGTCATGTACTGATGTGAGAGTTGGACCGTAAAGAAGGTTGAGCATCAAAGAACAGATGCTTTCAAACTGTGGTGCTGAAGAAGACTCTTGAGAGTCCCTTGAATTTCAAGGATATCAAACAAGTCAATCCTAAAGGAAATCAATCCTGAACATTCATTGAAAGGACTGATGCTGAAGCTCCAATACTTTGTCCACCTGTTTTGAAGAGCTGACTTATTGGAAAAAGACTCTGATGCTGGGAAAGACTGAAGGGAAAAGGAGAAGGTGGTGGAAGAGGATGAGATGGCTAAATAGCATCACTGACTCAGTGGACATGAATCTGAGTAAACTCTGGAGATATGCCTCAGACAGAATAAAGAATGGGTGAAAATGGTAGAAACTCAGAAACTCTGATTTTTTTTTAATCTGCATCTGGAGATTCCTGCAATGTAAAGTGAGGGGAAGAAAAAGATGATACATGGAGGGCAGCAGTTGGTTTACACTGAGCATCTCTTTATTTCTGATTATTTCTTTACAACCATCTACCTAGGGATAGCTCCTACATGTGGGTTACAAGCTTGAATCCACCTTCAGAAATTCAGGTTTATAATTCTTACTCCGTAGGACACATGTACACAAAGTTCTATTACTGCTCAGCATCAGCTATTCCCTCTGCAGTCCTGCACCCCTGCAGGATCACTTTTCCTTCTCACATTCACACTGAGCAAATATCTGAAACCATAGGTCTCTTTTCCCTTCACAAAGTACCAGTATCATAGATTTCAGTTTCCAAATGCTCAGAAGAAAGCTTCTGATTGATGCACCCAACTAGGCAGACGTGTTACTGCCATATGTGATGGGCTCAGGATGATTGAATGTGTCCTCTCCACAGTGAGGACAGGGGCTGGAACTAATCCAGATGGTCCTGGGATGTCCCAAGTCCTTCAGAATCTCAAGCAGTTCAGCTCGACACTGAGCAAGTCTCCCCAGCTGGAGGATTCCCAGAGAGCTGAAACTCTCCTGAGGGACAGGGTACAGTTCTTGACATAAACTGGGCAGTGCCGAGGTGTGTCGAAGCATCTTATCCATGATGGCCATGGAGAGGAAGTTTCCACGTATGCTGAAGAAATTAAGCTGGAAGCAGTGGCGCAGGGCAGGCAGCATGGCCTCGAGCTGCGAATCCATGATCCCACACTGATCTAAGTACAGTTCCTGGAGGGTGGCTGCCACTTTCTCCAGCAGACCTGGAAGGAGCTCAGGACTGGAGTAGGTCAGGGTGACACCACTCAGATTCAGGCCCTTTAGCTGACTGATATTCGGACACTGGGAAAGATGGGTAAGGTCTGAATTCGTAAGGAGGCAGTGAGTTATTCCAAGGGTGTTCAAGGGGTTTGTCAGGCACCTGGGGAGAAGTAGAATTACAATGTCTTAAAAACTGGGGTGGAAGGTGACCTCAAGGTGAGAGACAAGAGATTTGCTGAAGACCAAGTTTGGTCTGCCTATCTGATAATGATCATTACCCAGAATTCCCAGTCTCATTTAAGCCTGAGTCTTTAGCCTTCACAGTATGTCTGGATCAAGTTTATAGAACCTGGAAAACTCTCTTTCCTCATCTATGTAGTAGAGTAAAACACATTCCACTTCCTTATGAGTATGAATGAAGATCATAGAATGGACTAGAACAAGCTCACAGCAGAGCCTGACATCTTGTCTCAATCAACAATGGGCATCACTGAATGTTAACAGTAAGAGACATATTTAAAATGCTTCCTACTCAGACTTCCTTCCACCCATGCTTGGGCCCCAGGCATACCCAGAAGCCAGGTGAGGCTTCTGGATGACATGCATAGAGGACCAGTCTGGGCAAGGCCCCACAACAACCTATGAAGATGGCAGTTTGCAGGGTCTCACTTACATCCCTGCATTATCTGCAAACCATCTACCAGCTTTTATGATCCCTTTGGCTCCTATTCTACTACTATCACCTCCAGAATCATGCATTTCCCATATATCAATTATCTGGAGCAAAAAGCCTTTTATAGACAGGGAATTTGAGACAGGCTTATTGTGATCATAAAAGTGTTAAGCACAGAGCTTTGGTTTAGAAATGCTCAGACATGGAGTTTTCCCTCTTTAATTTCCCCTTTTCTTACCTATTTTCAAGTCATCTAAATTAAGATATCCCTTCTTAAGGAAGAAATCACATACCCAACCACTAGATCCTAAACCTTAGTCTATAGCTACCTACAAGGTGTCCCTTTCCAGAGCCTCTATCCAGCTTGAACACCTACCTTGATTTGGGTGGTTATGTGATACCACAGTTCAGAATAGAGCAGCAAAGGAGATAGTATGCTTGATGTTCTAGAGGGCTTTTTTTTTTTTTTTTTGACCAATAAGTTGTTTTTTGAATACTCTGTGCATGGCCTGCATTCTTGACCCTTTAGCATCTTCTCCCAGTCAGTGCACCTGAGGCTTCTGTGGCAGGAGTTTGTCATCCCCCTCCTAGGGTGCCTGAACTCTTTCCCCAGGGGCTAGGCACAAAATATCAAGCAGGAGCTTTTGCTCCTTGCTTCTAAACTTTGCAGCTACTGTGCCTCAACCTCTGCATGTCCCCCTACTCCGACCTTTCTTCTGATGTAGATAAAGCAAGCCTATATCTTATAACCCACCTGTAATTTGGAGGGCTATGAAAATTTTGAGGAGAAGGAGGTGACAGAGGATGAAATGGTTGGATGGCATCATCAACCTAATGGACATGAGTTTGAGCAAACTCCAGGAGATAGTGAAAGACTGGGAAGCATGGTGTGCTGCAGTCCATGGGGTCACAAAGAGTTGTACATGACTGAACGACTGAACAACAGCACGGAAATTCTAGAGAAATTCTCCTTTGTTACCCTATCCTCTATTGTCCCTGCCCTGGCCCCTGGGCTCGAAGAGCACAAGCTTCCCCAACTCAGATACCAATGAAACCGAGTTCTGTGCCTGGAGGGGTGGAGGGTGGTGAGTTGTGTTCACTGTTACCTCACCAGTGGTGCACACTCACCTGAGCATCTGGTCCAGGCATCCTTCCAGGAAGAAGGTAGATACCAGAAAGAGATCCTGGAGGTAGTGCAGCCTGAGGAACTGAGAAGTAATTTGGACAACATGCCGCTCCTCCTGATCTTCAAGTGCAGACACGTCCGTGTGAGAGAGAAGGAGTCTCTGCACATTGCTCATCTGGCCCAGGAGAGGAGCAAACACAGCCAGGCTGGACAGCCGCCAGGTACAATTTACTCGCACCTCCTCAACACAGTCCAGCTGCACCATACGCAGGATTTTCATAATATTGTCTCTGGGCATTGACTCTATCTTTAGTTTCTTACAGCACAGGTGTATGGAAGCTTTCCTCTCCTCTACCCATCTCATGAGGTAGGCGAGGCATCCATCCATGATCCTTCCATTGATGTGAAGTTCTATGAACACCTCCAAGGGAGCCAAAGTCCGATGTGTTCTTGGCCTATTCTTAGCCACTGGTTCTTCTAATAAACTTGAGAACACCTGGACACTGGATCCAGACCACATTCTCCAGAAGTCCTGGCCAGTATTTCTTAAATCCAGCACTTGCAGTTTGCACCTCCTGTGGGGGAAAGAGTAGATTGGTAGAGATGGTTTTAAGATCCACTAAAATAAAACCACAGCCTCAGAATTTAGGCAATACTCAGACATCCCACCTGAGCTTTTACTTCACATTTTAGACATTTCCCTCTTCTTCCCTCTCTGCCTCAGTTTCCTGCATCTCCTCTTCCCCTTCCATTTTTCCTTTTATCCACTTGTACACCTTCCTTAAGCATCACTAGAAAGAGGCAGAGAGTGTACTTTCAGGTTCCCTTGCATCTCAGGCACTCCTACATTTTCTGAAAACCTTTCCCAGAGTGTTTTCAGCAATGGCCAAGTCTCTGTACCTCCTTACTGGCATCATCAGAAGCCTCTGGTCTATCCCTTGGCCATTCACACTCTGACCTCAGCTGTCTCTTCAAAGACTCCCCTGACTCTACCAGTCTACTTCAATTAGACTCACCTGGGTTGATCCTTCTGGGAAAGCAGGACATCAAGTCCATCCAGCACTGCTTGTAAGGTTCCCAGGTGAGGCATCTCCATCAGTCCCCCCAGAGGCAGGCGGAAAAAGGGCCAAGCTTGCACCATGGCCTTCAGTGTCTCTCTGCAACTCCAATAGAAGGCTTCCATGAAGAGCTGGGGGAAGAGCTCGATGGGCAGATACTCCAGAGCAGAAATGGCCAAGGCCTCATCCCTCAGCAGGCTTATCACTGCTTGGTCCAGGAGTCTGGGTGGATTCCAGGTACTCATTGTGACTCTGCTCAATAGGAATCCTATGGAAACTTGCAGGGAAGAAGGCATATTTCTCAGGCAAGCATGAGCACCCTTTCATTGGTATTCCCACTCTTCAGAGGAACCAACTCATAGCCATATTGACTGCTGCCATGGAGCTGGAAAACTCAGCGATCAAACCCTGGTCTCCAGCATTACAGGCAGATTCTTTACCATCTGAGCCACCAAGGAAGCCCAGAAGACTCCCAGTTTACCAGAATTTTACTCTAGTTTTCATGGGTGAAAATCCATAATGCTGCCTCTACAGGGACCAGAGCAAGAATCTCATAGAAGTACTAAGGAGGAAGAAGACCAACTATTTGCCCATCCATTTCCATTCACTGCTTTGCTTTATTATGATGAACTGGGAAGTGGATACCCCAAGCCTGAAGGCTGACCTAATTATTTTGGTGAAAACTTTACCACTTTCTTAGGGTCCTGCTGCTGCTGCTACTAAGTCGCTTCAGTCGTGTCCGACTCTGTGCGACCCCATAGATGGCAGCCCACCAGGCTCCCCCATCCCTGGGATTCTCCAGGCAAGAATACTGGAGTGGGTTGCCATTTCCTTCGCCAATGCATGAAAGTGAAAAGTGAAAGTGAAGTCGCTCAGTCGTGCCCGACTCTTAGTGACCCCATGGACTGCAGCCTACCGGCTCCTCCGTCCATGGGATTTTCCAGGCAAGAGTACTGGAGTGGGGTGCCATTGTCTTCTCCTCTTAGGGCCCTAAAACTACTGAATATGAGCATCGTGTGACAAACTCAACCTCCATCCTCAATTCCCACAGTTACTTGAGCTGGAAAAGATGACAGATCCCTAAAATGAATGCCATTGCACAAACTACATATTTTAAATGTAAAGGAATAAAACTCCAAACAGCTGTTTTTATTAAGAGGAAAACCTGCTTGTTTAAGGTAATTGAAATTATATAAACCGAAGGAGAAATCAAAATGTTGAGAAAGAGGCAAAACTACACTGAGAGGCAAAACCAAAATGTTAAATTTGTTCATCAGCAAAGAACTAATTAGGGGCCTCCCAAGTGGGGCATGCATGTGTGCTAAGTTGCTTCAGTCATGTCCGACTCTTTGCAACCCCATGGTCTGTTAGTAGCCCACCAGGATCCTCTGTTCATGGGATTCCCCAGGCAAGAATACTAGACTGGGTTGCCATTCCCTTCTCCAAAGGGTCTTCCCAACCCAGGCACTGAACCCTCATCTCATTATGTCTCCTGCATTGGCAGGCAGGTTCTTTACCACTAACAAGGTGCAGTGGATGGGGATCCATCTGCCAATACAGGGGACATGGGTTCGATCCCTGGTCCAAGAAGATTCCACATGCTGCAGAGCAACTGAGTCAGTGTGTCTTAACTATTGAGCCCACGTGCTACAGTTACTAAAGCCCATGCATCTACAGCCTATGCTCTGAAATAAGAGAAGCCAATGCACTGAAAACCTTGTGTGTTGCAGTCAAGAGTAACCCCTGCTAGGTGCAACTGGAGAAAATCCGAGCAAATAAAGCTAATGAAGACATGCCACAGCCAAAAAAAAAAAAAATAAAAAAAGAAAACATGGATAAAGACTAAAAAAAATCTCTCCCTGCCATCCTAAGCTATATGACACAATTCAAGACCGCTGACCTGTAGATAAGGTAAGAGGGTCCTTGACTAAGGTCAGTAACTTACCAACTCTGATGTGGTTGTCAGGGTGGGCTCAGTCCTAAGACTGGATGAGATCCCAGATAGTAACTCCAGAAGGCAAAGTTTCTGCATCTTTTCTTTGGTGCCTGAGACTTTCAAAGGCCTTTTTAATAACATCTTCCCCCTTGCCCAACTACAAACAGCCAACCAGAAAGTGGTGACTGATTAGATTCCAGACTGTCCATCAGATTAATCCTGATTGGATTTTTGCCTATAACCAGTTGAATTGATTGAATCCGGTATCATTCAGGAGGGTTTAAATGGCGGGAGGAGAGCCACAGACTCAACGATTGATTCACTCCAGGAACACTGATTGAGTTTTACTATTAGGGTGTGTTATAGCCAAGGGTGTGAGACAAGGAAGAAATTATTGTTTCCAGATATTGGATGGGAAATTAGAAAACATCAGCTTGGGGGGATATTTGGTCAAAATACTAAAAATGTTCCAGAATTAAAACAGCTTCAAATAGATATTAAGAAGAGGTGGCAAGAATACAGAGAACTATACAAAAAAGATCTTCATGACTCAGATAACTACAATGGTGTGATCACTCACCTAGAGCCAGACATCCTGGAATGCGAAGTCAAGTAGGCCTTAGGAAGCATCACTATGAATAAAACTAGCGGAGGTGATGAATTTCAGTTGAACTATTTCAAATCCTGAAAGATGATGCTGTGAAAGTGCTGCATTCAGTATGTCAGCAAATTTGGAGAACACAGCAATGGCCACAGGACTGGAAAATGTCAGTTTTCTTTCCAATCCCAAGAAAAGCAATGCCAAAGAATGTTCAAACTACTGCACAATTGCACTCATCTCACATGCTAGCAAAGTAATCCTCAAAATTCTCCAAGCCAGGCTTCAACAGTATGTGAACTGTGAACTTCCAGATGTTCAAGCTGGATTTAGAAAAGGGAGAGGAAGCAGAGATCAGATTGCCAACATCCACTGGATCATCAAAAAAACAAGAGTTCCAAAAAACATCTGCTTCTGCTTTATTGCCTATGCCAAAGCCTTTGACTGTGTGGATCACAACAAACTGTGGAAAATTCTTCAAGAGATGGGAATACCAGACCACCTGTCCTGCCTCCTGAGAAATTTGTATGCCAGTCAAGAAGCAACAGTTAGAACTGGACATGGAACAACAGACTGGTTCCAAATTGAGAAAGGAGTACGTCAAGGCTGTATATTGTCACCCTGCTTATTTAACTTACATGTAGAGTACATCACGTGAAATGCAGAGCGGGATGAAGCACAAGCTGGAATCAAGATTACTGGGAGAAATATCAACAATGTCAGATATGCAGATGACACCATTCTTATGGCAGAAAGCGAAGAAGCACTAAAAAGCCTTTGATGAAAGTGAAAGAGGAGAGTGAAAAAGCTGGCTTAAAACTCAACATTTAGAAAACTAAGAACATGGCATCCAGTCCCATCACTTCATGGCAAATAGATGGGTCAATATTGGAAACATTGAGAGACTTTATTTTTTGGGGCTTCAAAATCACTGCAGATGGTGATTGCACCATGAAATTAAAAGATGCTTGCTCCTTGGAAGAAACGCCATGACCAGCCTAGACAGCATATTAAAAAGCAGAGACATTGCTTTGCCAACAAAGGCCTGTCTAGTCAAAGCTATGGTTTTTCCTAGTCATGTATGGATGTGAGAGTTGGACTATAAAGAAAGCTGAGCGCTGAAGAATTGATGCTTTTGAACCGTGGTATTGGAGAAGACTCTCAAGAGTCTCTTGGACTGCAAGGAGATCCAATCAGTCAATCTTAAAGGAAACCAGTCCTGAATATTCATTGGAAGGACTGATGCTGAAGCTGAAACTCCAGAACTTTAGCTACCTGATTTGAAGAACTGACTCATTGGAAAAGATCCTGATGCTGGGAAAGATTGAAAACAGGAGAGGAAGGGGACAACAGAGGATGACATGGTTGGATGGCATCACCGACTCAATGGACATGAGTTTGAGTAGGCTCCAGGAATTGGTGACGGATAGGGAAGCCTAGCATGCTGCAGTCCACGGGGTCACAAAGAGATGGACGTGACTGAGCGACTGGACTGAACTGAATCATTCCCAAAGGAAGCATCATAAACTTATCTATATCAAGTTGTCACTTAGGTGTGGTATCAGAAAAACAGCAGATCATGAGCCTACTCAGGGAGCAAGAGTAATGCACCTGGGGATGTGTTTGGTTAAGTGGTGACATGCAGGGTTAAGTCACGGTAGTGTTTGCCTGTAAGGCCGTCTGATCCTGGACTTCTGTTTTTTGGACACTTTAAAGCCACAGTTTCAATTATAGTACTTATGATTCGGCTGTTTATATTTTCCATCTCTTTCTTTGTGTAGTCTTGGATGGTTGTACCTTTCTAAGAATTTGTCCATTTCTTCTAGGTTGTCCATTTTATTGGCATATAGCTGCTTTCAGGAGTCTCTTAATTATGTGCATTTCTATGGTGTCAGCTGTAACTTCTACTTTATCATTTCTAATTTCATAGATTTGACTCTTATTGGCTTTTTTCTTGATGAGTCTGGTTAAATAAAGGTTTATCAGTTTTTCAAAACATCTTCTTTTAGTTTCAGTGATCTTTTATTGTTTTCTTCATCTCTGTTTCATTTATTTATGATCTGATATGGTCTTTATCTGATTTTTACTTTTACTAACTTTGGGGTTTGCTTGTTCTTCTCTCTCTAGTTGCTTTAAGTTTAAGGTAAGGTTGTTCATTTGAGATTTGTCTTGTTTCCTCAGGTTAGGTTGTGTTGCTATAAACGTGTCTCTTAGAACTGCTCTTGCTACATCGCGTTGTTTTAGCTCATTGTGATTTAATGGCCATTTGTCTCTAGGTTTTTTTTTTTTTTTTTAATATCCTCTCTGATTTTTTTGGTGATCAATTGGTTGTTTAATAATGTATTGTTTAGTCTCTATGCGCTTGTGCTTCTTCTTTTTTTTTTTTTTAACATTTTTCCCCTGTATTTTATTTCTAATATCATTGCAATATGGTCTTAAAAGATGCTTAATATGATTTCAATTTTCTTCAGTTAACCAAGGCTTGATGTGTGGCCCAAGGTGTTATCTATCCTGAGGAATGTTCCAAGTGAACTTGAGAGGAAATTGTATTCTGTTGCTTTTGGATGGAATGTTCCACAAGTTTCAAGTTCGTCTTGTCTAATGTGCATTTAAGGCATGTGTTTCCTTATTGATTTTCTCCCTGGATGATCTGTCCATTGTTATCTGTCAGCAGTTAAAGTCCCTACTATTATTGTATTGCTGTTTATATCCTCTTATGGCTCTAAGTCTTTGCCTTATATATTGAGGTACTCTTATTTTTGGTGCATATATATTTGCAATTTAGTTATATCTTTTTAGGTTGATCGCTTGATCATTATGTAGTGTTCTTCCTTGTTCTTTTTTTTTTTTTTAATTTATTTATTTATTTTTAATTTTTACTTTACAATTCTGTATTGGTTTTGGCATAGATTGACATGAATCCACCACAGGTGTACATGCGTTCCCAAACATGAACCCCCCTCCCACCCCCCTCCCCACAACATCTCTCTGGGTTCCTTGTTCTTGTAACAGTCTTTATTCTCTGATGTGAGTATCATTATTGTGGCTTAAAAAAAAAAAGCCTGTTGTATAGTCTATCTATTTCTATCCCCTTACTTTCTAGTCTGTATTTGTCCCTAGGTCTGAAGTGGATCTCTTGTAGACAGCATATATATGGGCTCTGTTTTTGTATTCATTCAGCCAGTCTATGTCTTTTGATTGGAGTATTGAATCCATTTATATGTAAAGTAATTATTGGTATGTGTTCCTATTAACAATTTTTACATTGTTTTCAATTTGTTTTTGTTGGATTTTTTTCTTCCCTTCCTCTTCTGTTTTCTGCTCTTGTGATTTGATTTGATGCCTGTCTTTAGTGTTGTGTTTGGATTGCTTTTTCTTTTTTTGTTTGTGTATCTTTTGTAGTTTTTTAGTTTGCAGTTCTCATGAGATTCTGAATAAGCAGTCTATATATACAAGTTTGTTTTAAGTTACTGGTCCATTGCTTCTTGGCCTTGTGGCTAAGATCAAGTGTAAGTTACTGGTCCCTTTCTCACCTAGACGAGTTCCTTTAGCATTTGTTTTGAACAGCTGGTTTGGTAGTGCTGAATTCTTTTAGCTTTTGCTTCTATGTAAAGCTTTTGGTTTCTCCATAAAATCTGTATGTAAGTCTTGATTAGAGCATTCTTTGTTGCAGGTTTCTCCCTTTCATCACTTGAAATATGTGCCACTCCCTTCTGACCTGCAGAGTTTCTGCTGAAAAATCAGCTGATAAGCTTATGGTGATTCCTTTGTATGATGTTTGTTGCTTTTAATCTTTTCTTTGTCTTTAATTTTTTTTCAGTTTGATTAATATTTGTTGCCATATTCTTCCTTGGTTTCCTACTGTATGGGACTCTGTGATTCCTGGACTTTAGTGAGTATTTCACTTCTCATGTTAGTGAAGTTTTCAGTTATAATCTCTCCAAATACTTTCTCAGGAAATTTCTCTTTTCCTTCCTCTACTGGGACCCCAGTAATGTGAATGTTGGTCCATTTAATGTTGTCCCAGAGGTCAACATTTTCTCTGTCCTCTTTTCTTTTTATTCTTTTTTCTTTATTCTGTTCTGTGGCAGTAATTTCCACCTTTCTGTCTTCTAGCTTACTTATTCATACTTCTGCCTAAGTTACTCTTAGGTAACAGATTTCTTCTAGTGCATTTTTTCATTTCACTTATTACATTGTTTTCTCAGTGTGTGCTTTAAATCTTTCCGCTCCTTGTTAAACATTTCTTGTCTCTTCTTGATCTGTGCCTCCATTCTTTTTCTGAGATTTTGGATCATCTTTACAATCATTACTGTACATTCTTTTTCAAGTTGACTATCTCCTCCTCTTCACTTAGTTAATCTTACGAGTTTTATTTTGTAATTTCATTTGCAGTATATTTCTCTGTTGTTTCATTTTGTTTAACTTTCTGTGTTCATGGCCTCCTTTCTGCAAACTGTGGGATTGTAGTTCCTCTTGCTTCTGGTGTCTGCCTCCTCAAGAGTGAGGTTGGTCCAGGGACTTCTGCAGGGAGGTGGGGGAGGACTGATTCTTGCCCTCTGGTGGGTAAAGCTGGATCTGTTTCCTCTGATGTGAAGGACCATGTGAAGGGGTGTGTTTTGAGGTAGCTGTGAGCTCAGTACATCTTTAGGCTGCTTGTTTGCTGATGGATGGGGCTGTGTTCCCATCTTGCTGGTTGTTTGGCTTGAGGTATTCCAGCTCTCCTTGTTGTTGTTCAGTCACTAAGTCCTGTCTGACTCTTTGAGATCACATGGACTGCAGTATACCAGGTTTCTCTGTCCTTCACTATCTCCCGGAGTTTGCTCAAACATAGGTCCATTGAGTCTGGGATGCCATCCAACCATCTCATCCTCTGTCACCCGCTTTTCCTCCTGTCTTCAGTCTTTCCCAGCATTGGTGTCTTTGACAATGAGCTGGCTCTTCACATGAAGTGGCCAAAGTATTGAATCTTGAGCTTCCACATCAGTCCCTGCAATGAATATTCAGAGTTGATTTCCTCTAGGATTGACTGGTTTGAGCTCCTTGCTGTCCAAGGGACTCTCAAATCTCCAGCACCACAGTTTGAAAGCATCAATTCTTTGGTGTTCAGCCTTCCTTATGGTCCAACTCTCACATCTGTGTATGACTACTGAAAAAACCATGACTGAATAGACACTAGACAGACCTTTGTTGACAAAGTGATGTCTCTGCTTTTTAATATGCTGTCTCAGTCTGTCATAGATTTTCTTCCAAGGAGCAAGTGTGTTTTAATTTCATGGCTGCAATCATTGACTTCAGTGATCTTGGAGCCTGAGAAAAGAAAATTTGTCACTGTTTCCACTTTTTCACCATCTATTTGCCATGAAGTAATGGAATCAGATGCCATGATGTTAGTTTTTTGAATGTTGAATTTTAAGCCAGCTTTTTCACTCTCTTCTTTCACCTTCATCAAGAGGCTCTTTAGCTGTTCTTCACATTCTGCCATTAGGGTGGTATTGTTTGCATATCTGAAGTTGTTGATATTTCTCCTGGCAATCATGACTCCAGCTTGTGATTCATCCAGCCTGGCATTTGCATGATGTACTCTGCATATAAGTTAAATAAGCAGGGCAATCTTATACAGTCTTGATATACTCCTTTCCAAATTTTGAGCCAGTCAATTGTTATAGTTTATTGGGTGGGGCCAAGGCTTGGGGGCAAAATGGGGACCTCTCAGAGAGCCCATCTCGACTGATATTCCCTGGGGCCTCTGCTGCCTGTGTTCTTGCCCCCACAGTGAGCTATTGACAACCTGCACTCACCCAGCAGATCTCCAAGTGCCCTAGTTAGGTCTACCCTGATTCTTATGGAGGTATTAGTATGTGCTGTGTTACAGTTCTTGTGAGTTCTTATGTGCATTCTCCAAGAGTGGAAAATCAGTTTCTCCAACTGCACTCACGTGCCACTGGCCCTCAAAGCCAAATGTTCTGCCAGGTCTTCCTCTTGATTCTGTCCCTCATATTGTCTTGGAGGGCTATTTTTTTTTTTTAATGTGGGAATGTCACTGTGTAGACTGTGTGGGTTTAATATTTTTTGGTGCAAAAGCTGTTTTTAATATGTATGTCTGCCTCCTCTTTCCTCTGTGTATGAAGGCCATTATCCTATTGAAAGGAGGTGTGACTGAGGTCATGGTGACCTGAGCCTGCACTGTATATTAAGCAGGACTGCCCCTTTGCTCTGGGGTTGTCACTGACCTGTCAGGGGCAGAGTTTGCTCTCTAGTTGTTTGAGTAAAGACCTCAGATCTTTTTCTGAGCTGTGTTTGTGATCTGCTGTGTGAGTTAGGTGTGACTGGAGCATTCCCACTGAGAGGGAAGCCACTAAGTCTTCCTCTTCTGGAGCTGTTTACCTATGAGTATACTCTGCTGTGTCACTTTTCATCCATTGGACTGACTCGGAAATTACACTGCTATTGGAACAGCTCTCAGCCCCACCTTAATTAGGGGAATGCTGGTGGTCCTGCTGTATCTCAGGTGTTGTTTTCACCAAGCCACCTGCTTGAAGTCAGGTCCCAGAACTTCAGGAATCATTCACCTGAATCATCCCCCTACTGTGGAAGCTAAGGTGGCAGCTGTGATTCTGTCCTGGACCAATCCCAATGGGTATGTGCCCAAAGCCTACAGCTGCTAAAACTAGACCTGTCTCAGCTACAGGAGTGCTCATTCATTCTGATGTTCCACAGGCACGGAGTTTACAAAGCTGGCAGCTGGGGGCGTAAATCCATGAATAATATCACAAGCAGATATTTCAGCTCTTCTTCCTTTGTTGCACAACTCCTGGAGCTCAGCTGTGGCTTCAGCCCCACCTCTTTGTGTCATCATCCCACTGGTGTCTGCTGCAGAGGCTGATGGATCAGTTGTCCACATGTACTTACCCAGCTGGGCAGGGGTACACCTACAGCAGACATACCTCTCAGGCTGGGGGATGAAGCACTGTGGTATGGACCGTCAGTGTACATCTCACTCTGTCCTGCCTGCCACAGATGTGCTCTCCGCACTATCCTCTGAGCCCCCGAGGCTCCCCTCCTGTCCTAGCTGGTCTCCCAACCATCGAGGGGTCTTTCCCAGGTGGGGGACCCTCTCCTCTTCTTCCACTCCTTCACCCCATGGATGTAGGTCCTATTCTGTTTTCTCTTTTCTTTTATCTTTCTTTCATCCTACCTGCTTGCCAGGGTATCTTTCCATTTCTTTTAAGTGCTCAGGGTATTCTACTAGCGTTCAGCAGGTGCTCTGTGAGAACTGTTTTATTTTCAGATGTATTCCTGATGTACTTGTGGGGAGAGGTGTGCTCCACATCCCCTTATTCTGCCACTTTGACTCCATATAGAAAGGTTTTAGAGGTCTTTTAATTTGATCAATGGCTAGCCTATTATTATTTGTCTCACTTGACTGTTTCCCCACTTTCTCTTATTTTCTTTTTCTTTTTTATTAGAATTACTTCACTGTGGTTTATTAAATAATAGTCACTCCAAATGAACAAACAGGATTTATTAGGCATTTCATTTTCATACAGTTTTCAAGGACAGTGCTGGTACAAACAGATAAGAAACCCCAACAGCCTAGGAGGCAGTTCCTGAGATCTAAAATCTACTCTGCACTTCTTGGATTACTACAGAACCTCTGGTAACAGCCTGAATGGTTTTCAAATATGTTCCAAAAGCATCTCTACAGGCTCCCAGAAATAGTTAGGTTTTTCCTTTACCTATCAGTTATCATCAAGAGTCTACTATGACCTCAAAAGACAGGGACCTCCTCTCCTCCTGCTTTGTTCCCATTTACTCACTGGAAGAAAAGAAACCATTGAAAACCAAAAATCAAGAAAAACTTCCTTTTAAGACTCATGTCATTCTATATAATAGTTGTAGTCAGTTATGAGAGAAAGAAGATAGAGAACAAAGGAAAAAGACAAAGCCACCAACCATACAATGACACTCAAGTGAGAGGAGCATAAAAATGACAGGGGTAATGGCAGGATCTCTGCAGAAACATTCTCACTGGTAGCATTAAAACCATGGTCACTGAGGATATTTTAAATTTACATTTTACCCTGAAGATCAGAGTCTGGATCAATTCTCTTTGATCTACAAATCAAATTCTCTTTATCAATTCTCTCATCTGCTCCCGCATCCACTCTCAAAGGACCTAGCTTCAAAGCCTTACTGAATGAAAACAAAATCAAGTGCCCTCTGGCACTCCTCCTAGTGTTCAGACTCCTGCCAAACTAAGCTTGTGTGTGTGTGTGTGTGTGTGTGTGTGTGTGTGTGTGTGTGTTAGTCACTTAATAGTGTCTAACTCTTTGCGACCCATGAACTATAGCCCACCAAGCTTCTCTATCCATTTATTTCTCCAGGCAAGAATAATGGAGTGGGTTGCCATTCCCTTCTCCAGGGGATCCTCCCAACCCAGGGATTGAATTCTGGGTTCAGTAGGAAAACAACCCTTCAGTAGGAAACATGTTCAGTAGGAAACATGTTTAGTAGTTCAAAGGGCATTTGGGGAAAGAAGAGTTGACTATCAACCATCTCTGACTAGCCCTTAGGCCTAAAAACATTGTTTTGGACCAGATTTCCTCATATTTCTAAATAGCAAAACTGCCAAAAAACAAGGAGGATAAGAAAATTATGTGGTAGGTAAGACTGGAAACAATTTCATAACATGAAACAACATTAATTTAAAAAATTATTTTTTCAATTTAATTGTTCAAAACAATGATATTGCTCCTCCCTGGTAGTTCCTTATTTTGCTTATTACAGTTTTACTATTTATTTCATATTACAGTAACAACTGGAGAAGGCAATGGCAATCCACTCCAGTACTCTTGCCTGGAAAATCCCATGGGTGGAGGAGCCTGGTAGGCTGCAGTCCATGGGGTCACTAAGAGTCGGGCACGACTGAGCGACTTCACTTTCACTTTTCACTTTCATGCATTGGAGAAGGAAATGGCAACCCACTCCAATATTCTTGCCTGGAGAATCCCAGGGACAGAGGAGCCTAGTGGGCTGCTGTCTATGGGGTTGCACAGAGTTGGATACGACTGAAGCGACTTAGCAGCAGCAGCAACAGCACAATAACACAAAATGCTATGCTTTTAGTGGTTCTGATTCTCATTTACTCATCTGCATTAGGCAAAAAGTAAACAACACAACAATCTAAATGGCAATTCCTATCAGTGTTTAATCTTAATTTGACTCAAGAAAATTCAAATTCCATTAGAAATGGAAATGATTCCACCACTTGCTATTAGTATTATTTTTAACAAACTGTCATAAATTGTATACAAGCTAAAAAATGCATACCGTGAGAAAATCCTGCTCAAATTTGTACTCTCCACTCCAGGGGCACAAAAGACAGTGTGGAGACTGGAGACATTTTTATCTCCGCCCACTTGAATAAAAGCAGGCATGTTACGAGTGGGAAAGCATATGAAATGCAGATTGCCTTTGTGTCCACATGGGAGTCAGCTCCTTCAGCTTCAGTTGCTGTCCCACATCCCTGTGAATCCATAAGCCACACTGGAGGTCAGGTACTTCCCAATGCTTTTAGGACTTTCCACTTCTTCCTCTTCTTCTTCAGCAATGATGTCTTTGGGTTCTAAATAAAGAAACTCTGGTCAAGCTGGGTCACATCAATAACCAAGCCAAATCAAGAAAAAAGTGGCCGCTACATGTTTTCTATAAATAAGAGGCAAAAGGAGAACATGGGGTTATCTGCCCAGGGAAGGACCTATAGGTTCCTGCTTAGTCACACTTTGATGTACAATTTACTGTTCAAATGTATTGAGCACAGTGCTGTTTCTTCCCTGTTAACTTTATGTTATTGGTAGACAGCTAATGTTGAGTTTCCTCAAATTAGCATTGCAGTAGGAAATAACATTTGGGTATAGGTGACTCAGACGTTAAAGAATCACCTGTAGTGTGGGAGACCTGGGTTCAATCCCTGGGTTGGGAAGATCCCCTGGAGAAGGGAATGGCTACCGCTCCAGTATTCTGGCCTGGAGAATTCCTACAGCCCATGGGGTCACAAAGAGTGGGACACAACTCTTTCACAACTGATGTTAATTATTTTTATGCACCCAAGTTAGATGCATTTAGTTTCACACCAGGCTTTTTGTTCAGCTGTGGAAATCATAGAATGATAGAGACAGAGTCCCTGCCCTTTGTGGGACCATCTCTAACAGGAAAATTTGACATAAAAGAAAAAATTGTAATGCATTCACTTATTTTTGAACCTTTTATTTTGTGTTGGAGTATAGCCGATTAACAAATGTTGTGATAGTTTCAGGTGACCAGGGAAGGGACTCAGCCATATATATACATGACCCATTCTCCCCTAAACCTGCGAGAGAGCCAATTTCTAAGCAGGTTGATAAGACAGGGGTCCCCAAGGAGAAGAAAGGGGTCTGGGGTTCTCAAGGAGGAGGAAAGGATAAATGGTGGTTTTTTTTTTTTTCCTTTCTCTCTCTCTACATTCCTTAGTCTTAGTCACATAAAAATTTTTTTTTCTTTAAGCCCAGAACTGATGATTACACAACAAACAACTCAGTTTAAACTCTGTACTAGGAATTATCTAACAACAATGTATCCTGCTTGAAGACAGTTTCTTCTTCCTGAAAACCTTCTGAGGAATACTGATATCTTAAAATGTATATTATGGAAGTAGGTCTGCTAAAGTTTTTACAACCTTGAGACATTCTTTTGATTTATTCTAATAACTAATTTAAAAAGTATATAACTCCCTTGCTAACACTAGCCAGGGGGCACTCTCCACCCACTTCTGATGTCTATGTCAGAAACTTTGTCCCTTTTCTCTGTAATAAAACTTCTGTCACACAAGAGCCCTGAGTGATCAAGCCTGGTCCCTGGTCCTAAAGCTAAATTTTCTTCTTCGGAGATCACGAATCCATCGTTAACTGTAAGTTATCATCTTGGGGGCTGTCCAGAATCTTCAAGATGAGGTAAGAACACTCAGAGCTCTAGCCTCTCAGCTTTCTCAGTATACACATTTTCTGCTTTACTTTACTAACTCTTCAGTGTACTTGTGTGAATGAATGACACGCCCTGCATGAAGCAAGTGATGAGTCCTGCTCTGTGGTTTTGCGGTGCCTCATAATGATTGAAGGCAGCCCCCCAAAGGGAGGCTTATTAGGGGTTTATACCAACTTGCTAATGCCAAGAGACACCCAAGGTCCTGCTAGGGGAGCAACCAGAAATGGGCAAAGCGTGTGGGCCAAACTCCTTTCTTGGTCAGTTTTTCCTGGTTGCTTTGACCATTTCATAATTTCTTGGGAAATTAGAACTACTAACCTAATCTGTTGGATCATAGACTTTCAATGGACTTGAGATTCATGCTGTTACTATGTACTTTTACTTAGACTCCAAGCGTGGTAGTTATGGGAACCCAGACTTGCTAGGAGCATGTTTAAAAACTAGGTGGAACTAGTGAGTCCTTGTTGTAGCTGTGCCTCCAAACTATATGGATGGAAGTGCTGCTAGTGAGCATGAGGTTTCTAAGAACACAGGTCAGGAATCCCAGTTTGGGAGTACAGTGGGCTTCTTCCTTTGGTAGTACTAGCTCTTAGCAGACTAGATAAAGCTCTCCAGTGGCTTACTGATGTGGCATTGATTCATCAGTTCTACTGCAGTGAGGACTGTACTCAGGAATGTGAACGGGCACACATAAGATGGAGGCTTCCCCTAGTAGTACTATCTTGGGAAACATTCCGGGAAACTATGTCAAGTCAAAGAACGGTTGTGGTGGTATGGAACTAGAAATCAATTTGGGATGCCATCAGGTCTACCCCTGGTGCATCTCCACCCCGCCTTGGTGGTAGAACCAGGAGGGACGAGTAAGACGCCTGCCTTGGTAAGGGACAAACTAAGTCTGGCCAGAGAAGGGAAGCTTCGGTGGAAAGTCTGTCTACACTCTCATCTAGAGCAGGGAGGGACATCTCTGATGGAAGGAAGTAAAGGTGCTGGTCATCATTTTTTTCTCTCTTACAGATGAGAGCTACTCAAAGTTCCAGACTCATACCCTTGGATTGTGTCCTGAAAAACTGGGTTAAGTTTGACCCTCAGAGTTTAAAGAAGACACACCTGACTTTCTGTTGCAAATCTGCATGGCCACAGTATCTATTGGAGGGCAGCAGGCAATGGCTGGTTGAAGGGTCTCTTAATTGCAAGACTGTTGGTTTTTTAGAAGATAAGGGAAATGGATAGAAGTGCCATATGTGTTACTCTTTTTCTCTTTGTGAGATATGTCAGACTTATGTCCTAAGGCTACGATTTGAGTGTAAAGCCTTCAGCTCCCTCCTGTTCTCTTGCTCTGCCTCTGCCTCTGTATCCGGGGCTCACAACTGAGCAAGCTGAGGGTCAAGGAATCCCTCCAGGAAAGGTTGCCTCAGTCTCGATAGAAGTTCAAACAACCCCAGTTCCAATGCAGCCTCAGACTACTTTGGTTTCAATAGGAACTCAGACAGTCAAAGTAGAGGAGGTACAGACAACCAAAATAACGTTGAGACAGAGGATGAGAAAGAGGATGAGGATGAGAAACAGCAGGTTTCTCTAATCTATCCCTGGGAACATATGTGAAGGGTAGCTAGAGGGGCTGAGGAATAGCCACACAACTTACTGCCTCTTCAGGAGGCCCCCACTGGGAAAAATAACTAATCCTTAAAAATCCATAAGCCCTTTTCTTACCCAGAGGTACAATAGATAAACAGAGATCTGGGAGACTATCCAGAGGATCCAGAAAAGTACATAGAAGCCTTTACGGGACTAACTTTACTTTATGAGCTTATTTGGAGAGATGTAATATATGTCTTGGGACAGACATTGACTCCTGACTCGAGAGCTTGAGTTTTGGGGGAAGCTACCACTTTTGGAGATGAATGGCTTGAGCGTGAGGCAAGGGGACAGAGGGAACATGAAATAACCCTCCTCCCTACAGGGAGCCAAGAGGTTCCCATAGCAGAGTCAGATTGGGATTATCACAAAGAGAAAGGGATATGGGAGCAGACCCACTTCTTCAATTGCATAATTGAGGGGTTTAAGAGAGCTCCAACTAAGCCTCTAAATTATGCTAAGTTGGCTGACATAGAACAAAGAGAGAAGAAAGTTCCAGGCAGATTCCTAGAGAGACTTCGGGAAGGCCTTCAAAAGTTCACTAATAATTTTCCTGAGAGTGCAGAGGGAGAGACAATCTTAAAAGATAAATTTCTCACTCATTAAGCTCCAGATATCAGCTGTAAGTTACAAAAACAGGCGTTTGGGTCAAATCAGTCTTTAGAAAAACTGCTGCAGCTGGCTCAGACAGTATATTACAGTAGAGAATATGAGGAGGAAAAATGACAACAAAAAGAACCACTAGAGCCTGGGCCTCTATGAGGGCTGTGAAAACTGCTGTGAATCAGCCTGAAGAGAAAAATGCCCAGAGGAACGCAGGTGAAAAGGGACGGGCTTGCTATTCTGTGGAAAGGAGGGGCATCTCAAGTGAAGTTGCTCTCAGGTGTCTAAGCTGCCCCCAGCTCCTTGTCTGGTCTGTAAAGGGCCACAGTGGAGGAGAGACTGTCCCCAGAGGCGTCAGGCTCTCAGCATGATCAGGGCTGAAGGCACCCTGGGATCCCCACACAAGCTCCCATTCTAATAACACCTGAGGAGCGCCCCAGGTATTAATAACTGTGGGAGGCTGATCAGTCGGTTTTCTTTGGGACACTGGGGCAAACTTTCTCTGTGCTCACTGAAGCCCCTGGTCACTTTCCTTCCGATCCACTACTGTAATGGGACAGTCAGTTCAGTTCAGTTCAGTTCTGTCGCTCAGTCGTGACCGACTCTTTGAGACCCCATGAATCGCACACACCAAGCCTCCCTGCCCATCACCAACTCCCAGAGTTCACCCAAACTCATGTCCATCGAGTTGGTGATGCCATCCAGCCATCTCATCCTCTGTCGTCCCCTTCTCCTCCTGCCCCGAATCCCTCCCAGCATCAGGGTCTTTTCCAATGAGTCAACTCTTCGCATGAGGTGACCAAAGTATTGGAGTTTCAGCTTTAGCATCAGTCCTTCCAATGAACACCCAGGACTGATCTCCTTTAGGATGGACTGGTTAGATCTCCTTGCAGTCCAAGGGACTCTCAAGAGTCTTCTCCAACACCACAATTCAAAAGCATCAATTCTTCGGCACTCAGATTTCTTCACAGTCCAACTCTCACATCCATACATGACCACTGGAAAAACCATAGCCTTGATAAGATGGACCTTTGTTGGCAAAATAATATCTCTACTTTTTAATATGCTATCTAGGTTGGTCATAACTTTCCTTCCAAGGAGTAAGCGTCTTTTAATTTCATGGCTGCAGTCACCACCTGCAGTGATTTTTGAACCCCCAAAATAAAGTCTGTCACTGTTTCCGCTGTTTCCCCATCTGTTTGCCATGAAGTGATGGGACCAGATGCCATGATCTTAGTTTTCTGAATGTTGAGCTTTAAGCCAACTTTTTCACTCTCCACTTTCACTTTCATCAAGAGGCTTTTTATTTCCTCCTCTTCACTTTCTGCCATAAGGGTGGTGTCATCTGCATATCTGAGGTTATTGATATTTCTCCCGGCAATCTTGATTCCCGCTTGTACTTCATCCAGCCCAAAGTTTCTCATGATGTACTCTGCATATAAGTTAAATAAGCAGGGTGACAATATACAGCCTTGACATACTCCTTTTCCTATTTGGAACCAGTCTGTTTTTCTATGTCCAGTTCTAACTCTTGCTTCCTGACCTGCATACAGATTTCTCAAGAGGCAGATCAGGTGGTCTGGTATTCCCATCCTTTCAGAATTTTCCACAGTTTATTGTTATCCACACAGTCAAAGGCTTTGGCATAGTCAATAAAGCAGAAATAGATGTATTTCTAGAACTCTCTTGGTTTTTCAAAGATCCAAAGGATGTTGGCAATTTGATTCCTGGTTCCTCTGCCTTTTCTGAAAACAGCTTGAACATCTGGAAGTTCACAGTTCACATATTGCTGAAGCCTGGCTTGGAGAATTTTGAGCATTACTTTATTAGCGTGTGAGATGAGTGCAAGTGTGCAGTAGTTTGAGCATTGTTTGGCATTGCCTTTCTTTGGGGTTGGAATGAAAACTGACCTTTTCCAGTCCTGTGGCCACTGCTAAGCTTTCTAAATTTGCTGGCATATTGAGTGCAGCATCCTCTTTTAGAATTTGAAATAGCTCAACTGGAATTCCATCACCTCCACTAGCTTTGTTTGTAGTGATACCTCCTAAGGCTCACTTGACTTCGCATTCCAGGATGTCTGGCTCTAGGTGAGTGATCACACCATTGTGATTATCTAGGTCATGAAGATCTTTTTTGTACAATTCTTCTGTGTATTTTTGCCACCTCTTCTTTTTTTTTTTTTTAAAGTCAAATTTTTTAATGTATGTGAAGACTATTACTTACTTCTATTTGCCCTTTTGCTAAAAGATTTCAAGGGAGTAACACGATTGGCATATCCCTACTACACTATAAACACTTTGAAGGAAAAAGTTTTACTTATCTCTGGAATCCCTGATACACTCAGGACAGAAGAGGAACCAGTAGTCATAGCTTTGATCCACCACTGGATGTCACTGTTGAGTCACTGTGCCAAGAAAAAGTGGGAGGAGCAGGGAAGAACTAGACACACTTTAATAAAGTTCTAGTGTTGGAACTGACCTCTCCCAGAAAGAATAAGAACATTATATCTTCTGCTTCTGTTAGGTCCAGACCATTTCTGTCCTTTATCGAGCCCATCTTTGCATGAAATGTTTCCTTGGTATCTCTAATTTTCTTGAAGAGATCTCTAATCTTTCCCATTCTGTTTTTTTCCTCTGTTTCTTTGCACTGATCACTGAGGAAGGCTTTCTTATCTCTCCTTGCTATTCTTTGGAACTCTGCATTCAAATGGGAATATCTTTCCTTTTCTCCTTTGTTTTTTGCTTCTTTTCTTTTCACAGCTATTTGTAAGGCCTCCTCAGACAGCCATTTTTTTTTTTTTTTTTTTT